>NC_041224.1:60976726-60978388 GCF_002837175.3 Physeter macrocephalus
AGGGTGTCCAGCACTGCAGCTTGCTGGTCATTGAGTGGAGCTGGGTCTTAGCATTGAGATGGAGATCTCTGGGAGATCTTTCGCCATTTGATATTACATGGAGCTGGGAGGTCTCTGGTGGACCAGTGTCCTGAACTCAGCTCTCCCACCTCAGAGGCACAGGCCTGACACCCGGCCGGAGCACCAAGACCCTGTCAACGACACGACTCAGAAGAAAAGGGAGGAAAAAAAAGAAAGAAAGAAAAAATAAATAAAATAAAAGTTATTAAAATGAAAAATTTAAAAATTATTAAAAATAAAAATTAAAACGTAATAATAAAAGAAAAAGAAAAAAAAGAAAGAAAGAAGAGAGCAACCAAACCAAAAACCAAATCCACCAATCATCACAAGCACTAAAAACTATAGTAAAGAAACTAACACACCATTGTAAAGCAATTATACTCTAATAAAGATGTTAAAAAATAAATAAATAAATAAAAACTATAGTAAAAAAGAAAAAAGCGGACAAGCAAAACCCTAGGACATTGGTAAAAGCAAAGCTATACAGACAAAATCACATGAAGAAGCGTACACATACACACTCACAAAAAGAGAAAAAGAAAAAAATGTATATATATTTTTTTTTAAAAAAGGAAGAGAGCAACCAAATCAATAAACAAATCCACCAGTGATAATAAACTCTAAATACTAAACTAAGATAAACATAAAACCAGAAACAAATTAGATGCAGAAAGAAAACCCCAAGTCTACAGTTGCTCCCAAAGTCCACCACCTGAATTTTGGGATGATTCATTGTCTATTCAGGTATTCCAGAGATTTTGATTTCTTCAGTGATCTCTTGGTTATTTAGTAGTGTATTGTTTAGCCTCCATGTCTTTGTATTTTTTACAAATTTTTTCCTGTAATTGAAATCTAGTCTCGTAGCATTGTGGCTGGAAAAGATACTTGATACAATTTCAATTTTCTTAAATTTACCAAGGCTTGATATGGGACCCAAGATATGATCTATCCTGGAGAATGTTCCATGAGCACTTGAAAAGAAAGTGTATTCTTCTGTTGTTTGGATGGAATGTCCTGTAAATATCAATTAAGTCCATTTTGTTTAATGTGTCACTTAAAGCTTGTGTTTCCTTATTTATTTTCATTTTGGATGTTCTGTCCATTGGTGAAAGTGGGGTGTTAAAGTCCCCTACTATGATTGTGTTACTGTCAATTTCCCCTTTTATGGCTGTTAGTATTTGCCTTATGTATTGAGGCGTTCCTCTGCTGGGTTCATAAATATTTACAATTGTTATATCTTCTTCTTGGATTGGTCCCTTGATCATCATGTAGTGTCCTTCTTTGTTTCTTGTAATAGTCTTTATTTTAAAGTCTATTTTGTCTGATATGAGAATTGCTACTCCAGCTTTCTTTTGATTTCCATTTGCGTGGAATATCTTTTTTCATCCCCTCACTTTCAGTCTGTATGTGTCCCTAGGTCAGAAGTCAGTCTCTTGTAGACAGCATATATACAAGTCTTGTTTTTGTATCCATTCAGCCAGTCTATGTCTTTTGGTTGGAGCATTTAGTCCATTTACATTTAAGGTAGTTATCGATATGTATGATCCTATTACCATTTTCTTAATTGTTTTGGGTTTGTTATTGTAGGTCTTTTCCTTCTCT
>NC_041224.1:60979240-60982503 GCF_002837175.3 Physeter macrocephalus
CTATTTCCTCTTCATTTGTTTGGTCTGGTACGTTTTTACCTTGCTCCTTTATCTGCTGTGTGTTCCTCTGTCTTCTCATTTTGCTTAACTTACTGTGTTTGGGGTCTTCTTTTCGCAGGCTGCAGGTTGATAGTTCCTGTTATTTTTGGTTATTGTTATTATTTTCTGCCCCCAGTGGGTGAGGTTGGTCCAGTGGCTTGTGTAGGCTTCCTGGTAGAGGGGACTGGTGCCTGTGTTCTGGTGGGTCGGGCTGTATCTTGTCCTTCTGGTGGGCAGGGCTGCGTCCGGTGGTGTGTTGTGGAGTGTCTGTGAACTTAGTATGACTTAGGCAGCCTCTCTGCTAATAGGTGGTGTTGTGTTCCTGTCTTGCTAGTTGTTTGGCATGGGGCATCCAGCACTGGACCTTGCTGGCCATTGGGTGGAGCTGGGTCTTAGTGTTGAGATGAACATCTCTGGGAGAGCTCTTGCTAATTGATATTATGTGGGGCCAGGAGGTTTCTGGTGGTCCAGTGTCCTGGACTTGGCCCTCCCATGTCAGCGGCTCAGGCCCGACACCTGGCTGGAGCACCAAGACCCTGCCAGCCACCCAACTCAGAAGAAAGGGAAGAATAAAAAAAGAATGGTAAAAGCAAACCTATACAGGCAAAATCACACAAAGAGGCATACGCATACACATTCACAAAAAGAAAAAGGAGAAAAAAAAATACATATATATATATTTAAAAACAAAATAGGAAGAGAGCAACCAAATCAATAAACAAATCCACCAGTGATAATAAACTCTAAATACTAAACTAAGATAAACATAAAACCAGAAACAAATTAGATGCAGAAAGAAAACCCCAAGTCTACAGTTGCTCCCAAAGTCCACCACCTGAATTTTGGGATGATTCATTGTCTATTCAGGTATTCCAGAGATGCAAGGTACATCAAGTTGATTGTGGAGAATTAATCCGCTGCTCCTGAGGCTACTAGGAGAAATTTTCCTTTCTCTTCTTTGTTCACAGAGCTCCTGGGGTTCAGCTTTGAATTTGTCGCTGCCTTTTTGTGTAGGTCTCCTGAGGGCGTCTGTTCCTGCCCAAACAGCATGGGGTTAAAGTAGCAGCTGATTCGGGGGCTCTGGTTCACTCAGGCCGTGGGGAGGGAGGGGTATGGATGCAGGGTGAGCCTGCAGCGGCAGAGGCCAGTGTGACATTGCAACAGCCTGAGGCACGCCGTGTGTTCTCTCGGGGAAGTTGTCCCTGGATCACGGGACCCTGGCAGTGGCGGGCTGCACAGACTCCCGGGAGGGGAGGTGTAGATAGTGATCTGTGCTTGCATACAGGCTCCTTGGTGGCTGCAGCAGCAGTCTTAGCGTGTCATGCCCATCTCTGGTGTCCACACTGGTAGTCGCGGCTCACGCCCATCTCTGGAGCTCGTTTAGGCGGTGCTCTGAATCTCCTCTCCTCGTGTACCCGGAAACAATGGTCTCTAGCCTCTTAGGCAGTTTCAGACTTTTTCCCGGACTCCCTCCCAGCTAGTTGTGGTGCACTAGCCCCCTTCAGGCTGTGTTCACACAGCCAACCCCAGTCTTCTCCCTGGGATCTGACCTCCGAAGAAGCCGGAGCCTCAGCTCCCAGCCCCCACCCATCCCAGTGGGTGAGCAGACGAACCTCTCAGGCTGGTGAGTGCTGGTCATCCCCGATCCTTTGTGCAGGAATATCTCTGCTTTTCCCTCTGCACCCCTATTGCTATGCTCTCCTCGGTGGCTCCGAAGCTTCCCCCCTGCCACACCCCATCTCTGCCAGTGAAGGGGCTTCCTAGTGTGTGGAAACTTTTCCTCCTTCACAGATGCCTCCCAGAAGTGTAGGTCCCATCCCTATTCTTTTGTCTCTGTTTTTTCTTTTTTCTTTTGCCCTACCCAGGTACGTGGGGAGTTTCTTGCCTTTGGGGAAGTCTGAGGTCTTCTGCCAGCGTTCAGTAGTTGTTCTGTAGGAGCTGTTCCACCTGTAGATGTATTTCTGCTATATTTGTGGGGAGGAAGGTGATCTCCATGTCTTACTCCTCCTCCATCTTGAAGGTCTCCATCCTACATATTCATTTTTATCTCTAGTAATATTCTTTTTTCTAATGCTACTTCTTCCAATACTAATACAATCACACAAGTTTTCTTATGCTTGTTGTTTTCATGGAATATCTGATTCCATCCTTTTACTTGCAAACTATCTGGACCTTTTATTTAAAGTGGGGTTTTTTGTAGACAGAATATAGTTGGATCTGCCTTTTTATTCTGACAGTGATTTTTAAGTTGGGGTGTTTAGATCATTTACATTTAATATAACTTTTGGTATGAATCTACCATCTTGTTATTTGTTTCCTATTTGTCCCATCGGCTCTTTGCACCTTTTTTTTTCTTTCCTTGCCTTCCTTTGGATTAACTGAGTTTTGTTTTAATTTCATTCAGTCTTCACTATTGACTAATTAGGTATATATCCTTGTCTTATTTCTTGCTGGTTGTTCTACAGCTTACACTATATATCTTTTCCTACCAGTCTCCACACATGCTTGGGCATAGCCCCTGTCTTAGATCCTCACATTCAGTAGCTTTATATAGCCATTGATAGATCCAAACAAGGCTCAGTTTGGCCCTAGTCTCCCTGCTCCCTAGGCTCCCCAACATGAGCGCTTTGTCCAACACAGGCAGAGTTCCTCGTGGTTCTTCATGTACACATGTGGCCTTTTCCCTGAGGAACCTGTATGTCTGGTGGGGTCCTCTGGCTGGCAAGGCTTGCCGCCACCTCTGCCAGTTCCACCCCCAGCAGACTTCTTCCTTCTTGTGTTTACAGGGCCAGCCCACCATCTCCATGAAGTCTCTCCACTCACCTCTCTGTGCAATTTACATTTAAGGTAGTTATCGATATGTATGATCCTATTACCATTTTCTTAATTGTTTTGGGTTTGTTATTGTAGGTCTTTTCCTTCTCTTGCATTTCCTGCCTAGAGAAGTTCCTTTAGCATTTGTTGTAAGGCTGCTTTGGTGGTGCTGGATTCTCTTAGCCTTTGCTTGTCTGTAAATGTTTTAATTTCTCCGTCGAATCTGAGTGAGATCCTTGCTGGGTAGAGTAATCTCGGTTGTAAGTTTTTGCCTTTCATCACTTTAAATATGTCCTGCCACTCCCTTCTGGCTTGCAGAGTTTCTGCTGAAAGATCAGCTGTTAACCTTATGGGGATTCCCTTGTATGTTATTTGTTGCTTTTCCCTTGCTGCTTTTAATATTTTTTCTT
>NC_041224.1:60983679-60984843 GCF_002837175.3 Physeter macrocephalus
GAAAAAGAGAAAAAGGAAAAAATATATATATATATATATAAACAGGAAGAGAGCAACCAAATCAATAAACAAATCCACCAGTGATAATAAACTCTAAATACTAAACTAAGATAAACATAAAACCAGAAACAAATTAGATGCAGAAAGAAAACCCCAAGTCTACAGTTGCTCCCAAAGTCCACCACCTGAATTTTGGGATGATTCATTGTCTATTCAGGTATTCCAGAGATGCAAGGTACATCAAGTTGATTGTGGAGAATTAATCCGCTGCTCCTGAGGCTACTAGGAGAAATTTTCCTTTCTCTTCTTTGTTCACAGAGCTCCTGGGGTTCAGCTTTGAATTTGTCGCTGCCTTTTTGTGTAGGTCTCCTGAGGGCGTCTGTTCCTGCCCAAACAGCATGGGGTTAAAGTAGCAGCTGATTCGGGGGCTCTGGTTCACTCAGGCCGTGGGGAGGGAGGGGTATGGATGCAGGGTGAGCCTGCAGCGGCAGAGGCCAGTGTGACATTGCAACAGCCTGAGGCACGCCGTGTGTTCTCTCGGGGAAGTTGTCCCTGGATCACGGGACCCTGGCAGTGGCGGGCTGCACAGACTCCCGGGAGGGGAGGTGTAGATAGTGATCTGTGCTTGCATACAGGCTCCTTGGTGGCTGCAGCAGCAGTCTTAGCGTGTCATGCCCATCTCTGGTGTCCACACTGGTAGTCGCGGCTCACGCCCATCTCTGGAGCTCGTTTAGGCGGTGCTCTGAATCTCCTCTCCTCGTGTACCCGGAAACAATGGTCTCTAGCCTCTTAGGCAGTTTCAGACGTTTCTCCTTGGATTTATCCTGTATGGGACTCTCTGTGCTTCCTGGATTTGAAGACTATTTCCTTTCCCATATTAGAGAAGTTTCAACTATAATCTCTTCAAATATTTTCTGAGTCCATTTCTTTTTCTCTTCTTCTTCTGGGACCCCTATAAATCGAACTTTGGTGCATTTAATGTCCCAGAGGTCTCAGACTGTCCTCAATTCTTTTAATTCCTTTTTCTTTATTCTGCTCTGCGGTAGTTAATTCCACTATTTTATCTTCCAGGTCACTTATCCATTCTTCTGCCTCAGTTCTTCTGCTATTGATTCCTTCTAGAGAATTTTTAATTTCATTTATTGTGTTGTTCATCATTGTTTG
>NC_041224.1:60985754-60987338 GCF_002837175.3 Physeter macrocephalus
GAAAAAGAGAAAAAGGAAAAAATATATATATATATATATAAACAGGAAGAGAGCAACCAAATCAATAAACAAATCCACCAGTGATAATAAACTCTAAATACTAAACTAAGATAAACATAAAACCAGAAACAAATTAGATGCAGAAAGAAAACCCCAAGTCTACAGTTGCTCCCAAAGTCCACCACCTGAATTTTGGGATGATTCATTGTCTATTCAGGTATTCCAGAGATGCAAGGTACATCAAGTTGATTGTGGAGAATTAATCCGCTGCTCCTGAGGCTACTAGGAGAAATTTTCCTTTCTCTTCTTTGTTCACAGAGCTCCTGGGGTTCAGCTTTGAATTTGTCGCTGCCTTTTTGTGTAGGTCTCCTGAGGGCGTCTGTTCCTGCCCAAACAGCATGGGGTTAAAGTAGCAGCTGATTCGGGGGCTCTGGTTCACTCAGGCCGTGGGGAGGGAGGGGTATGGATGCAGGGTGAGCCTGCAGCGGCAGAGGCCAGTGTGACATTGCAACAGCCTGAGGCACGCCGTGTGTTCTCTCGGGGAAGTTGTCCCTGGATCACGGGACCCTGGCAGTGGCGGGCTGCACAGACTCCCGGGAGGGGAGGTGTAGATAGTGATCTGTGCTTGCATACAGGCTCCTTGGTGGCTGCAGCAGCAGTCTTAGCGTGTCATGCCCATCTCTGGTGTCCACACTGGTAGTCGCGGCTCACGCCCATCTCTGGAGCTCGTTTAGGCGGTGCTCTGAATCTCCTCTCCTCGTGTACCCGGAAACAATGGTCTCTAGCCTCTTAGGCAGTTTCAGACTTTTTCCCGGACTCCCTCCCAGCTAGTTGTGGTGCACTAGCCCCCTTCAGGCTGTGTTCACACAGCCAACCCCAGTCTTCTCCCTGGGATCTGACCTCCGAAGAAGCCGGAGCCTCAGCTCCCAGCCCCCACCCATCCCAGTGGGTGAGCAGACGAACCTCTCAGGCTGGTGAGTGCTGGTCATCCCCGATCCTTTGTGCAGGAATATCTCTGCTTTTCCCTCTGCACCCCTATTGCTATGCTCTCCTCGGTGGCTCCGAAGCTTCCCCCCTGCCACACCCCATCTCTGCCAGTGAAGGGGCTTCCTAGTGTGTGGAAACTTTTCCTCCTTCACAGATGCCTCCCAGAAGTGTAGGTCCCATCCCTATTCTTTTGTCTCTGTTTTTTCTTTTTTCTTTTGCCCTACCCAGGTACGTGGGGAGTTTCTTGCCTTTGGGGAAGTCTGAGGTCTTCTGCCAGCGTTCAGTAGTTGTTCTGTAGGAGCTGTTCCACCTGTAGATGTATTTCTGCTATATTATTTTGCTTAACTTACTGTGTTTGGGGTTTCCTTTTCGCAGGCTGCAGGTTCATTGTTCCTATTGTTTTTGGTGTCTGCCCCCAGTGGCTAAGCTTGGTTCAGTGGGTGGTGTAGGCTTCCTGGTGGAGGGGACTGGTGCCTGTGTTCTGGTGGATGAGGCTGGATCTTGTGTCTCTGGTAGGCAGGACTGAGTCCAGTGATGTGTTTTGGGGTGTCTGTGACCTTATGATTTTAGGCAGCCTCTCTGCTAATGGGTGTGTTT
>NC_041224.1:60987877-61018472 GCF_002837175.3 Physeter macrocephalus
GAAAAAGAGAAAAAGGAAAAAATATATATATATATATATAAACAGGAAGAGAGCAACCAAATCAATAAACAAATCCACCAGTGATAATAAACTCTAAATACTAAACTAAGATAAACATAAAACCAGAAACAAATTAGATGCAGAAAGAAAACCCCAAGTCTACAGTTGCTCCCAAAGTCCACCACCTGAATTTTGGGATGATTCATTGTCTATTCAGGTATTCCAGAGATGCAAGGTACATCAAGTTGATTGTGGAGAATTAATCCGCTGCTCCTGAGGCTACTAGGAGAAATTTTCCTTTCTCTTCTTTGTTCACAGAGCTCCTGGGGTTCAGCTTTGAATTTGTCGCTGCCTTTTTGTGTAGGTCTCCTGAGGGCGTCTGTTCCTGCCCAAACAGCATGGGGTTAAAGTAGCAGCTGATTCGGGGGCTCTGGTTCACTCAGGCCGTGGGGAGGGAGGGGTATGGATGCAGGGTGAGCCTGCAGCGGCAGAGGCCAGTGTGACATTGCAACAGCCTGAGGCACGCCGTGTGTTCTCTCGGGGAAGTTGTCCCTGGATCACGGGACCCTGGCAGTGGCGGGCTGCACAGACTCCCGGGAGGGGAGGTGTAGATAGTGATCTGTGCTTGCATACAGGCTCCTTGGTGGCTGCAGCAGCAGTCTTAGCGTGTCATGCCCATCTCTGGTGTCCACACTGGTAGTCGCGGCTCACGCCCATCTCTGGAGCTCGTTTAGGCGGTGCTCTGAATCTCCTCTCCTCGTGTACCCGGAAACAATGGTCTCTAGCCTCTTAGGCAGTTTCAGACTTTTTCCCGGACTCCCTCCCAGCTAGTTGTGGTGCACTAGCCCCCTTCAGGCTGTGTTCACACAGCCAACCCCAGTCTTCTCCCTGGGATCTGACCTCCGAAGAAGCCGGAGCCTCAGCTCCCAGCCCCCACCCATCCCAGTGGGTGAGCAGACGAACCTCTCAGGCTGGTGAGTGCTGGTCATCCCCGATCCTTTGTGCAGGAATATCTCTGCTTTTCCCTCTGCACCCCTATTGCTATGCTCTCCTCGGTGGCTCCGAAGCTTCCCCCCTGCCACACCCCATCTCTGCCAGTGAAGGGGCTTCCTAGTGTGTGGAAACTTTTCCTCCTTCACAGATGCCTCCCAGAAGTGTAGGTCCCATCCCTATTCTTTTGTCTCTGTTTTTTCTTTTTTCTTTTGCCCTACCCAGGTACGTGGGGAGTTTCTTGCCTTTGGGGAAGTCTGAGGTCTTCTGCCAGCGTTCAGTAGTTGTTCTGTAGGAGCTGTTCCACCTGTAGATGTATTTCTGCTATATTTGTGGGGAGGAAGGTGATCTCCATGTCTTACTCCTCCTCCATCTTGAAGGTCTCCATCCTACATATTCATTTTTATCTCTAGTAATATTCTTTTTTCTAATGCTACTTCTTCCAATACTAATACAATCACACAAGTTTTCTTATGCTTGTTGTTTTCATGGAATATCTGATTCCATCCTTTTACTTGCAAACTATCTGGACCTTTTATTTAAAGTGGGGTTTTTTGTAGACAGAATATAGTTGGATCTGCCTTTTTATTCTGACAGTGATTTTTAAGTTGGGGTGTTTAGATCATTTACATTTAATATAACTTTTGGTATGAATCTACCATCTTGTTATTTGTTTCCTATTTGTCCCATCGGCTCTTTGCACCTTTTTTTTTCTTTCCTTGCCTTCCTTTGGATTAACTGAGTTTTGTTTTAATTTCATTCAGTCTTCACTATTGACTAATTAGGTATATATCCTTGTCTTATTTCTTGCTGGTTGTTCTACAGCTTACACTATATATCTTTTCCTACCAGTCTCCACACATGCTTGGGCATAGCCCCTGTCTTAGATCCTCACATTCAGTAGCTTTATATAGCCATTGATAGATCCAAACAAGGCTCAGTTTGGCCCTAGTCTCCCTGCTCCCTAGGCTCCCCAACATGAGCGCTTTGTCCAACACAGGCAGAGTTCCTCGTGGTTCTTCATGTACACATGTGGCCTTTTCCCTGAGGAACCTGTATGTCTGGTGGGGTCCTCTGGCTGGCAAGGCTTGCCGCCACCTCTGCCAGTTCCACCCCCAGCAGACTTCTTCCTTCTTGTGTTTACAGGGCCAGCCCACCATCTCCATGAAGTCTCTCCACTCACCTCTCTGTGCATGTATACGTGCACACACATACACACACAAACACACACACACACACGCGCACATGTGGGCACCCCCAGAACTGTACTTAGGTTTGATCTTGGTTCATCTCTTCCTCCTGTTCAAGTGGAATTTCTTAAAGACAAAGATTTTGCCTTATACATTTGTATAGTATTTTATCTCCAGACCCAGGAACATGATAGAAACTCAACAAATGACTGCTGAATGGTATACTCTCTTCTACCTTAGGAATTTATCTGGACCAGAATACTCATGCCAGCCAATGAAGGCATCACCTTTTCCCCAATCACTGCTGATTAAAGACTGCTAAATTAACCTTTGAAAACATACTGACGGTTACAGCCCCTTTGCCAATACATCTGTTCTTTCCACATGTGCCAGAACAATGAGTCCTGGTACATGGTTCTTAGTTACATGAGAAAACACTCAAGGCTTCATATTGGTCACCTTATTTAGACTCTTGCCTTCCCATGTCTCCTTGGCTCCTCTCTTTCTATTCACTCCTAAGAAGGATCATTTCAGTAGATGGCTCCTTTTAATCATTTTGCTAATGAAAGAGGGTAGTTTTGATCTCAAGGGTAGGACTGTCTTTTCCTATGCTCTGCCCCCAAAGCTGGAGGCATCTCCCTGTGGCTCTGGAGCCAAGAACAAGGCTTATAATTTTGAAACTACTACTTCATAGTTGCATGACCTTAGGCAGGTTACCTAACTTTTCTGAGACTGAGTTTGATCATCTATAAAGTGAGCATGTTGATAATTATCAATGATGTTAGTCATAATGATAATTCAATCACAGGGTTGCTGGGATGATTAAATGAGATAAAGTACATCATAAACTTAGTATGATGCACATAGTAGGCATTCAAAAAATGTTGTTCTAATTATTATTACTATTAACCCTCAGTACACTAATGATGCTACCACTCTGGTCCTCCTGCCTCTCACACATACATAAACACTTCTGGAATCTGTTAGAGGTTATGCCACAGTTGGAGGTGCCTAGAAAGAGGAAGAGTGCCTGCCATCTGCATTGGAGGGGGTAATGTTTTGTGAATCCTAACTTGGGAGCAGACAGTCAACTTCAGATGGTGGCACAGGGGGAGATTTAGGAACCAGAAACCAGGAATGTCATCTGTAAGAATTATGTGGGATTCTAGAACTCAGGTAGTTTAAGGACACTGCATGACTCTGGAAACTTGGTCTATGAGAATTGTCTAGGCTTATGGAACATTAGACTCTAGGAGTGCTGTGTGTTTCTAGATCCAATGGTTTAAAAGAGCTTTGTGTGATTCTGGAACATTAGCCTGTGAAAATGTTATGTGATTTGCAATTTTGGCTAATAATGATGTTATGCCATTTCATAACTTTATGTGCTTCTGGAAACTTGACCTGTAATAAACTTGCATGATTCTGGAAACTTGATTTATTAAAACATTACATGATTCTGAAAACTTGGCTTGAAAGAAATATGCTTGATTCCAGGATCCTGCCTATCATAATATTACTGTGTTAACACTGTGTTATTTCAGAAGCTTGCTTACAAAAATATTATCTGATTCTAGAAGCCTAGTCCATAAGAAACTTACGGTAATTCTGGAATCTTGATTTCCGTACCTTGGCCTATAGGAATCTTGCGTGAGTCTGAAAGCTTGTTCTGTAGGAGTCTCATATAATTCTGGGTGCTCAATCAAAAGAATCTCATGCGATCTGGGAAGGTTGGTTTATTGGACTTTGTGATTCTGAATCTTGGCTTATGAGAATTTGATGTGAATCTGGAATTTTGGCCTGAAAGAATCTTGTCTAATTCTAGAACTTTGGCCAATGAGACTCTTATGTGATTCAGAATCCTGGTGTATAATGGCACAACATTCAGAACTTTGGCCAGTAAGAATGTGGTGTGAGTATGTAACTGGCATGTAGCAACATGGTATGGTTTCAGAACCTTAGTCTTTATAAAGTGCCATCGTGAAATCTTGATATGTCAGAGATCACTGGTTGTCTTTTAATGTCTGTTCTTCCTTTCTTTCTTGGTTATAGACCCCCTGATTTTTAGCTGGGCACGTGGCCACCTGAAATTAAAACTAAATTCTCATTCTTTCTTGCATCCAGGTTTGTCTTTGTGACTAAGCTCTGGCCAATGACACGTAAACAGAAGTGGCACACACACACATTCTAGAAAATGTCCATATGTGGAGGTGCTATGCCCTTCTTCTCTCCAGCCTCCTTTCTGTGGCTGGAATGTGGACCTGGCTCCAGCAGCCAGCCCACTTGAATGATAAAGTGATTTTTGCAGGGAGGCCATGAATGATGGAGCGTTGAGATTGAAGGAGCCTGGGCTCCTGACACTGGGGTGTGCCATCCCAACCCTATCTACATGATGTGAGCGAGAATTCACTTAACTGCCTCATTTAAGCAAGCCAAATCCATTGTTTTAATCTAACGAATGATAGATGATTCTGAAGACTTGGTTTCTGGCATCATGGTCTATAAATCTTCTTGATTTATAGATTATCTGTTGGCAACTAATCATCACTAGATTATCTGTTGCCAACTAATCATCACTGCCATGCTCTTGAAGAGGGAAAGCCAAGAACTACATTCCCCAGAATTCCCTTCAGTGTGGTTCTGGATTAGTTTGCCTGTGAGGGGCACTCGTGATATTTGAAGGGGAGAAGAGGAGAGGCCATTAGTCTTCAGAGACAGTAATAGGCAACAGCATGGGCAGACTCTGGCTGCTATGCCTTAGAGCAGAGGTTAGCAAACTAGAACCCATGGGTCAAACTGGCCTACTGCTTGTTTTTGTAAATAAAGTTTTATTGGAACACAACCATATTTACATATGGCTGCTTTTACAATACAACAGCAGAGTTGAGTAGTTGCTATAGGGAACATATGCAGCCTGCAAAATCTAAAATATTTACTATCTGGCCCTGTACAGAAAAACTTTGCCAACTCCTACTATAGAGCACATAGTTGTAGTTCAGTAACTTCAATTTAATAAGTATATGTTGAATATCAGATGTCTGATGTGGGGTTAGAGGAGAGTCTTGTTCATAGAGTGGGTATAATTTAAGGGGAACAATAAAGTATGCCCAGGTAGCAGGGTCTCATGCATACTTATGTCACCTTCAGATAATCAGATAAATTGATAATTTTATTTTTCTTCTCCAATAATTGATCTGATCTTCAAGTCAATATTCATTGAGGAACAGAGGCAAAAAACACTACAATTTTATCTACCCCAATAATTTTTAGTTCATAAAATAGTCTTTTTAAAAACAATGTTTGGTTTCATTAGGTAAAAATGAACAGGTGTGACATTTGGGGGAGAGATAGGTCTTCAGATTCATGCTATATCCTCTGGAATTGCTGATTTCAGCTGCAGAAAAGCTGGTCCTGAGTGCTCCCTTGACTGGTGACTGTGAGGAGGTCCTGGGTGTGGTACCGGCATCGTTGCTGGGGTTTGTGGATGCTCTATCTCATGGACTGCACTCCCTTTTCCTTGGCATGGTCAGAGCCTATATTGCCTCAGCTGATTTGGCCCCTCGTTGGTTCTTGCTGTCTGCTATTTTGATTAAAGCCTAGTCTTCAAGTTCATTCTAAGTGAATATATCTGTACCTAGAGAAAAGAAACTTACATGTTTATGAATACATTAAAAAAAAAAGCAGCTGTGTTGTCTTCCAGCTCCCCTAGATCCAGTGGGAAAGAAGAGGAGGATTCCTGGATGGGACTAGGTGTTGTCACAGATCTGGTTCTCGCTTTGTCTCATCAGGGAAGGAGAGTTGGCCGAGGGTCCTCATTTCTATGAGGTGAGCCAACTAAAGTCCTGAGGCATTAATGGTTTGAAAAACTATTCATCCTTTAAAAAAATTATATCACAGAATGGTAATCACACTCTTATGTTTCAGTTTTTGTGCCTAAGTTGAAATGTTTGCAATATATTTGAATTGTATTATACCACTTAACATCCATAAGTTTCTACAACATAGGAAATAGTTCAGTGATCAAATAGAAAGTTTAGTCACAATATAACAGAGCTGGGTACTGCAGAAGCCCAGGCTTCAGAAGCCTACCAAGAAAGCACACTGGAACCTGAAAGGAAAACCCCTTCCTCCTGCAGTGTCTCTCTAGCACCCTCTACTGACAAAGCTTAACATTGTGCCAGCTGGCAAAGAAAAAATTGTTTGAAGGGCCCAGCTTCATTTTTGCAGAGCTAGCTGTGAAGGGTGAATTTAGAACTGAGAGTCAAGTTGATAACTGGCACATACGGGCTATGTCTATCCACAATTACCATACTAAAAAAAGGAGAAATTTTTGAAATATTTACTAATTAATTCTTTAAAATAACAACAATAAACCTGTTATATATTAACATAATGCATTTTAATGAAAATAACTGTATTTTCCAAGACAAATAAAATTAGTGGGAAAAGTAGCATTGTTTTACATTTTTGGAAATATCTTTGATGTTTGATATGGTAGAAGACAGCTGGATTCTCCTATCTACTTCTGCAGTCAATCTATGGTAATATGTTGTTTTGGTTGAAGTATATGAGGAAAGTCTGCATCTCACCACACATGCGTGTGCACGCACACACACACACACACACACACAGTGGTAACTGTGTGAGGTGATGGATATGTTAATTAGGCTGATAGTGCTGATCTTTTCACAATGTATATCAAAACATCAAGTTGTACACCTTAAGTAATATCTTTATATGTCAATGATATTTCAATAAAGCTGTTTTTAAAAGTTAGAAAAAAGAAAACTTTGCTTCACACAGATATGTAGTTGAAAAGGGGAGAGGAGTATTTTAATAGTTTTTAAAGGTGATTGTAAATATTCTTTGACAGTGCACCAAAGATCAACAAGTGGTGGCTTCTTAAAGGTTAGTTGCAGTGAGGACTCTGAAACCATATCAGTGAACTCCCTATACTCTGTTACATTGAAATCCACTTGTCAACCTTGCACTTTAAATGGATATTTTGCCTGTGAATGATTTTGAAACATCACGCATTGATCATTTGGAAAACATTAGTTCACTGAGTTACGTAGATCTTCCAAATGTTGATACATTTTGTTATACAATATTAAAAAATAACATTCCTTAATATTGCAACCAGTTGGGAAGCTGTCAACCTCACAGTGGCAAATACACATTTTCCAAAATACTAATTTGCACTTGGAAGCTTGAATTTTATAATTGGTAGCAATTATTGTCAGTTATTTTTCTTGAAGTGGTAGGCTCACTTCATTCATTTTCAAGATTGTGTCTGCCAAATACCCAAGTCTGAATAGCTGTACCTTGTCTTTCAAATAAAAATGGTGTTCCATGAAAAAAGTACCTAGTTTAACTCACAACTCAACCAGTCACACAAGTCCTTGTCCTCTAGACAGCCCCCATACTTTTGCATACAGCAGAACTGCTTAATGCATCTTTCCCATTTTATCACACAGAGTCAGAATATTAAAAAGGCACATAGTCAAGATTCAATATTTAATAAAATGAATAATTTTTACTGCTTCATCAAGGCCATAAGTCAAACTAGCTTTTTTTTTTTTTCATGCAAGTGCATGGTGGTGAAAAACACAATCAGAATCTACTAGTACACTCTGGGCCACTACCACAATTCATGCTAAAGCACCATCAGTTTTACTCACCTTTGCTTTTGCACCATTAGTGTAAATTTCAACAGAGTGAAAAGGGAAAATAATGTCTAAGTATTATTATGAAAATAGTTTTGACTTTGTAGAGCCTCTGAAAGGTCTCAGCAACCTCCAGGGTTCTGCAGCCCACACTTTGAAGATCAGGGATCTATTTAACATTTTATAAATAAGTATCATTATGTAATTTCAGGGCCCTAATTTTCATTTTAATTAAGAGTCCTATTGGCACCAAGTAGTACTGTTTTATTTTAAGGGGTAGTAAAACTAGAACAGAATTAGGCATAGCACATAGATGATGAGCTCACACCAAGTGATGTCAAACCCGCTAAATGAACAAAGGTTTTATAGTAGTTTGGATAGAGGAAAAAGTGATGGGGGAGTTGGATCATCACACAGCACAAGATAATAATATGCTGAACCTAAAAGAATCTACATCAGCACAGTCAATACCATAATCATACTGCCATGGTGGTTTAGTTTCATCAAAATAACATCATGTAAAAAAAATGGTTTTTTGGCCATGCCACGTGGCATGTGGGATCTTAGTTCCCCAACCAGGGATCAGACCCGCACCCCCTGTAGTGCAAGCGCGGAGTCTTAACCACTGGACCACCAGGGAAGTCCCAAAATAACATCATTTAGAGCTAACTGTCCCCCACCACTGAAGCAAGACCCTCTGAGTACTTTGCCCAATGCTCTGTGATTTGTGAGGTTGTTCAGTCTGACTGGATAATAAGTACTATTCCTGGCCCTATGTGAGCTTCTGCACCTCTAATCCTTTCAGGTGCTTCTTCCTCTGGCTCAGGTAGTCTCCTCGCATACAGTGTGCTTCTCAGTACTCTGCTGAAGACTTGAGGGGGACTCTGCGGATCTTTGCAGTCCTTCCTCTGTGTGGCTCTCTCCTCTCCAGCACCGTGCCCTGTAAATTCTAGCTGCCTTGGTCTCCCTAGATTCAGTTCTGTCTCCTCACCTCAGGGAGTCTGCCAGGATCTGCCTGTGTTCCTTCACCCTGCACTGTGGCTGGGAAACTCTTCTCAAGGCAGCATGATGAGGCAGCCGTCTTGTTTGTTGTGTTTGGGGATCCCTGTCCTTTGTTGACTGAGGTCCAGTGTCTTGAAAACCATTGTTTCATATTTTTAGTTGTTTCAGGTAAGCCAGTAAATCCAGTCCTTTACTTCCTCTTGGCTGGAAGTGGAAGACCCCAAATGTTCGAGATCCCATCCTACCATGTGCACCCATGTATTAGGCCGACGCATCCTTAACCACATAATATCTGAGCTTATCACTTTTTTGCAGTGCCTTGCCAAATGCAGCCATCATTAAGCAAATTACACTATTAGCTTTCTGTCTTCAAACGTCTTTCCCTAAACTACGTTCCAAGTAACTGCAGGCAGTTGTTTTACCTAATGCTTCTCCACTGCATGGATCACCATCTTTCCAGCCTCCAACATCAGTTTTCTCACTGTCTGCCACGGAACTCTTAAGAGTATGCCACATCTTTTTGTTTTTTGTTTATTTCAACAGCACCCCACTTTCAAATACAAATTTCTGTCAGTCAGAATAGGATAGGCTAAACCATGCTAGCAACAACCCCCAGATGAACAAGACTTGATTTTTGGCTCACACTTCATGTCCAGTAGGAAGGGGACCTCGCTCATTTTAGTCACCCAGCAACCAGGCCACCCTAGGCTCCATCTCAACATTTGCTTTCACAGTTGCTGAGCAGGAAGGGGACATGGCCAAAATTGTACACTGGCTCTTCAAGCTTCCCAAGAGGGTCATACATTACTTCAGCTCACATTTTATAGGTCAGGGCAAGTCATATGGCTTCACTTAATTCCCAAAGAGAGCAGAGATGTTCAGTCCTACCATATGTGCCAAGAAGGAGGGAAATATGGGAATATTTTCCACCAAGCCCAGTGCCCACTCACATATTGTGTAGCTCCTTCTTTGATAATCAGCAGTCAGTATTGATATGTGATTCGTTGAGTGATGCTCCACTACCTGGAATATTTAACAAGAAATGCCTTGTTCCAGACTTCTGCTGGGTTGTCAGCGTTTATTGCAGAACAGAGGAAACTCTTAACTACCAGGGCAGTGCAGATCTGAAAAGCATCAGGCTGGCCAGGTGGAGATAACTCAGGAAGGCTTGCAGTAGGGGAGGCGTTGTGAACCAGGAGTGCCCACAATCACAGTAACCCTGGGCTTAGTTTCGACGGAGGCATTTTCCAGCACTGGCTCTGCTGCTGCCATGTGACCTTGAACAAGTCAAGCCCTTTCTGTAGCCCTCAGCTTTCTCTCCTCTAAAAGGGGAATAATGTGTGGAAATTTCCAGAAGAGTGGCTTGCTTGCTCCCTCCCCCTGGCAGGGAACCGTCTGTTGCTCCTGGACCCGAGCCTGGGGCTGATTCACAGTCACTATCAGCATCATTCTCAGGCTGGGCCAGGTCAACAAGTTGTTTATCTTGGTGTCTGAGCCCATTCCTGACGTTGCAGAGACACAGACGCTAAAAGCATTCGGGAGGCTGGTGGGTCCCCCACCCCCACCTTACCACCCTCTCCCCTCCCTTGTCTCTCACCCCAGGGGCTTGAGGGAATGACTAAAAATGCTACTAGAAGGCCAGCAAGGCCAGTTTCCCAGGGACAGAGTCAAATGGTTCACATAGAGACCCTCCCGTTTGCTTCCAAGGATCCATCTCTTGTAATGGCTCTTGAATTTATGCCTCCTTTCCAGGCCCTGTGCCTGTCTCTGAGCTCAGGGCTTCCATTCCTCCCCGCAAGACAATTCTAGAAATCTCCCCTCTGTCCTCCTGCCCTGTTCCCTCCCCTCTTCCCCTCGTCTACCACTGCTTGTGATTGCCAGTCCTGTCTCCCCAGCTTCCCCTTTGTGGCCCCTTGCCCAGCAGCCTTCTCTTCTCTGGATGCCCAGGTAAGGGGATGAAGCCCCCGCTGCAGCTCCACATCCCCCCCTCTCCTCTCCCCAGCCCTCGATTAGGAACAGTCTGCTGGACACGTGGCGTGTGTTCCTCCTGGAATATACCCCCATCCCTTTCTCTGGTTGTCTAAGGGTATCTCAGACCCCACCCTGGTGTCCACACCAGCCCAACCCAAGCTCTTATACCCCCTGCTGTAGACAGCTAGCTGTGTAGGGTGGTGGTTGAGAGCAGGGGCGCCGACACCCCGACTGCGAATCCACACTCTGGCTCTCCTCCTCCTGAGAGAGTGGCTGTATCTCTGTGTGGCTCAGTTTGCCCATCTGTAAAAAAGGAGATCATGATGGTACTGATCTTGGGTGGCCTTGGCCTGCAGCAGCTTGAAGCAAGATTTTGGTTTCTCAGCCAGAGATTGAAGTCAGGCTGTGGCAGTGAGAGCGTTGAACCTTGCCACTAGACCACCAGGGCCAGTGGCCAGTGACAAGGCCTTGGCCTGTTGGCCTGTTGGCATTCATTGAAATAAATTCCCACAAAGACGGAAAATAGGGAAACAAGTGAAGTGTTTATTAGGAGGAAAGAGGGTACACATGGATAGACACACACGGGTGAGATCAGAGAGAGAGCCACACCCTCATGGTAGTTTGAATCACTTAAATGGGGCATTTTTTTCCATGTTTCCTCTGGCCAGTCATATTGCATTGCCTGGCTCTAGTCCGTATTTGGTATATCTCTGGGTCCTCCCATGTGTGCGCACGCATCTCTTAGCCAAGATGTATTCTAGCGAAGAGGCCTATGGGTAAGTTGACATCACATACTATGGGGTGGCGCCCCCTCCCTTTTTGACCCCCAAGGAGTCTTTCTACGCATGTGTAGTTGGGAAGGTCTCCTTGACCTCAAGAATGAAAAATATGTGGTCTCTTCATCTCCCATCTGGGCAGGGCTCAGCTCTTCTCTGCCCCTGCCACTGCTATTATCTTAAAGAGTCCACTGGAGGCAGAGTCCAACTGTTTACCCTGTTCCTGTTGTTATTTTTATCTGGAAGTGTAAACTGGAGGCTGGCTGTAAATGTCTAACCTGGAGCCCATCTATCTCCTGCCTCAGTACCTCCCTTAGAGGGTTACTGGGTGGAGCAATTGCAGGACAGCATGTAGCAGTGTGTGTGTGTGTGTGTGTGTGTGTGTGACCAGTGACCAGTGGCACTAGGCATCATTTATTTCATCCATTGACCCACCTACCCAGCACCTGTGTGCTGAGCCCCTCAATTTTGCCAGGCTCTGAGCTAGTTGCTGGGGATGCAGAGCAGCCTGGGACTCAGTCCAGGCCCTGCAGTGGGAGCAGGGAATAAGGAATGACCCTCTGTCTGGGGGACAGCACCTGAGCGGGGCTCCCAAGGTGGCCCGGGGAAGGGTACCACACCCCAAGTTGACCCTAAATTCTTAAGGGGATGGGGATGGCACAGTGACATCTCCGTGCTCTCTCTGGTGCCTGACACCAGGCCCTGCTCACTGCAGGAGTCGAGCGGTGGCGTCAAGTCATTGACTAGTAGTGACCTTCTGTGCCTATTTTCTGCATCTATGAAATGGTGGAAATAATAGTTCCTCCTTCGTGGGACTCTGAGGTTTGAAGGAGTTATTATGATAAATAAAATCATGATGCCCAGCACATGCAGAGTATTCAGTCAATGAGGAAGGTACAAATAAATGAAGACCCTGAGCCTTCATGGATTTTCCCCTAACTTTTCAATCTAGGGGCTTAGTTCATTTATTTTCACTTTTTCACTGCATTGATCTATAAAGGCATTTGCTGCTATAAATGTTAGGTCTGGGGTTTATATGACTCCAAAGTCTGTGGCCTCCCTATTGCACCCAGCCCAGTCCCTGGCATCCATGAGGTAGTAAATTCAATCCTGTGAATTGAATCGTGAATTGAATTGCATTGCCTGTCTGGGTATGGTCACTCCCCACATTTTAAAGTTCGTGAGATAAAGAATGGGCTTTCCCTACTGGCCTCTCCCACCAGCCCAGAAGCTCTCCGAGGCTGAGACCCAGTGCTCCCCAACCAGACTCTCTCCTTCCTCCCCTTGGAGCCCTGCCTGGAACAGGGTAGGAAGGGTGGTAATCCTGGGAAAGGGGACAGAGTAGCAGCCAAGAAAGCCCTTGAAGGAGCCAAAGAGGTTTCCCCTTCCTTTGGTCCTGGCAGAAACATTCCTTTTTCAGGAGAGAGAAATCCCATCGTCCAGGTCAGTAGGGTAAATATCCAGGGTAAATGAGGCCTGTCTGGGAGGCTGTGGGCCCCCCAGGGGGGTGGGTGGCGGGAGCCGAGGTCACCTCCTGGGCTCAGGCCCAGGCATCCCCAGCCCCCAGCCCAGGGTCGTGCTGCGGAAAGTGATGACAGCTGTGCCCATGCCCAGAAAGCCTGTCAGGGCCAGCGGCCACTCAGAGACTTGGCATTTCCTCCAGAAAGGTCCCATTTCCTCAGCACGGGGTCTCCTAAACACCCAGACCTCACCCCACTCTGCTGTTCCTCTCTTGCCAGCTTGTGTCACTCATTTTCCAGGGCAAAATTCCAACAGGAACTGTGTTAGCCACCCTCGGTTCTCTAGGTGAAAAATAGGCTCGAGGCCCTTTTCTGAATATAGAACCACTCTAGTTGCTGGGGATGCAGAGCAGCCTGGGACTCAGTCCAGGCCCTGCAGTGGGAGCAGGGAATAAGGAATGACCCCCTGTCTGGGGGACAGCACCTGAGCGGGGCTCCCAAGGTGGCCCGGGGAAGGGTACCACACCCCAAGTTGACCCTAAATTCTTAAGGGGATGGGGATGGCACAGTGACATCTCCGTGCTCTCTCTGGTGCCTGACACCAGGCCCTGCTCACTGCAGGAGTCGAGCGGTGGCGTCAAGTCATTGACTAGTAGTGACCTTCTGTGCCTATTTTCTGCATCTATGAAATGGTGGAAATAATAGTTCCTCCTTCGTGGGACTCTGAGGTTTGAAGGAGTTATTATGATAAATAAAATCATGATGCCCAGCACATGCAGAGTATTCAGTCAATGAGGAAGGTACAAATAAATGAAGACCCTGAGCCTTCATGGATTTTCCCCTAACTTTTCAATCTAGGGGCTTAGTTCATTTATTTTCACTTTTTCACTGCATTGATCTATAAAGGCATTTGCTGCTATAAATGTTAGGTCTGGGGTTTATATGACTCCAAAGTCTGTGGCCTCCCTATTGCACCCAGCCCAGTCCCTGGCATCCATGAGGTAGTAAATTCAATCCTGTGAATTGAATCGTGAATTGAATTGCATTGCCTGTCTGGGTATGGTCACTCCCCACATTTTAAAGTTCGTGAGATAAAGAATGGGCTTTCCCTACTGGCCTCTCCCACCAGCCCAGAAGCTCTCCGAGGCTGAGACCCAGTGCTCCCCAACCAGACTCTCTCCTTCCTCCCCTTGGAGCCCTGCCTGGAACAGGGTAGGAAGGGTGGTAATCCTGGGAAAGGGGACAGAGTAGCAGCCAAGAAAGCCCTTGAAGGAGCCAAAGAGGTTTCCCCTTCCTTTGGTCCTGGCAGAAACATTCCTTTTTCAGGAGAGAGAAATCCCATCGTCCAGGTCAGTAGGGTAAATATCCAGGGTAAATGAGGCCTGTCTGGGAGGCTGTGGGCCCCCCAGGGGGGTGGGTGGCGGGAGCCGAGGTCACCTCCTGGGCTCAGGCCCAGGCATCCCCAGCCCCCAGCCCAGGGTCGTGCTGCGGAAAGTGATGACAGCTGTGCCCATGCCCAGAAAGCCTGTCAGGGCCAGCGGCCACTCAGAGACTTGGCATTTCCTCCAGAAAGGTCCCATTTCCTCAGCACGGGGTCTCCTAAACACCCAGACCTCACCCCACTCTGCTGTTCCTCTCTTGCCAGCTTGTGTCACTCATTTTCCAGGGCAAAATTCCAACAGGAACTGTGTTAGCCACCCTCGGTTCTCTAGGTGAAAAATAGGCTCGAGGCCCTTTTCTGAATATAGAACCACTGTCTTGATTGTCCATTATATTCCACTCCTCCCCCTTCACATTTCCTGCCTGGAGGTTGACCAGACAAGGAATTGTAGTGTTCCTTGCCAATGAAGAAACCCATCTAGAGGGCTTCCCTGTGGCTCAGTGGTTAAGAATCTGCCTGCCAATGCAGGGGACACGGGTTCAAGCCCTGATCCGGGAAGATCCCACATGCTGCGGAGCAACTAAGCCCGTGCGCCACAACTACTGAGCCCTCATGCCACAGCTACACAAGCCCGCGTGCCTAGAGCCCGTGCTCTGCAACAAGAGAAGCCACTGCAAGAAGCCCACACACCACAAGGAAGATAGCCCCCACTGGCCACAACTAGAGAAAGCCTGTGCACAACAACGAAAACCCAACACAGCCATACATAAATAAAATTAAATCTTTTAAAAAAAGAAACAAATCTAGAGACGAGTGACTTGCTCCTAGACTTCCCCAAACTCGGTGTAAGATTCTGTCATCTAATTACAGTGTGGGAACAGTCAGCCGCCTCCAGCCCAGATCCTCTGCTACTCTGTGTTGGGTTTTGGTAATTCTAGAGCCTGGGGGTCTAGGTGGGCCACCAGCAGCTGCTGCTAGCCTCCTACCTGGCCTGTCTTCACTGCCCAACACAGTGCATTTTTTTTCTTCTCTCACAGCCTGCCTGCCTCTGACCCAGTGCCTGGTGCTCAAAAGTTACTTAGTGAATGAAAATGAATGAATGAATGAATGAATGAACGAACAAATGTTGCCTTGTTATGCTCTTGATACTGCCTTGGTCCTGCCCCTTGCTGGTCTTATGCTGACCTTTTCCTCCACTGACTTTAGCCTTGACCTTAGCTAGTATTTGCCCTCCGTTCACCCCACCCCCAGTCCTTTAGGCCAGGACAGAAAAAAAAAAAAAGAAAAGAAAAGAAACAAATACTAGCTAATGTTTTAGGTAAGCAATCAGGATAGTTTCTCTCTCTCTCTGGTTGGATCACATCTTATATATCCGATGGATTTGAAAAATAAGAGAAATCACAACAAAGGGGAAGTAATGGTAAGAAAGAGAAGATAAAATAAGGAATGAGGTAAATGCAAACTGGGAGATCCAGAATAGTTGCTAGAGACAGGCCAAATATCTGCTGCTGAGCTTCCTGGCAGCCAGTGCAAAGAGGACAACTTGATTAGTTACAGGATTGATAAAGACAATCAGCTAGAGGAGCCCAAGTACTCCTGGAATTATGCCTCCTCATAAAGCAAGTTCATGTGAATCAACTGCAGCCAGTAACTACAAATAGAGCAAGAAAGTTCATAGCACTGCTCCCTTTATTTTAAAAATATAGAAAATAGAGACCATCACAAATATGTGCAACTCTACCATCTATAATGATAGTCATTAATATTTTGTCAGAATTATTTTAGTAAATAAAAGAAATAAAACACCTCACATAAAGTCCCCTGTCTCCTTCTCACCTTCCTCTCCGCAAAGGCAACTACCACAATGAATCTGGTGTTTATTCTTCCAGTCAATTTAAAATATATACGTTACATAAATAGTATTAATTATCATTTTTAATCTACATAGCATCCTACTAAATATTTCATTCAGTCACCTTTTTTTTTAACAGTGTGATTTTTAGGTCAGTCCTTGTTGATATATAAATCTAACTATTTTAATGTCTGTACACTATTTTATAGAATAAGTATACCACATTTTATTCATCTCTTCTATTAATGGACATGTAGATTAGCCAATGTCTTTCTATTAAAATCAAAGCTGCAAAGAGCATATTTGCAGTGGTGTACTGGTAAATGTTTAACCATCAGCTTTCTGTAAAAAAGAGCCCTGGGGCTTCCCTGGTGGCGCAGTGGTTGGGGGTCCGCCTGCCGATGCAGGGGACACGGGTTCGTGCCCCGGTCTGGGAAGATCCCACATGCCGCGGAGCGGCTGGGCCCGTGAGCCATGGCCGCTGAGCCTGCGCGTCCGGAGCCTGTGCTCCGCAACGGGAGAGGCCACAACAGTGAGAGGCCCGCGTATCGCAAAAAAAAAAAAAAAAAGAGCCCTGGTCTGTAGTGTTCGTTAATTTCCAGGATATAAATAATCTCACCATGACTGATTTCAGGCTACTGACGTGACGTCACTGAATGCAGAGTTGGGAAGAGTTGACACAATCCATCTCGTGAGCTGGTACAAGTCAGCTCCAGCACCACCACTGCATGTACATCTCCCTGCACATATATGTGAGCATATATTTCTCTAGGGATACATGTCAAAATGAAGCTGCTGTGGGTACTCCCAAATTTATCACTTATTGCCAAATTGCTCTCCAAGTTGGCCTAATTTACACTCCTTCTGGCAGCACACGAGAGTGTTCATGTGTCTACCTCTTTACCAATACTCAATGCTTTTCAGACTTTGCCATTTTTGCCAGTATGATGAATGAGCAGTGGTACAACAAGTGAGGGTGAACACCTTTCCATGTGGTTATCAATGACTTGGATGTCCTCTCTTGCAAATTGCTTTTCATATTCTTAGCCCTTTTTTTTTTTTTTTTTTTTTTGCGGTACACGGGCCTCTCACTGTTGTGGCCTCTCCTGTTGTGGAGCACAGGCTCCGGACACGCAGGCTCAGTGGCCATGGCTCACGGGCCTAGCCGCTCCGCGGCATGTGGGATCTTCCCGGACCAGGGCATGAACCCGTGTCCCCTGCATCAGCAGGCGGACTCGCAACCACTGCGCCACCAGGGAAGCCTTCTTAGCCCATTTTTATCTTGATTTATTTATCTTTTTCTTATGCTTGATAGGGGTTCTTCCTACATCATATCCTAATCCCTTGTCTGTTATATGAATGGCAAATATCTTTAGTCTAACTTACTAATCTTTTCTTTATTCACTTATGCTTTTTATAGTTTAAGGAATTCTTCCTCCTCTTCCCCAAATCATAGGTACCCTCCTTCTTTCTTTCTTTTTTTGCAGATAATTTTTTTCTATTACAAGAGCAATACAGATTATTTTCAGAAAAATTAGAAAATACATATAAGCAAGGAGATGAAAAATCAATTATAGCCCTACTACCCAGAAATAACACTGTCAGTATGTTGGTATATTACCTTCTGTTGTGTATATATATGTCTACACTGTCCCTCGAGGTCGCCAGTGACATCAGTGACATTGCACCACTGAGGGCATCTTGCTGTGTAGTGTGCAGCTCTCTGAGAGTTTGGTTTAGTGGTTTTTAATCTGTCAATCTTCCTTCCTGGCATTTTAGAGCTGGACTTCACATGCTTGTTTTTTTTTTTCCTTTTTATTGGCGGGTTGTTTAATGTGTCTGCTCTTGTGGCACCAAAACCTCCTGCTGTCTTGAGCAAAGACTTCCAGCTCCTTCCCTCCTGCTCCCACTCTGGCCCTTGGCTAGCCTCTGGCAGAACCAGCTCGAGCCTTCTGTGGGGCAGTGGGGAGGGGCCACAGGGAGGACGGAATGGGAAAGGCCCTGAGCTGGCAACTGGGTCACTCCACTGCAGCCCCAGCTCCTCCACGAAACTGCTAGTGACCATGGGCAAGTCACTTAGCTTCTCTCAGACCTGCTAAGCTCCTTGCTTCCTGCTTCCTGGAGGGTGCAAACTACACTTGGTAGGTTTTCCAGACCTGGAAGAAGGTAGAGCCGGCCAAGAGGTGGAGAGGAGAGATGCCAGGCCCCAGGTGTGCTTGAAGCTGAGAGTTCTCTATAGAGAAACCTCCTTGCCTGAGGCAGATTTGAAGCTACTTCATTTTGCCACATGAAAATGCAGCGTTGCTCAGACGAGCCCCAGAAGCAAGCTTGGTGTAAGGCTCCCTCTAGTTGATTTAGATTTTCTCCCAGCTTTGTCATTGACTTGCTATGTGGCCTTGGCAAGTCACTCTGCCTGGGCTTCAGGACTCCTCTGAAACCTGCCCATCATGGGGGCTACTTAGTGATGTGAGGGGCTATGGAGTCAGAATGGCAGCATTGAATTTCGGCCCCACCTCAGACCATCTTAGGCAAATTATTTAACCTCTCTAAAGTTCAGTTTCATAATCTATAAAATTGGAACACAATAGCACCTATCTAGTACAATTTGCTGTAAACTTTTAATGAAATGTTCCAGGTGCAAAGTAAGGCTCAACGGGTACACTTTGACACCACTGAGTTCTGGGATTCTAGGGTCACCTGAGAAAGGATGGGCATCATTCCCAGAATGGCCAGCAGGTGGTGCTGTCTCAGAACAAATCTCCCAGTCGCTCCAGGGGAAGGCTTTCTCCAGCAGACAGGGGAAGACCCTCTGGAGCCAGAGGACATTTGAGATGGAAGGGGTTCTGGAGAGTCCAGCTTTACCAGAGGGAGACCCTGAGACTAAAGAGGGCATGCTGCTTTCCTGCAGTCATGACAGAGCCAGGGATTGAACCCAGGCCACATGCATCCCAGAGGGAGATACTTTACTCTCCTTATACCTCCCATCTCTCTCCCACCTGCAGGCTGCCGCCTCCACCACAGGTGTGGGCTGTTTGGTGGGCAGAGCCTGCTCGAAGAGGTTGCGATGATCGGCTTCCCACAGCCGTGCTGGGTGTGTGTCTGGGTGGAGAGGAGGCTCCTGACTCTCCAGGGGAAGGGGCCCCAGGGTGTCCGCCCCTTCAGTGACCCTGAACGGGGTTCCCTACTCATCATCTGCCAAGGTGGGTGGGGAAGATACAGCTGGGAGAAGCTAAGGCATGACCCCAAAGAGAGGCAGCTCAAAGGGCACAGAGCCAGGATGCTCTAGGGCCTCATTCAGTGTGAGTGCCCAACCCCCAGCCCAGTCCACCCCAGTCCTCACTCTCAGTGTGCTGGGCATCGGTAGACCCAGTGAATGACCCCTAGGCGTCCTCACTGCAGGCTCAAGGTGCAGCCTGGCACTAGGGGTGGCTTGTATCTTGGAGCTCCTTAGGCCCCTGATCCCCACATGGACTGTGCGTAAGGTAGTATCGCTCCCAGCTTTGGGGGCAGAGAGGGATCAGTTGGTGTCTGGGCAGCCCCTCCCCCAGCTCTGCCTTCTCAGCCTCAATTTCACCTCAACACTCAGCTCCCCTACTGCCCCCGACAGACCTGGCCCTTGAGCAGCCACGTCACTCCCTCTGAAGGTCCCACATCATCTCCAGGCCGCCCAGACCCCCAGATCCCCTGGAAGGGACACTGAGCAGCTAGCCCCCTGGAACTGGCAAGCTAGGACCCTTGCAGGTAGACGGACACCTGGGCTGTTTTCATTTCTTTAGACTGAGGTATACTTGAAAAATGAAAAATGGCAACTAGAGTTACAAAGACCGCAGCTTATTTTAAATGCTTATGATTACTGATTAATACTTTTCACTTATGAAACATGAGAGTGACTAGAACCTTCTTTGGTATGACATCTGAAATCTGGATTTAGGGCCCTTCATCAATGTGATGCTCGGAGCCAAATGGCCCTCCTTCCCACTCTCCCCCTAGACCAACACCAGAGGCTGCAGGGTTGGTGGGGTAGGGTGGGGCAGACCCCTGGCTGGAACCTGGGGTCTTGTCCATCTCTGCCCCTGAGGTTCTGGAATCACAGAATGTCAGGCCCAGAAGGGACCTTGGCTATCAGCTTGCCCAAACCCTCCTGTCACAGATGCAGAAACTGAGAAGCAGGGAGGAAATGTCCTTTGCTCGAAACATTCAGCAAACGAGAGGCAGATCCAGGCCATGGCACCAGTTCTCCTGACTCCCAGGCTGGTGCTCTTCCTGCTTCACTTTAGTAAAATGGAAAAGGAAAAACACCCAGGAAAGAGAAAGGCTGGAATACCTCCCTGTTCCCCTCCTCAGCTAGGCCACCTCGGTCCTCCTCTCTCCTGACACTGAATCCACGGCCCTGACCCCAACCACCGCAAAACAGCCCTTTCATCTGTTACTCTTGGCATTTGGACACAGAGGGAATCTGGCCCCATCTAAACACTGGAGCAATCTAGAAAGGGCTCAAAGCTCCCAAGGGGCAGAAATGGCCATAGGAGGGATGGAGGAGGCAGGGTCTTGTTGCTGGGCAACCAGCTTCATCTGTTGCCTCGGTGACAGCCCCATCAGAGGGAGGCTGTGTGCAGAGTGTGTGTGCTCATGAGTCTCCAGTCTTTTCAGCACCAGCTGGCTGGAACCACCTCCTCCCCATGGAAGACTGCCTCCTGCACACATTTGAGGCACCCCAAACATGATAAGGACCCTTCCCGGCCTCATTTCTAGCCTCCTCCTCCCTTCTTTATCGCAGAATCTCAGGCTTCAGCCACCCCAAATTGTCAGCCTCTCTGATTACAATATCGTTGATCTTACCTCCAGACTTTTGCTTAAGCAGTTCTCACAACTTGGTGGGCTGGCTGGGGTCTCTGCCCCTGAGCGGCAGAGAGCAGGGAAGAGGGACGCCTGCAGCCCAACCGTGGTGCTGGGTGGTTACAGAGACTGCCCACGAGCTGGGCTTCCTGCCGCCAGCCTTTGGGTGACTGAAGAAGCAGAGAGGTTGCCATTCATTCACTTGACAAACATTCAGGGAGCACTGCTTACACACCAAGCACGGTGCCAGGCCCTGGAACATAGGGGCACATAGGACAGCCCAGTCACTGCAGCTCAGCCTAGCAGGGCAATCAGACAAGAAAAGGGAGAATTGCATAGAGGGAGATGTGCTCCAGTAAAGAGGAGATCTCAGAGAGCTGTGTAAGCACAGAAGAAATGCATCTCATCCATAACCGAGGGAGAGGGGGTGGTGTGGTAGGCTGAATAATGGTTCCCCCTGAAGATGTCTGTGTCCTAATCCCCAGAACCTGTGAACATTACCTTATGTAGCAAAAGAGACTTTACAGATGTGATTAAATCAAAGATCTTGAGATGGGAAGTTTATCGTGGATTATCTGGGTGGAACCAATATAATCACAAGCGTCCTTATAAGAGGGAGGCAGGAGGGTCAAAGAGAGAGAAGAGACAGATGATGGAAACAAGAGAGGCTGGAATGATGGGAGGAAGTGGCCACGAAGCAAGGGATGCAGGTGGCCTCAGAAGCTGAAAAAGGCCAAGATCAGATTCTCCCCTGAACCTTCCAGAAGGAGTGCACCCCTGCCAATATCTTGATTTGACCCCGTGAGACTCATTTTGGACTTATGGTCCCCAGAACTGTAAGAGTAAATTTGAATCCTTTTAAGACACTCAGTTTGTGATCATTTGTTACAGCAGCCACAAGAAACTAATAGGAGGGTGAAGCTTCTTGGAGGAGGTGATGTTTAGCAGAGTTTTGAAGTGTTAGTAGGAGTGAGTTCAGCAAAGGGGCAGAGGAAGCAGCCCGGGCAAAGGTGAAAATGTGAGAGAGCTCCTGGTACTTTCATGCCCTATACATGGTACAGTGAGGATTGCAGGTGAGGGGAGCTGTCAGAGATGAGAGAGACCAGGGCAGGGGCCAGACCACTCAGGATCTTACAAGCCATGGAAAGAGGTTTGGATATTTCCTAAGAGGAACGGGGAGCCATTGAGGGTTATAAGCAGGGAATGGCTAGATCACATTGGAATCCTAGAAAGATCCCTCTGATTTCCTAAGGGAGAAAGGATTACGGCGGACAAGAAGGATGTGGGGAGAGCAAGTTGGTGGCTGTGCAGTAGTCCAGTGGGAAGGTGAGCATGGCAGTGACAGGCTGGAGAGGCAGTGATGGTCAGAAGAAGCTCAGCAGGTGGACTGGTCAGGTCCTGGTACTATTGGGATATGGGGAGAAGGAGGGAGAAGAGGCAAGTAACACAGAGATTTTAGCTTTGCCAGTAGGTGGTGCCGTTGGTCCCATTTGGGGAACTGGGGTGAGCAGCTGGAGGAGGTCCAGGGGACGGGACTCGGAGGCAACTGTTGGAAGGACCATCCAGGGATTCATGCCTCAGGACCGGGAGCAGGTGGGGGCAGTCCTGAGCAGGAATCTCGGCTGGGTCCTGCCGAGGGCCCCAAGCAGAACCCTCAGGAGATGCCCACCTGGAAACCAGGGAGTTCCCCCCAGAGAATGTGGTTGCCAGGACTGAACAGGTCTTTACCCTCCTCCCCGGCCGCTTCCTCTGCACAGTCCTAGCAGGAGAAGTGTTCCGGTTCTAAGACCCGTGACTGCCATTGCTCAGGCTGGGACATTTGTCCAGGTTCCTGGAGAAACAACCCTGCCCTCTTATTCCAAACTCCCTGTTACAGCACACGCAGAGTCAGGCCTGGGCTTTGGGGGAGGCAGGGGCTGTAGAACTGTTGACTCTCACACCGGCACATCCCCACAATGGAGGAAAGCTGGGGGCTAGAATGTCCCCTTCACACCCTGTGTGACCCTGGCCTTGGGTTAGAGGCTTTGAAGTCTCCGTTAGCAAATGACAGGAAGCACATGGAGAAAGATGCTAACCTTCATGAGAAATCAAAGAAATAACTATTGAGCTGCAAAGCATCCTCATATTCAGCCATGCCCCGTGTGGGGTGGGACACTGGGGCGTGAATGGGTAAATCCGTCTGGAGAGCAACTTGAGAATCTGTAGCTTAGAAATGCTTCTTTCCTTTCACCCAGTAATTTCTCTTCTAGGAATGTGTCCTAAGGAAGTAGGCACAGATGTGTAAGGAAAGATTTACATTAAAAAATGTACCTCACCACAGTTCTTATAATTGGGAAAATGGAAACTGTTCCACAGCAGGGCAATAGTTATGACTCTAGGGCCCCTCGGAGGAAGGACTATTATGAGGCCTTAAAAAAAATATGTTTGCAAAAAAAAATTTAATGATGTGAGAAAATACTCATAAATATAAATACTCATAATACAAATAAATATATATCATACAAAATTATCTTAATGGTATAAACTCAAGTTTGCCAAGAAAATTGCAAAGAAAGAAATTTAAAAGCAATATGCCAAAGCAAAAACTTGACTGACCATATATTTGGTACTTTGGGTGTTTTGTTTTGTTTTTGTTTTTTTGTTTTTTCTTTTTCGCTTCTTTCTTTTCTTTCTTTCTTTTCTTTCTTTCCTCCTTCCTTCCCTCCCTCCCTCCCTCCCTCCCTCCTTTCTTTCTTTCTTTCTTTCTTTCTCTCTTTCTCTCTTTCTTTCCTTCTTTCCTTCTTTCTTTCTTTCTTTCTTTCTTTCTTTCTTTCTTTCTTTCTTTCTTTCTTTCTTTCTTTCTTTTACTTTTCTATAATTTTCTGAATTTTTTCCCCACATTTTCTACCAATATTCATAACAAAAAGAAAAAAGTTTAAAACCAAAAAGTCTATTGGAAATCAGGAGCTGGTGTGTTTCATAAGCTCAGGGCTTTCCTCAAACAGATGAGGGTCTAGCCCTCCCCTTCCCACTCCCCAAAGTGGGCAAGTGAGTGACAGTGAGCTTCCAGGAGAAGGTGGCTCACAGACAAATCGATCACCTGGGTGCTCCCAGCTCTGATACAGTCACCAGTGCCCCAAGGGAGTGAGTTGACATGTCCGAGTCTCATTCTCCTTGTCTGCCGGATATCAAGTGAAAAAGGTGTTGCTCTCACTTTGTGGATGAGGAAGCTGAGGCTCAGAGAGGTTGAGTAAGCTGACAGTTAAGTTACTCAAAGTACTAACAGTCAGAAAGGGGCCCCAGTGTTTGGAGCCAAAGTCAGACAAGGCCACCCTCCACAGCTAGTAAATGGCGGAGATGGAATTTGAACCCAGGCCTGTCTGATTCTGAAAGGTGTGATACCACACCCAGGGGTATCAACACCGAAAGTTGTAGACTGAAGGACGTGCTGCTTCTCAGTCCAGGTGCACAGGAAAGCCACCTGGGAAGCTTTTCAAAACTACAGATGCTGAGGCCTTGTCCCCCCAAGTGAATTAAGCTAGACTTTCTGGGGTGGGGCCCTGACATCTGCATTTTAAAGTCTCCATGTGGTTTCAATGTGCACCCAGGAATGAGAATCACTGAGCTAGAGTTTCACAACAGTCCCTTCCCACCTGAACATTCCTGGGTGCTGTCTTGTCCAAGGTCACACAGCTAATTAGAGGTGGAATAAGAAAGTGGGCCCAGACATCAGGCCTTCCCAGCAGGGCTCTGTCTGCTCCTGCCCACCCTGGGGCTCAGGTTCGAGGAGCCAGAGCCCCTGTGCTGTTTCCTGTTTGGGTGTCTTCCAGCTCTTTCCAGCCAGGCCTCTGCTAGTCCCAGTCCTGCAGGGCTGTTGTTTCCATTCTGCACCTCCACGACCCCCTCCAGGGCCTGGCTCCCCCAGCACCTCACCCCCTACCCCTGCCCCACAGCAGGGGCTGAGGTGGGAGGCCCCTTCTCACACCGTCCAGCCTTGGGCAGGTCCAGCCGTCCCATCACAGGCACCCGCCCTCTCCCTGTCCTCACAGTCACTGAAGACGTTGTCTCAGGAAGGGCCCCTGGCACTGCCTGTGGCTTCCCTGATGACCTGGCAGGACAGATTGGCATTGTGGGCCCTGAGGGCTGGAGTGGGAAGAACCAGAGCCTCCGAGGGACAGCCTCAGTGAGCCCTGCCAGACAAACCACAAGCTGGGGGCCCTCGCAGCCTGGGCGGGGGGATCCCTGCAGTGGGACCACGCCTGAGGGGTGTCTCTGCTCTCTGCAGCCCCTGTCAGGGAGCAGCAGTGCCCAGTAGGGAGGCAGTGGCCTTATGCAGCTGAAGTCATTTGTGAAGTGAGCAAACTAAGATGATTTCCGGTCCCTGTGTCAACCGAGAGACCAAGCAAAAATGACTTAGTTACTTGCTCCAGGAATGTTAAGACTGTCTACAATGCTAAGACTGTCTGTTAAGACTGTCTGCTTGTGAACTGTGTACTCACAAGCAGATCATCAGGACTCACTTCAAGATCCTCACATCCCTGTGCTCTGCAATCGAAAACTGTAAATTTCCCCCAATGCCAACCTCTTCCCTGCCGGCTTTAAGCAAGCGCAGGCCTTAATGTCTTATCTGTGCTCTTCCGTAACTGCCCTATTTTGGACACAGCCTGTGAGGGTGGATTCTCCTTTACTGCCAGAGGCCTAGGAAACAGCTCTACTTAACAGTTCTCTTGTGTCTTTTGGGCAGTCCACGGTCAACTTCTTGCTGACAACCTTGGCTGGTGTGCCAGTGTTGTAAAAATATATATATATGGTCTTTGTCCCCCATTTCTGGCACAGAGCTCCTAAAACCCTTGGAATTTCCTGAGTATTAGGAGTCTCTTTTGAGCACACCTGAGTGTAGGCTAATGAGATGACTTAGGGTGGGGCTCTAGACAGCCTCAGGATGGGGCTGGTCACCAGAAAAACCAAGTGATTAGAGGTTTGGAACCTCCAGACCCACCTACTGACCTCTGGGAAGTGGGGGAAGGGCTACCCATTAAGCTCTATAAAAACTCTTGAAAAACCAGAGTGGATGGGCTTCTGGGTTGGTGAACACATGGAGATTTGGAGAGAGTGGCGTGCTGAGAGGGTATGGAAGCTCCGTGCCCTTCCCACATGCCTTGCCCTGTGCATCCCTTCCATCTGGCTCTTCCTAAATGACATCCTTTTATAATAAAATGGTGGGTGTAAGTAAATGTTTCTCTGCATTCTGTGAGGTGCTCTAGCAAATTGATCAAACCTGCAGAGGGGTTGTAGATACCTCTGATCTATAGCCAGCCGGTCAGAAGCACAGGTGGTAACCTGGGACTTGTAATTGGCGTCTGAAGTCGGGGAGGGGGAGGCAGTCTTGTAAGACTGAGACCTTAACCTGTGGGATTTGATACCATCTCCAGGTAGATAGTGTCAGAATTGAGTTAAATTTTCTGGGCAACCTGTCAGTGTCTGCTGAGAAATGGAGAATTACTTGGTGGTGTGGAAAAACAATACATGCTGGGGTACCTCGATAAAGATCAATTAGGCTCAGGAAAATAAGACCTCGTCCTCCTTATGCTCTGAGAGCCTGGATTGAACCTCCCCTACTGAATAGTGGCCTGAATAGGTGGGCTAAATATGAGCCTCCAGAAGGAAGCGGCCCTGTGGACACCTTGATGTTATCCCAGCGAGACTGACTTTGGACTTCTGGCCTCCAGAGCTGTGTGAGAATAAACTTGTGCTGTCGTTAAGCCTCCGGGTTTGTGCCACTTTGTTACAGCAGCACTAAGAAATGACTGCACCTGCTGTGTCAGATAAAGGTCAGTGCGCAGGCTCAGGGAGAGGAGGGGAGGAGGATGTGAGCCAGGCTCTGAGGCGGGCCATTGGGCACAGGGGGCACAGTATATGTGGAAGAAACAGCATCACTGGCTGGGGACATGGGGCTTTTGCAATTTTCGGGTGCTCGGTGACAATTGGGTGAGGGTGCGGAGTGAGGGAGGTGGGACCCACTGCAGTGGACCTTGCAGGCGGGGTGCCACGGTGGGCTTTAGGCTGGAAAGGAATGGGGTTTGACTTGAGATCCAGGAAGGTCACCCTGGCTGCAGAGAGGTAGGTGGACCAAAAGCACCTATGGGGAGGCAGTCACAGGGGTCCTAGAAGTGGGGATGAAGGCCAGTGTGAGCAAGGATGCCCGCCAACGAAGGAAAAGAGGGCACAGCTGATGGTACCCATGCCAGCACACACAAGAAGAGCTGAAGGGACAAGATGGGGGGCAGAGGAAACGACCTTGGTGGAGGCAGGATGTCCCCCACGGCCTTCTATGTGTTTGATCCTTTACTCCTCTGGGCCTCAGTTTCCCTGTTGGTACAGTGATCCCTGAAGTTCTCACAGCGAACAGTGTCTGAGCCCGAGGCCTCAGCGAGACCACGCCATGCTCCCCACCGGCTGCAGTATGGAGGTGTAGTTCCACAGCATGTCCAGCAGGGGGCGGGGCGGCCCACATCCTTCTTAACTCTAGGGCTCAAGAGGAACTGTTTCCCCCAAAAGTGTGGCGTGCGCGCGAGGGCCCACGAGTGTGGCTCTTGACATCTGTGTCAGTTTGGGCCCTCTGGTAAGCGGACATTGAGATGGAGTTAGGAGTGCAAGAGCTTGGCTGAGGCTTACACTTGTGAAAGATGGGGAGGGAGGAAGCAGGATTGGCAGGAAGAGCCTCAGACAGAGATGCAGGTCTGACAACATCTCCACCAACCCCTACCCACAGGGAGCTCTGGAGCCCAGACTGCCTTCCGAGGAGTCCTGCTGTGGGCTGGAACGGGCAGGCCCTTGAAACTTGCGGTGCTTAGTCATTGGCTGAGGGCTGCTTGGGAAGATAAGGCTTAATATTCTGTGGACAGAAGGTGCTGGAGGCTGTCAGCTAACTGCACTCCCTGCAGCCAATCTGCCCGTTCTTTCTTCAAGAGGGATCAGGGATCACATCCTCCTCTCTCTCCAAGAACAGTCCTCCAAGACCAACCCATGTTCTTCCTCTCTGCTCCTTGCTAGCAGGGCTCCTCTCTAGCTGCCCTCCCTAAACCCCTCACTTTCAGGTCAGCTTTCCAGACCTCGAGGGCAGGGAGCCTGGCATAAGCTGGTCTTTGTATTAATGTGTCCGATATGAGGGAAGAGTCAGGACAACCCGAGGCGCCCGGAGGAACCAGAGCCCAGCCCTCCTCACCCTGTTTGGGGTTTGCACAAATTAGCACCCACTCTTTATGGAATTTCTGTAGCACAATCAGGGTGATCTTCTGTACCAGCCACCAAGGATAGGATCCAAAACATAAATGTAGGGCTTCCCTGGTGGCGCAGTGGTTGAGAGTCCGCCTGCCGATGCAGGGGATACGGGTTCGTGCCCCGGTCCGGGAAGATCCCACATGCTGCGGAGCGGCTAGGCCCGCAACGGGAGAGGCCACAACAGTGAGAGGCCCGTGTAACCGCAAAAAAAAAAAAAAAAAAAAAAACCAGAAATGTAGGAGGGGCCACACTCTCCCCAAGGGAATGGCACACAAAGAGCACAAGAGCCCTGGTGGTTTTAAAGGGTCTGTGCCTCTCCCACACCCCCAGCACAACTTCACCTTTCAGCACTCATGGGGGCCCAGGAAAGGGAGCTTTGAAAGGGACTTTTCCAGAACCAGATCTGAGGGTGCTCAAGGAGATCAGTGGTGGGTTGCGCTGGGGGAGTGGGGGGTTCTCCTGCATATGCCACACTGGGCTGCCCCTTCTTCCCAGTTTCTCTCAGGCACCATGATGCCCATCTGCCACTTTGGAGGACTTGGGCAGGGCCTGAAGCTCCCCTCTCCCAGGCCCAGATGGTCATCCTATCCCTTCCTCCCCCTACTCCCACCACTGGCCTCACCCCCAGCCCCACTCAGAGCAAGAACCTGGGCAAAAGCCAACACTGCCTCCCAGCACCTTCTCCTTCCAGAGAAGAGGGTCCTTGGTTGTCATGGAGACCAGGCCCACCCTCCCATCGTCCCTCAGCCTTCCTGCAGGGAGGGAGGCAGACGGCTGGGGTGGGAGAGTGGAAGATGGACAGTTATCCAGATAGAGATAGCAGGAAAAAAATGTCCCCCTCCCGCCTACACACACACACACACACACACACACACACACACACATCTAGAGCTTGAGAAAGGATGGGCAGAGAGTACGAGGTTTGTTGTGACTGTGATCTATTATTGTGTACAGCGTTGAGTGAGCGTCAACAGGGATGCACTTATGTGCAGGACCACGTGTCGGTGTGAGTGGAACACGTTTCAGTGGGTCTGCATGTACGAGACCATGTTTATCCTGCTACTGTGTTTGGCGGGCCTGTGTGTATGGTAGTGTGTGAAAATGTGTATAGAGTAAAGGGTGTGCCTGTGAGCATGAGTGTGCTGTGGTGTGTGCGCACACACAGGAAAGTGGGTGATTTGGGGGTTGTGAGTGCTCTGTTTTCCCACAGACCTTGTCCCTAATGTGGGCTAGCTGGGACTTCCCAGTTCTACAATGAAGTGTGTGTGGGGGAAACTTGGGAGACCAGGAAGGAGCAGGCACCCTGAGGCAAAGGCCTGGCCAACTCCCCTTACCTCATGGTAAGATTGTGCAGCCTCTTCCCATCTCCATTCTCCTCCTTGAACTAGGAGCCTTGCAAAAGTAGGTCCTAATTTTTCCCCTTAAATCAGAAGTTCTCAGAGGGTAGGGCCTATGTCTTTAAATTCATATTGGAATAGGATTCCCAAATAAAATACAGGATGCCCAGTTAAATTTGAATTTCAGATAAAAAATGAATAATTTTTTTAGTATAAATGTACTCCAAATATTGCACAGAATATACTTATACTAAAAAATTACTCACTGTATCTTAAAATTGAAACTTAACTGGGAATCCTATATTTTTATTTGCTAAATCTGGCAACCCTATACTGGAAACCCCCCCAAAAGACACAAATAGGCTGAAAATGAATGGATAGAAAAAGATATTCCATGCAAATAGTAACCAAAATAGAGCTGGGTGGCTATACATACTAACAGCAAACAAAATAGATTTTAGATAAAAAATTGTTACAAGAGATTGGGATATTATATATTCATAAAAAGATCAATCCATCAAGAAGATATAATGATATAAACAAAAATGCTCCTAACAACAGTCCCAAAATATATGATGAAAACACTGACAGAACTGAAGGGAGAGATACACAGTTCTACAATAATAGTTGGAGATTTCAGTACCCCACTTTCAATAATGCATAGAACAACTAGAAAGAAGATCAATAAGGGAATAAAGGACCTGAACAGAGCTATAAACCAAACAGACCTGACAGGCACATACAGAACCCCCCACCCAACAGTAGCAGAGTATACATTCTTCTCAATGCACATGGACCATTCTCCAGGATAGACCACATGTTAGGTCACAAGTCTCAATAATTTTTTTTTTTTTTTTTTTGCGGTACGCGGGCCTCT
>NC_041224.1:61018569-61021280 GCF_002837175.3 Physeter macrocephalus
CGTGCAGGCCCAGTGGCCATGGCTCACGGGCCTAGCCACTCCACGGCATATGGGACCTTCCCGGACCAGGGCACGAACCCGTGTCCCCTGCATCAGCAGGCAGATTCTCAACCACTGCACCACCAGGGAAGCCAAATTTTTAAAATTTAAATCATCCAAAGGATCTTCTCTGACCACAATGGAATGAAACTAGAAACCAGCAACAGAAGGAAAGCTGGAAAATTCACAAATATTTGGAAATTAAACAGCACACTCTTAAACAACCAGTGGGTCAAAGAAGAAATCACAAGGGAGATGAGAAAGTTAGAAAACACTTTGACACAATGAGAACAAAAACACAACATACCAAAACTTCTGGGATTCAGCAATAGCAGTGCTTAGAGGGAAATTTTAACTGTAAATGCCTACATTATAATACAAGAAAGATCTCAAATCGATAACTTTATATCTTAAGAAACTAGAAAAAAAGAGCAAACTGAACCCAAAGCAAGCAGAAGGAAGAAAATAGTAAAGATTAGAGCAGAGATAAAGAAAATAGAGACTAGAAAAATAGAGAAAATCAATGAAACAAAAAGTTGGTTCTTTGAAAAGATCACAAAATTGACACACCATTAGCTAAGAAAAAAGAAATAAGACTCAAATTACTAAAACCAGAAATGAAATTGGGGACATTACTACCAACTACACAGAAATGAAAAAAGATTATAAGAGAATATGAACAACTGTATGCCAAAAAACTGAATAACCTAGATGAAATAAACAAATTCCTAGAAAGACACAAACTACCAAAATTGACTCAGAAGAAATAGAAAATCTGAATAGATCTATATGTGGTAAAGAGACTGAATCAATAATAAACAATTTCCCATCAAAGAGAAGCCCAGAACCAAATGACTTCACTGGTGAAGTCCACCAATCATTTAAAGAAGAATCAACACTAATCTTTCTCCAACTCTTCCAAAATAATAGAAGAGGAAGGAATACATTTTAATTCATCCTATGAGGCCAGCATTACCCTCATACCAAATCCAGACAAAGATGTTACATGAAAAGAAAACTGCAAGCCAATAGCCCTGTGAACATTAGATGGTCTAAGTTCTAAATAATTGCTGTATTTACTGTTGAATGTGTGTGGGGAAGGGGTGCATTTTATGTTGGCACTTTTTATTATTTACCCTTTAAAAAACATTATTTTCAACATGTAAACTCCCAATTATACAGTGGGCCTTGATACACCTAAACCAAGCTTCTATATGGGATGGTTTGGAGATCAATTTAATTATAGTGAAATCCTTCAAACCATCTTCTGACATAGTTTGTATCTCAGTAGATTCAAAATTATCAATGATTACAGTCATTATAAAGATGAAGAAATAGAACTTGAGTTACTCAATTCTGTCATCCTTTTAAAGCCATGGGTCAAATGTTCTCTGTCTTTCAGCCACTTTCCCTGATTTTTGGAGAAGGAAAACTTCAGAAGTTTTTCCCAAATAGAGTGAAAAAAATTTCTGGTGAAGATATTTTATGGGAAATTTTTGATTACAAAAAACATTTAAAAAACACTATTTTAAAAAACCCCACTATAATCAATACCAAAGAAACAAAGATATAAACAGTATTGCAATTTCTGGGATTTGTTGTGACATGGAATTTTTAGAATTTCTACCAAATCTATCCTTCTACTTTTCCTGTTTGTTTATCTATTGCTTCACGTATAAGTACTTTTTTAAGTTAAAAATAATGGGATACCCTGGTAGTAGAGGTAGAGGCTCTCTGGAGAGTCAGGTCCTCGATGCCCTCTAGACTAACCAAGGAGTTCCATGAGAGATCTAGAGATTTTAGACCTGTTAAATTCATCAAAGAATTTCCTAGGTTTTGAGATCATGGTGCAAGTCAGTAATACGGTTCCAAATTGCTTCTCTTTATATGGACCATTTAAGAGTTTCTAAATGAAGCTGATGTTGATGCAATAAGGATCTACTACATTTTGAATGAAGGCAGCAAGGCAACCAAGGACATCTTCTATTTCTTTGTTGAAGACAGTGCCGTGTGGATGACAGGGTCTTGGTGCTCCGGCCGGGTGTCAGGCCTGAGCCTCTGAGGTGGGAGAGCCGAGTTCAGGACATTGGACCACCAGAGACCTCCTGGCCCCCATGTAATATCAATCAGCGAGAGCTCTCCCAGAGATCTCCATCTCAATGCTAAGACCCAGCTCCACTCAACGACCAGCAAGTTCCAGTGCTGGACACCCCATGCCAAACAACCAGCAAGACAGGAACAAAACCCCACCTATTAGCAGAGAGGCTGCCTAAAATCATAATAAGTTCACAGACACCCCAAAACACACCACCAGATGCGGTCCTGCCACCAGAGAGACAAGATCCAGCCTCATCCACCACAACACAGGCACCACTCCCCTCCACCAGGAAGCCTACACAACTCACTGATCACAACCTTACCCAATGGGGGCAGACACCAAAAAAACCAGGAACTATGAACCTGCAGCCTGAGAAAAGGAGAACTCAAACACAGTAAGTTAAGCAAAATGAGAAGACAGAGAAATACGCAGCACATGAAGGAGCAAAATAAAAACCCACCAGACCAAACAAATGAAGAGGAAATAGGCAGTCTACCTGAAAAAGAATTCAGAGTAATAATAATAAAGATGATCCAAAATCGTGGAAATATAATGGAGAAAATACAAGAAACGT
>NC_041224.1:61021419-61023577 GCF_002837175.3 Physeter macrocephalus
GGAAAAGCAACAAATAACATACAAGGGAATCCCCATAAGGTTAACAAGCTGATCATTCAGCAGAAACTCTGCAAGCCAGAACGGAGTGGCAGGACATATTTAAAGTGATGAAAGGCAAAAACCTACAACAGAGATTACTCTACCCAGCAAGGATCTCACTCAAATTAGACGGAGAAATTAAAACCTTTACAGACAAGCAAAAGCTAAGAGAATTCAGCACCACCAAACCAGCTTTACAACAAATGCTAAAGGAATTTCTCTAGGCAGGAAACACAAGAGAAGGAAAAGCCCTAAAATAACAAACCCAAAACAATTAAGAAAATGGTAATAGGAACATACATATCAATATCTACGTTAAATGTAAATGGACTATATGCTCCAACTAAAAGACATAGACTGGCTGAATGGATACAAAAACAAGACCTGCATACATGCTGTCTACAAGAGACTGACTTCAGACCTAGGGAAACATACAGACTGAAAGTGAGGGGATGGAAAAAGATATTGCATGCAAATGGAAATCAAAAGAAAGCTAGAGTAGCAATTCTCATATCAGACAAAATCGACTTTAAAATAAGGACATTCTCCAGGATAGATCATATCTTGGGTCACATATCAAGCCTTGGTAAATTTAAGAAAATTGAAGTCGTATCAAGTATCTTTTCCAACCACAACGCTATGAGACTAGATATCAATTACAGGGAAAAAAACTGTAAAAAATACAAACACATGGAGGCTAAACAATACACTACTAAATAACCAAGAGATCACTGAGGAAATCAAAAAATACCTAGAAACAAATGACAATGTAAACACAATGACCCAAACCTTTGGGATGCAGCAAAAGCAGTTCTAAGAGGGAGGTTTATAGCAATACAATCCTACCTCAAGAAACAACAAACATCTCAAATAAACAACCTAACCTTACACCTAAAGCAATTAGAGAAAGAAGAACAAAAAACCCCCAAAGTTAGCAGAAGGAAATAAATCATAAAGATCAGATCACAAATAAATGAAAAAGAAATGAAGGAAACAATAGCAAAGATCAATAAAACTTAAAGCTGGTTCTTTGAGAAGATAAACAAAGTTGATAAACCATTAGCCAGACTCATCAAGAAAAAAAGGGAAAAGACTCAGATCAACAGAATTAGAAATGAAATAGGAGAAGTAACAACTGACACTGCAGAAATACAAAGGATCATGAGAGATTACTACAAGCAACTCTATGCCAATAAAATGGACAACCTGGAAGAAATGGACAAATTCTTAGAAATGCACAACCTTCCGACTCTGAACCAGGAAGAAGTAGAAAATATAAACAGACCAATCACAAGAACTAAAATTGAAACTGTGATTTAAAATCTTCCAACAAACAAAAGCCCAGGACCAGATGGCTTCACAGGCGAATTCTATCAAACATTTAAGAGAAGAGCTAACACCTACCCTTCTCAAACTCTTCCAAAATATAGCAAAGGGAGGAACACTCCCAAACTCATTCTATGAGGCCACATTTAGAGAAAAGCTAACACCTATCCTTCTCAAACTCTTCCAAAATATAGCAGAGGGAGGAACACTCCCAAACTCATTCTACGAGGCCACCATCAACCTGATACCAAAACCAGACAAAATGCCCCAAAAAAGAAAACTACAGGCCAATATCACTGATGAGCATAGATTCAAAAATCCTCAACAAAATACTAGCAAACAAAATCCAGCAGCTTATTAAAAGGATCATACACCATGATCAAGTGGGGTTTATCCCAGAAATGCAAGGATTTTTCAATATACGCAAATCAATCAATGTGATACACCATATTAACAAATTGAAGGATAAAAACCATATGATCATCTCAATAGATGCAGAAAAAGCTTTTGAAAAATTCAATACCCATTTATGATAAAAACTCTCCAGAAAGCAGGCATAAAGGGAACCTACCTCAACATAATAAAGGCCATATATGACAAACCCACAGCCAACATCGTTCTCAGTGGCGAAAAACTGAAACCATTTCTGCTAAGATCAGGAACAAGACAGGTTGCCCACTCTCACAACTATTATTCAACATTGTTTTGGAAGTTTTAGCCACAGCAATCAGAGAAGAAAAAGAAATAAAAGGAATCCAAATCGGAAAAGAAGAAGTAAAGCTGTCACTGTTTG
>NC_041224.1:61024070-61024625 GCF_002837175.3 Physeter macrocephalus
TGGAACAGGATAGAAAGCCCAGAGATAAACCCACACACCTATGGTCACCTTATTTTTGATAAAGGAGGCAAGAATATACAATGAGAAAAGACAGCCTTCTCAATAAGTGGTGCTGGGAAAACTGGACAGCTACATGTAAAAGAATGAAATTAGAACACTCCCTAACACCATACACCAAAATAAACTCAAAATGAATTAAAGACCTAAATGTAAGGCCAGACACTATAAAACTCTTAGAGGAAAACATAGGCAGAACACTCTATGACATAAATCACAGCAAGATCCCTTTTGACCCACCTCCTAGAGAAATGGAAAGAAAACCAAACATAAACGAATGGGACCTAATGAAATTTAAAAGCTTTTGCACAGCAAGGGAAACCATAAACAAGACGAAAAGACAACCCTCCGAATGGGAGAAAATATTTGCAAATGAAGAAACTGACAAAGGATTAATCTCCAAAATATAGAAGCAGCTCATGCAGCTCAATATCAAAAAACAAACAACCCAATCCAAAATGGGCAGAAGACCTAAATAGACATTTCTCCAAAGAAGAT
>NC_041224.1:61024847-61086459 GCF_002837175.3 Physeter macrocephalus
AAAAGAAACAAAATTGAGTTATTTGTAGTGAGGTGGATGGACCTAGAGTCAGTCATACAGAGTGAAGTAAGTCAGAAAGAGAAAAACAAATACCGTATGCTAACACACATATATGGAATCAAAAAAAAAAATGGTCTGAAGAACCTAGGGACAGGACAGGAATAAAGACGCAGACGTAGAGAATGGACTTGAGGGCACGGGTAGCGGGAAGGGTAAGCTGGGACGAAGTGAGAGAGTGGCATTGACATATATACACTACCAAATGTAAAATATATAGTTACTGGGAAGGAGCCGCATAGCACAGGGAGATCAGCTCCGTGCTTTGTGACCACCTAGAGGGGTGGCATAGGGAGGGTGGGAGGGAGATACAAGAGGGAGAGGATATGAGAATATATGTATATGTATAGCTGATTCACTTTGTTATACAGCAGAAACTAACACACCATTGTAAAGTAATTATACTCCAAAAATTTGTTTAATAAATAAATAAATAAATAAATAAAATGAAATTTTATAACCTCAGGATTAAGTCTTAAATTCCATGTACATGTATATAGATAATAAATAATTATAAATAAATAGTTTGTTTCTACACAGATATATATGCGTGTTTTAGTTTATTATGTATATATATATGTATATACATAGAACTCTATTAAAAGAGAAAAATATTTTGAGTCATTTGGAATGGCTGGTTACAATGTTTCTATATTCTTGATGATGAGATAAAATAGTTTCAAATTCAAAAATAAATAAAATTAAATTAATGAAATTCTTTAATGAATTATGAGCACAGATAGATGGGCAAATATGGCTTTACTGTCCACTGAACATGAATTTGAGGAGATCAATTTGGACATTGTCATTCACAGATTTACAGAAACTGTAATGTTTTTATTTGCTGCTGTGACTAGTATAGAAATATAAGTTTTTCCCCATTTTCAAAAACACATTAATGTAGTTGGAAAGTATTAATCAGTACAATTTTCCTTTTTTGTGTTTTTATTAAAAAATTTTTTTATTGGCATGGATATATATGAAGTTCAAAAAAACATTTTCACCGTCTGCATTTTTTTCTAGCCATTTTTATGATTTCTTTACCTGCAAGATTATAACTCAGAGTGTTTGTTGTATGGAGGAAGGGATGCCCCCCTCACTCTGGGTATCAGGTGCACTGGGAGGGTGACTGACTGGGAGAAGCATTTATCTAAAGCCCTGAAGAACAGGCCCACCCCAGGCTCCATGCCCACCTCACTTCCTTCTGTATCATTCCTGTGTTCTAGGAATAATACCTGCCGGGGCTCCGCTGGCGCCCCCCAGCCTTAACCGATGGTTCCACAATATCCCCCTTCCTCCGTCCTGGCTGCTTCCCCTGCCACGTGGTTCCAGGCCCCCAGCTAGCAGGGAGGCAGACCAGGGTGAGAGCAGAAGGGAGCCTCACGGTGCTAATTGGTGTTAAAGAATTCCCGCAGCCCTATCTTTCCTCTACAGCCGACGGGAGGCAGCTGAGAACACTGCCAGCTTTGCACTTTGTAGCCTAAAGTCAAGCAGCCCCCATCCCCATGCCCTAGGTGCCCTACTTGGATGGGGAGAAGGGGCAGGGAGAAGGAGGATGTTAATAATAAAAAGCCAGCCCTTTCTCTGTGCCAGGATCCTTCCTAAGCACTTTTTATGTGTGTTACTCATTTAACCTTGATGACAAGGCAGGTACTATTAGGAATCCCATTTTATACCTGAAAGAGGCTAATATGTTCTGAGCCCCTGACCCAGGCCAGGTACAGACCAGACTTTGCCCTGTGAGGTGGCTTCTGTCCTTATCCCCATTAGATAGAGGAGGATACTGGGGCCCAGAGAGGCTAAGTAATTCAACCAAGGTCACACAGCCAGGGAGTAGCAGAGACAGGATTTGGACTCAGATCTGGGTGATGCTAAAGCCTTTTGCTCCTGATCACCACACAGAATGTCTTCTCTGAGGGGTCCAGTTTAAGGGGTCCACTTAAAATCCAGTCTTGGATCCAGTGGATACCAAGAGGAGGTACCCATAGGGATGCTGGCCCCTCCCCTCCCCTCTAGCCTCAGGCCACACCTGCTGGGAGTCAGGACGCTGAATGGACTTGCTGGCCCTGGATGCTTTGTTTCCCTGGGCTACTGGCTGCCCTGTCCTCCCACTGTGGCCCATTCCTGTTCCACAGGCCTCCTCTGTGATTAAGAGGCAAGTTAGGCTCCAAGCTCCTCACTTTCCTTCCCCGGCCTGGAATATGGGGACAAAAAATTGTTCTGGGTGGGGGAAGGGGCCTGGACTGCCACGAGCTCCCGGGGTGAATGCAGCAGAGGGCAGGGCTCTGGAGGCCCAGGTGTGGCCTCTCTTGGCTATTGATTTGGTGGGTCCCAAATGGAAGTGTTGCAGCAACAACACAGCAAAGTGGGTATTATAGACACACACACACACTCATTCACTCACTCACACCTGACTCGACTGACCTTGCAGCAGCTGGAGGACCCAAGCTCAGCTGGGGGAAGCAGAATGTCCAGTAAAGGACTCGGGCCAATTGATCCCCATATTCCCTCTTGGGTCTGACATTTTCTGTTCTTTGAGTTGTCGGCTTCAGTTTGCTCATCTGTAAAATGGGCATAATGATAGTACCTACCTCGTGGAGTTACTCTAAGAACTAAGAGGAGCAGGGCATGTCACATGTTTAAGAATAGTCGTGGCTTATAGTAAGTCCTACAGAAATGTTGGACATGGCCATCATTTGTTACGAAGCCGGTCCCCAGTCATCAGGCAATGGGGCCACCACCTGGGGTGCCCTCCAGGGTCAGCCTGGGCAGCATGGGGGCAAAGCTGACGGTTGAGTACAAGCACTGACTCTTCCAGAACCTACTTTGCTGCTGATCAGCTGTGTGACCCAGGGCAAGTTGCCTGTCCTCCACCCCCCAACCCCATGCTTCAGTTTCTCATCAGTAGAATCAGGACAATTGTAAGGATTAAATGAGATAATGTGTATAGAGGGCTTAACACAGTGCCTGGGCATAAATGGTGGCCACCACCACCACTACCACCATCATCATCATTATCATCGTAACTTGCCACTTACAATCTGAGAGGTTGTCATGGGGATGGGAACAAAGAACAAGCATTATCGTCTTGGTTTGCAGCAAAGGCCATTGGGAGGCAAAAGTCAAAATGACTGACCTGAACTCCCACTGCAGAGCTCTGGCACAGCTGGGATTTAAACACATAACAGTATCAATCTCTTATATCAGCAAAACAATTTGCCGTCCGCAAACTGTTTCCACCGGCATTAGCTTCTTTATCCCAGCCTGAGACCTGGGTGGTTTTGCCCCACTTTTAAAAATAGATTTTTATTTTTTAGAGCAGTTTTAGGTTCACAGAGAAATTGAGCAGAAATTACAGAGCTTTCCCATATACCCCCTGCCCTCACACAGACCCAGCCGCCTCTATCAATATCCCCCCCCCATCAATATCCCCCCCAGAGGGTACATTTGTTACAATCCGCGAGCCTACCTTGACACATGATGATCGCACAAAGTCCGTAGTTTATATTATGGTTCGCTCTTGGCGTTGTATGTTCTATGGGTTTTGACACATGCATCCACCATTACAGCATCATACAGGGTACTTTTCACTGCCCTAAAAATCCTCTGTCCTCCACCTATTCGTTCCTCCCTGCCCTTAACCCCAACTGCTGATTTTTTTTACTGTCTCTATGGTTTTGCCTTTTCCAGAATGTCATATAGTTGAAATCATACAGTATATAACCTTTTCAGATTGGCACCTTTCACTTTGTAATATGCATTTAAGGTTCCTCCATGTCTTTTTATGACTTGATAGCTTATTTCCTTAACGCTGAATAATATTCCATTGTCTGGATGCAGCACAGTTTATTTATCCATCACCTGCTAAAAGATATCTTGGTGGCTTCCAAGTTTTGGCAGTTATGAATAAAGCTGCCTACTCCTATAGACATCCATATGTAGGGTTTTGTGTGGATGTGTTTTCAACTCCTCTGGGTAAATACCAAAGAGTGCGGTTGTTGGGTTGTATGTTGAGGATAGGTTTAGTTTGATAAGAAACTGCCAAACTGTCTTCCGAAGTGACTGTACCATTTTGCATCCCACCAGCAATGAATGAGAGTCCCCATGGCCTCACATCCTCACTAGCATTCAGTGTTGTCAGTGTTTTGGAGTTTAGCCCCCATTTAGCAGATGAGGAGACTGAGGTACATAGAGGTTAAAGGCCTTGTCCACGTAGTGACAGATTGCCTCCCACTCCACTGCATTCCTACACACGTAACTCTCACAGTGTGCAGGCTGATGTGTGTTCTTTGGCTAAGGAGTCATTTTCCAGTGGGGCCTGTGCCCTACACAGCAGGCTTGGGGAAGGGTCTCACCTGCAGGGAGAGGCTACTCTGGTGAGTCACCTGAGCAAGGAGTCTTGCAGAGGTGACACTGAAACGAAGGGACAAACCTGCAGGGTCAGCTGTTTCTATTTCCCTCTGTGGCTGGTTGGGTGGTGTGATAGAAGGAGCTGGAGTTGGAAACAAGTCTGAATCTTGGCGCAGCCACTCGAAGCTGTATGACTGCATGTAAGTCACTTAGCCTCTGCACATTAGTTTTCCACCTGAAAAATGGGTGCAACTTCATGGGGTTGTTGGAAGGATCAAAATGTCTGCATGTAACACAGCAATTATTTAGAACTTAGACCATCTATATTCATAAGAGATATTGGTCTGTAGCTTCCTTTTCTTGTGATGTCTTTGTCTGGATTTGGTATCAGGGTAGTTCTGGACCCATAGAATGTGTTAGGGGCTATTGTAGGTCTTGATCATGAAACTGTAAGACTTTAGGGGAAATTTCTGGGTGGTGATTCATAAACTGTTGTCCTCACTTTGAGACAAGACCAGGGGCTAAAACGTTGGGAATAAGCAAAGTGCCCACAAACTGGGCTGTTCAGAGGGCCTGGGGAACCCCAAGTAGGAAAGTAGGGGTGCTTTCAAGCTCTCCTTTTGTTCTTCCCTGGGGTTCAGTGAAGTCTTGGAAGCTGAGCCTGTCCCAGCTTTGCTGAGGAGAACACAAGTACCTGGACCTGTTGGGTCCAACAGTGCCATCTAGGCAAGGTGCCTGAGAGCCTGGACTGGACCCTGCCTGGGGCCCCCATTTCTCTCCCTGGGGTATCCTCCGACCTTTCCCCCAGACATGGAGTTGGTGCAATAATGCTCCACCAGCACCCCCATGACTCACACACACCGAGGAGCTGTCCTAGAGCCCTTGGGGCCAAGCTCCAGGTCTAAGAGAGCGGTCTAGTGAGCTGGTTGTTCCCACAGCCTGGCTGGTGCCATATTGCTTTTGCAGGACTGAGATCCTGAGAGATTGGGCCACTGGAATGGTGCTGATGTGCTGATTTTGAGTGATCCTCACATCAGACTCAGGACAAGTTCCGGCTTCTGGGCTACCATTAGTCGACTGCTGACCCTTGGGCTTGAGCCCCGTGTGTGGGTCTGTGCGGTGGCTCTTGCCCATCTATGCTTTGATCGTGGTGTCACCGCCGGCCTATACAGCACCAAGAGTGGCAGGGGTGGCAGCAAGCATCCTTTACCCTGGTGCTAATTTCCAAGAGCGCCCAGGGCATCCCCCACCCCATTGCAGTCTTCTATGGCCTAAAGCGTTGGTCATTTACACCCGAACATTCTGAATGGTCAATTTATGACCAGAAAACAAATGATCCTTCTCATTCCCCGGCACATTGGGTAAGACTTGCATTTATGGTCATCACCAGTGAAGCTGACCCTTTGAGAGAGTCACTGGAAGCCAGGATTCATGGCAATACAATGTATGATGCAGGGTCAGGAGTAAGGCTGCAACCAGCATTAAGTAAAGGGTAGCAGGAAACTGCAGAGGCAGAAACATCCACGTTGTTTCTATACAAACAGGTTCCTGTGAGCCATGGCATTGTGCATAATTACAGCATTCTCACTTTTTTTTTTCATGATGGAAGAAAGGAAATTAACCAGGAATGACATATTTGACAATAAAGAATATGAAGAGATGGTTCCTGGACCTGAACAAGAAAAGCTGGTTCTTGGATCCTACAAAGAATCTTCACGTGCACTGATTGGACAATAAACAAATATGTTAAGACCTTTTCACTACCCATTTGTTGATAAATCACAATACCTCATAAGGGCCAAGAATTTTGTATTATATTTAAAAATCAAATTGTTGGTCTAGACAGGGGTGTTAAAGAGAAAAACCGCATGCCCCAAATGGCGTCGCTTGTGCTAAAGCCCATGATACCAAACCTAGATTTAATACCTAACCTAATTGCAGCTTCAGTCTTCACCAGAAATGTAATCATAATAAACCAGTCTGGAATTTTCTGGTCACCAACAATGAGGTAATCTGTCACTGAGGCCCTCTCCAGGCCCCAGAGGAAAAAGAGGCAATCTGCATGATAAAACCCTTGCCAGTCCCTTCCCTACAAAAAGAGGACGTCCTGACCTAAAAATAATCCCCTCTTTTCTTTTGTGAATTGCCTTGCCTGTCTTTCTATAAAAACCTTCCATTTTGTACAACCCCTCGGAGCACCCTTCTAGTTGCAAGATGGGGAGCTGCTGATTCATGAATCACCTAATAAAGCCAATTAGATCTTCAAGTTTACTCAGTTGAATTTTGTTTTTTAACAAGGGTCCCGCAGACACAAGGCCCTGCACATGCTAAGGGCAGATTTACTGAGAGAGATAAGAGCTGTTCTTGTGAACTAGAGTTCAGAAGAGCTTGGAGCAGGCAGAGAAGGCCTTGGCGACCATCTGGTCCAAAGCCTGCCCTTTACAAAGAATGAGGGACTGAGATGCAGCAATGGCAGAGGCCTCGGGGTATTTAACATGGAAGAGCTGCTAAGTTCTGGGAGCACAGTGGAGGGAGGGGACAGAGTATCCCTGCGGCTTTCTGCTGAGCCCTGAAGTGTAGCCAGATCTGGCCAGCCCGGAGGAGAATGGAGGAGAGCCGTCCTGGGGACAGGCAGGACCAGGGGGGCCCTGCTAGGGGCTGGTCTGGCTGAGGGGCATCTGGGAGAGGCTGCTGGACTCTAAGTGGATCTCCAAGACCTTGCTTTCAGGCTCTGAGACCCCACCCTTGTTCTCCCACGAGCCTGTCAGGATACTTGCCATTTCCACTCCTGGGTGTAACTTCAGGTTCAACCTCAGAGAAGCAAGTGGGGCTAAACCAGGACAGTACCTGGAGCCACTAAGTTTGCACACAATTTCAAGCCAAAGCAGGAAATATCAAAGCTACAGTCCCTTGCTGGAGCTGTTTCAGGCACCTGTTGTCACCTTTCTGCCCCCTGCCATACTTGTAATCTTGTCCTCAGAGGAAAGATTTTGAAAGCTGCTGGTTAAGATATTGAAGGCCAAGTTAAAATTCAACTACCTGGGACATAGAATTTATCTGACGGGGTGCTCACCATACCTTATGATGTAAATCAGTGATTCTCAGAATCCCCTGGAGGGCCTATTTAAACATACTGCTGGACCCTGAGTCAGTAAACTTGGTGCAGGGCTCACATATCTGCATTTATAACATCCCGCATGTGAAGCTGATGCTGGTTTGAGACCCACATTTTGAGAACCACTGATGTGGGTGTTATCAAAGTTTAGATCCAAAGGATCTAAAGGCTGGAAATTCCCAGGTCCCAAGTGGCTCTATACAAGGGACTGCTTTCGCCTTCTGTTGGTTATTGGTGGCATGGCAGGCTTTTTTTCCTTTTTTCTTTCCTTTTTTTTCCCCAAACATTTTTCATGTTAAATATAATGTTTGCCAATTTATAGTTCTTAAGTAGATGGGTGTTCTATGAATGAGTGAACCATGGCTTGGCTGGGAGATGGGGCTTTGGTAAACCACATGCTTATAAGCAGCAACGCTTGAGCAAGAACTCAGATTCCTGACTCCCACCCTGGAGGGGCCCTAATACACAAGATGCTCAGGCAGATACTTGGGGTTGTGGAAAGTGCAGCAAAGACGGAGTCAGGCCTGGGCCCTGGGCCCACTCTGCTACACGTTAGCTGTGAGCCTGGACAACCTGTGTCATCTCTCCCAGCCTCAGTTTCCCTTCCTGAGAAATGGGGAAGATAATAGTTTTTTAGTCCAACACATACACATATATTATATTTATATTAGTATTAATAGTTCTTGGCACATAATAAGTACTGTATAGATTAACAGAATGATGATGATGATAATGATGGTGATGGTGATGCTGATAATCATTGGCAAGATGTTCTTCCCTATAATGTATATTCTCACATTAAAAATTAATTACAAATTTAGTCCACCCTGACTTAAAAATTATGAGGACTGAAGGATTGAACACCGTTCAAGGAACACTGTTGATTTCTCATAGTAATAACAGGATTTATGGACTGGATACACTCCTCCAAGTGCTTTCTCTCATTTACACCTCATAACAGCTCTATGAGGCCAGAGTTATTATTATCTTCATGATGAAGAAAAGGAGATGGAGTACAGGGAGGTCAAACAACTGTCCTGATGACATTGTGCGGGAGCTGGGGTTTGAACCCACATATTATGGCTCTGGAGCCGGGTACTTAGCCACTGTACTATGTGAGAGTGCACAGTGTTTCTGGAGCACATCTGTCTCTGGGCTGCACACACGTGCAGGCTCTGCCAGGGAGCCCTACCAGGGTGAGCCATCTGTCTTCCCTGTGAGTGAATGTGTCGGTTTGCCATCATGGCCCCAGGGAGAGCTGGGAGAGCAGAGCTCTGGGGAGGCTGACCCCAAGGTTCCCTCACTGAGCCCAGTTACGAGGCTCCTCCCTCCATCCTCCATTTCCATACCCCCCACCTATGCGCAGTACACATATGGATCCATCCAGTCCCACACACATGCGCACAAGCTCCTAGAGTGGATTGAGAGCAAAGAGCCTGCTGCCCAGGTGAAGGCATCCCCAGTGAAGGATGTAGCTCTCAGAGGCCCCAGACCTGCCTGCTTCCAGGTGGCTCACTGGTCATCACCTGTCAGATATGGGGTGAGAGAAGACACCCCGAGAGCAGCCCAGCATTTCTCCCACACCAGAGTCAGCATGTGTGTGTTGTACAGAGGCCACGGAGAAAGGGGGTGAGGGACAAAGAAAGAGAGCGAGGGGGACAGAGAAGAGAGACAGAGCCACAGGGACAGGGAGAGGGAAACACACAGAGATGAGAAAGGCTGTAGGACAAAAACAAGCAGATGTGGTGGGAGGATAGAGCTGGAGGAGAGACAGGAGGAAGAGAGAAACCATGAAAGTCAAGGGGAGGTGGAGAGGGGAGAACTCCACACCCAGACATGAAGAGCAGCAGAGGAGGTGCCAGGAGGGGAGGGGCCACAGTGGGAAAGGCAGTCACTAGGGGGTTAGTGAAGAGGTGTGGGGAGGTCACAGAAATACAGACTTGAAGCATGGCAAAGTAGATGCACCAGTGGAGACAGGTAAGGGGGAGAGAGCATGGGGAGACAATAAAAAAGAAAGAAAGAAGGAAATGAAGACCAGAAGAATTATATGCAGGGAAGGGTATTGAATAAGGCACTTGCTGTGTGCTGGAATTACCAAGAGAAAGAGCCAATCCCTGTCCTCAAGCAGCTCATTCTCCAGCAGGAAGTCAAACACACAACCAGGAAATGATAAAAACAAACAAACAAACAAAAAAAACAATGCAGAAGTACAGAAAAGAAGGAGGCTCGGGGAGTTATGGAAAATAGCACAGAGGCTGGGCATCTAAACCATCCCAGTCACAGTGCAGGAGGGCTTCCTGGAGGAGGCAACATCTGAGGAAAGAATGAGGAAGAGTCTGGAAGGTGCTCAGGTGGAGAGAAAGACAAGAGTGTGATGAGAGAGACAACACAGAGATGCAGGGGTTGGGAAAGGTCTTGGAGGACCCGGTTTGGACCTCATCCCAGAGGCAGCTGGGAACCCCTGATGGGTTTCAACGAGGCAGATGTGTGTGCGTTTGTTAAGGGGTGCATGAGCTGCTGGGTGGAGAATGGATTGTTCGGCATAAGGCAGGAGGCAGAAGGACCAGTCAGGGCGGCCCAAGCAAAACACACTGCTGTGCTAAGGCAGTAACAGTAGAGACGGAGAAGAAGGAAAGGAATTGAGGGACAGTAAGATCTGCAGAGCGTGACACTGAGTGCCTGAGGGCAGGTGGTATATGGATGTGTGTCGGGGGGTGGCATGAACGAGGCAGCCAGTGAGGACTGGAGGAGAACCTCCCTCCTATGGGCTCCACAGCTTTGGGAATCTCCCTCCCTCTGGCCCCATGCTACACTGCAGTTCCCGCCCATGGTCTGGGATGTGTGCTCACAGCTGCGGGTCTTTCCTAGGAGACTACAAGCTTCTTGCAGGCAAGGACCAAGCCCTCCTCACTCTGCACAGTGGCACCCAATACGGGGCCTGGGAAAAAGCTAGGCAAACAAACATACTGAATGGGTCATAGCCTGATGTCGAGATGCCTCCCTATGGCACGCTGGGATTTGAGCCAAGGGGTTATTAAGGCTGAAGCTACAGGTGCCCATGGCAGCCCTATTGGATTGGTTGAGCAGTTATCCAGCATCTCCCATGTGTCAACTGCTTTTTGTGATTAAAAAAAGAAAGAGACAGAACACATGGTCACAGCCCCATCAAAAGAGACAAGACAAATATATTTAATTATGATAATTATACTACAGTGTGAATCAGGCAACCGTGGAGGTAGTATCAGGACAGCTACATAGAGGTAGTGCCTTCTGAGCTGGGATTTGAAAGATGAATAGGAGTTTGCCATGCAGAGAAAGAGGTGTAAAGGCATTCAAGGCTGAGGACAGAGCATGGTTTACAGCACTGAGGCATGAAAGAGTCTAAAGGAGACCAGTGCAAACTCTCATTTATTCCACAATTTTTAACATGTCCCCTTGGCCTCCCTCCGGTTTCACCTGCAGCTCTGTGGATGGTCCAAGAGAGCTCAGACTTGAACTAACAGCATCCCACCTCAAGTAAGAGCTGGTGGAGAGGGGGTGTCTTTCTACTTTCTGCCCCAGGGCATTCTCCAAGCTAAAGTAATGCCATAAGGGGCAGCCCTCAAACAGTGGGGAAGAGGAGCCCATGGATGAATACACACTGAATGACTCTTGGCAGGCAATCTGGACACATCCCAGATGCCTCCAGGGAAGTGGGCCCCCTTGGCTCCAGCAGTGACCTTGAGAACACACAATATAAAGCCAATTTTTATGTTGGCTTTTCCTCCTTCCCAATCTCACTAATTACCCCATTCACTCTTCCACTCTTGCTTCCTGGGATCGCCTTCCAATTAAGCCACCTGCATCCAATTCCTTTCTCAGGCTCTGCTTTGGGGAGAATTCAAACTAAGATGGGCCAGGTCGCAGGGGACCAGGAGGCGGGAGGTATTGTGGTATAGACAGTCACACCACAGAAAATGCATACATTTCTGCGTATCTCCTAGGGGCCAAGCCCTTGCCTTGCAGAGGGAATGCCAAGTTCTTTGAGAGGGGCCTAGCTCTTCCAGACCTCTGTTCTGATTGGGGAGAGTGACGGAAGGGGCGAGCCAGCAGCACGTGAGGAATCAGAAACATTTTCTTTCTGCTTTTGGAGTGTGTCATGTGGGTTATGGGCAGCAGATTGATGTTCCTAATTACATTTGGCTTAAGCTGATATTAAGTATTTGTCTCGTTCCCAGAGCCCACAATGCTGGTGGATGGTGGGGAAGGTGCCAAGAGGCATGCTGGGTAGCCGAGGATGACAATCTGGGATTTTAAATATCCATGAGAGATAAAAATGGATGAGTCACAGTCATGGGGGCAGGGTGACTAGTGTTCCTGAGTTGCCCTTTAACGGTTTCCAGGGGCTGGAGGGGCCTTGGAAAGGTTTTGAGGTCCATCCTCCTGTCTTGAGGCTGACCTGCCCAAGACAGCCCAGACAGGGAATGTGACCACTTCTGATGCTGGAGAGTTCGCTAAGGGCAAATGCTTTCATGTATCCTATTTAAATTTCTTCTGCTGCAGGTCGAAGGTCTATTTTGCTTAATTTGTTTTTGGTGACATTAAATATTCACTGAGGGATACACGGTAAGAGAAGGCATGCCTTGGTGCTCAGAACGCCTGTGGGCTCACAGTCTATGTTGACCAGAAGCACCAGACACTTGGACCCAAATGCAACATGGGCAACCAGGGGGTTGGAGTTGTCAGGGGTTTGGCAAGGAGGTGGGGCCATGAGAGGCCGGGAGGGTTTGGATCAGTGCAGAATAATGAGGAGGGCATTCCTGGCAGGCGAGCAATGTCAAAACAGGAGGTCCAACATGGGAACACAACTAGGAAGGGTCTGCACAAAGGAGATGCCTGAGGCTTGCGACAACATCTGCTACCCAAGAGATCGAGTAAGTCATTCAAGCTCCTCATGGGTGAAAACAGGACTACTAGCTGTCCATCCACCTCCCAAGACAAGTGTGAAGCTCAAATAAGGCAGCAGGTATGAGTGGCCCTGGAATTCACAGAACCAAAGCACAGTGCTGTGCTTGACTGAAAAAGACTCTGTTCAAGTCTTGGGTCTGTCACTGTGTCATCTGGGGGAGGTCCTCGCCCCTCTCTTTGTCTGTTCACTCATCAGCAAACTGAGAATGGTAATTCCTTCCTCATACTGTTGCACTAATTTAGGATTACAGGAGAAAATGTAAATAAAAGTAGCATGATGATCCACAAAGAGCTCTACAGCTGCTGATTACTTTACTATTGTTGCTCTAAACAGTGGGCTCCTTGAAGGCAGCCATCCGATCTCCTCTCTGTTCTTCCGGCACCTTCCACAGAGCAGGTGTGCGCACCACAGCGACAACGTCGTCTAGTTAATTGAATTGCATGATCATCAGGAGCAGGAATCCAGCACTTCCGGGCGTGGAGGGAGATTGTGATGCGTAGCCGATCCCTCCGCCTCCATCTCCGTTAACTCCGCCCCTCCGCAGTCTCAGCGTTTCAGGATCTGCCGAAACCGGTTCTGCTCAGGTACTCGGGAGGAGGACTCGTTTCAGAAGACTTGCGGGGACACTTTCAGGTGATTGTCCCTCAAGTCCCTGAAGCATCTCCAGGATATAGTGTGACCCAGGTCAGAATTAGTTCTCCACAGAGGACGCACCTGTGTTCCTCTAAAGCCGCGCCGCACCCAGGGGTCGTACAGACATACCCGGGGCAGGGCCTGTCCTCTCTCTAGAACGCAGCTTTTATCACAGGGGGTTCGGTACAGAGCTTGCGGCGACGAGGAAAGAGCGGGCTCCTGGAGAAACGCCCGCCCGGCTGCGTGCCGTTGTCCAAGTCACTTTCCACCCTGCCTCTCAGTTTCCTCCTCTGTAAAACTGGCTACGAGCCCCTCTGGGCCACCGCCTCGCTGCGGGAATGAGACTCAGACCAGGGCTGGCGCCTCCCATCCCACGCCCCTCGGGTCAAGGTCTGCGCGAGGCAGGGGTGCGGGCCGAGCTGCGGGCCGGCGGCCGCCACGCCCCTCGCCGCCAGCAGCGCGGCACTCCTGGCCGACTTTGCGAACCTCCAGGGGGCGAGCCCGGCGGTCTTCTCAGCCCAAGCGGCGCCTCGGCCGTCTAGGGTGTGACTTCACCAGCGTCCTGGGGCCAGCAGGGCAACGAGAGCCCGGGTCGCTGCCCACCCCGCACCCAGCAGGTGCCAGGACCCAGCCTTGCCCAGCCGCGTGGCGGCCGTGGGCCTGAAGGGGTTAAGGCCGCGGGCCTGGGCTCCGGCCCCCGGCTTCGCCAGCAGCGGTGCCCGGCGGCCGGCGACCGAGCCCCGAGGCGCGGGGCACGGCGGCGGGCGGGCGTGCGCTTCCTCCTCCTCCTCCTTCCGCCTCCTCCTTTGTAGCGAGTTCCCGGCCCCTCTTCCTCCCCCCGCCCCCCAGCCCGGGCCCTCTCCCTCGCTCCCTTTCTTCCTGCCTCGCCTTCCTGCGGCGAAGGAGGCTCATCTATTATAAATGCACATTCGGGGCTGACATCAGCGACGAGCGGCGGGCGAGCGCCGACGAGCGGTCCCTGCGCGCTGCCCGCCCGAATTGCTGCCCCCAGGCTCGGCTGAGCCTCCCGCGGGGCGCGGGGAGCGCTCGAGCCGCGCCGGACCCCCTTCCCGCCGCCTCCCGGGGCCCGCCGCCGACCCCGGCCGCCGCCCCCGCACGCCGCGCCCGCGCCCCCGCACCGCCCCGGAGTTTCTGCATGACTGTCACAAAGGTAAGCGCCCCTCGCCCGCCGCGCCCGGGACCCGCAGGCGCTTGCAAGCCCCAGGCCTGGGCTGCGGGGGGCGCGGGGGTGTGGGCGTGGGGAGGGGACACTGGTGTCGGGAAGGTGCTGCGTGCGCTTCTCTTACTCCCCCAGTCGCCCGAGTCGCTCCGGCCCCCAGGACCGCGGAGGGAAGGGGGAGGATGCCGCTTTGGCAGCCGCCGTGGTTTGGAAAGGATCCCTCGCACCGGCTCAACTCCAGGACTGCATTTTTAACCCTTGTTTAGGATGCTGCATTTTTAACCCCTGGAGAGCAGCTGCGTGGGGTCCCCGTTGTTGCGGGCCGTGGGGAGCGTCGCTGGCAGGGACTGGAGCTGGGCAGTGGGTGTGGGAATGGGCTTGCCGCCCTGAGGAGGCCAGCCGAGGTGAAAGCCCACCCCACCTGCCGGCTTCTGCCGCCCATCCCAGGAACTCTGGCCCCACTCCAAAGGCAGCCTGTGGAGAAGGTGCTCCCCAGTCCCGGGAGTTGCTACCCGGCATGGGAAAGCTTCTGCCGTGGCCGGCTTGGAGATATGGGGAGGCACTGTGGCGAGGAAGGGAGCAGCGCACAGTGGCAGCTCCCATGTTGGAGGAGAGTTCTTGGACCTTGTCATAGGTGCCCAGGTTTACTGGAGAGACTTTGGGAGCGTCCCTGCTGTGGGGAAGAAAGAGTTAAGTGGGAAGCAGACCTGGATAGTGGAAAGTGTCCAGGGTTTAGGAGACCTGAGTTCACTCTCCAGCACTATCCCAAATCCCCTGGGTGACCTTGGCTCGGCCCTATGCTTTGGCCCTCAGTTTCCTCCTGTGGAATGTGAGGATTAGGATGATAATATGGACCCTGGGGGTGGTGATGGGCAGTTGAAGAACCAATAAAATCAAGGGTGGGAACCCACACTTTTCAGACAGCTCTGTCATGGTAAGGAGATCACAGCCTGGGCTTGGCCTTGGGTTTGTCGAGCCATGTACCCAAGGCCAGACTCCTCCAGCTGCCCCGCTGGCTCTTGGAATTGGAGAGGTCGAGGCCAAAGTGGGAAGGGCAGCTTGTTTGTGGTCAGAGCAGTGGGCCAGCCATGGAAGTGATGGGAGAGGTGATTCTGGCTCCATCTGATAAGCCAGGGGCTACCCAGGCCCCCCTGAGATCTGCCATAAGATGGCGTGTTCATTCAGGGCTCAACTGGGCTCAATTCCGAAATCAGGACTTGGAAACATTGTAGGAAGATGACCTTGGGGGCTGAGGGGGCTACCTTATCTCTGGCTACTACTGGCAGGGCTGCTGTGACCCATAGGGGGCAGGATGCTTAGTGGTTTGAAATGATACAAATGCTGTTTGGCTGGGAAGGATTATTGTCATTAAGGTTATTAATGTCAAAGACGTAAGCAGGTTGGAGTAGAAGAGTAATGGATGGGCCTGGATGAGAGATAAAGGATGTGAGATTTGTAATAATAGCACTGAGATTTGACTCGATGCCTCCCCTGTGTCTCTTTATGTATGTGAGCTCAGGCAGCCTTCCTTCCCAGTAGGCCTGCAAAGAAGGTGTGTTCAGGCCCCTTTAACAGAGGAAGAAGCTGAGGCCCAGAGAGGTAAAGTAAGTTGCCTGAGGTCACACAGTGAGTAACTGGCAGAGCTGGGGTTTGCCCTCCGGCCTATGCCGATCTATGGCCTGTGATCTTTCCATTGCCCTGCACCTTGGAGACTGGGTGATTCCAGTGGTAGAAGGGCACTGCTTGGAGGCCTGGGCCCTGGGGTGGGGAGTTCATGAAGGTGAGTACCTGTCTGTTAAACCCATTGGCAGGCCTGGCCTCTTGGTATCCAGTGATTATTCACTAATGTACCCCCTTCCACCCCATCCCCCAGCAAATCCCTCTGTCTCTCTCTTCCTGTTCTAACCAATGTGGCATCAGTTTAAGCCAGCTCAGAGGATTAAATAAAACCCCCACCTTAACCCTGTCTTCTCTTCTTTGCCAGCCCTTCACAGACTAGTGGGGAGGGCTGGAGGAGCAAGAGGGCTGCAGGGGAGGGGCCTGGGGGCAGGCCTAAAAGCCTGCTGGTAGATGCTCCTCTCTGAGTTTGAGAAGAAACCATAGTGCTCTGGGAGTCTGAAGGCCTGGCCTCTAGTCCTAAATCAGCCACTAACAGGCTGTGTGACCTTGGACCAGTCACTTCTATCTCTAGGCTTCTGTTTTCCCAACTGTGAAATGCAGGAATTGGTTCCATCTTCTGCGGGGCTTTGGGACAGCTTCAACTCTGGCAAGGAAGTCAGCTCTGATGGAGACCAGGAGGCTCTTTTTTCTCTGGAGTTGGTCTGGTTACAAGAAGAACCCTAATGGGAGTCTGGGGTGGGATCACTGCTTAGGGGGGTGGTAGGCTGGGGAGGGAATGGATTCGAGGGTGAGGCCCTGGCTCTTGCTGCCTCTAGGCAGAGGCACCCCTTTTGGGCAAGCCCCAGCTTCCTGCCCCTTGGACCCTTGCTTTGAGCCTTTGTGTCAGACCCCCCGCAGGGCAGATCCTCAGGGCCAGGGTTAGGTGTGGATTGTATTGTAGGAGACAATCTTGTTAGCTCAGAGAGGCTGGGAAGTGGAGAAGAGGAAACCAAATGGTCAGTTGCTAGATCCTCAGTAGCACTTCCTTGGGGTGGAGGGGCTCTGTTTTCCGTTTGCCACCCTCCCTCTCATACATACCCCTAGCCCCCTTCATTGTGGGGTACAGCTGGTGAGGCTGCATATAAAACCTGGGGGTTTTCTGGAGGGGCTCCTGCCCTAACACACTAGAGACTCGGAGCCATGCAGATTTTGAATTGTGACCTTCTAGCCTGATGGCATTTTTCCTGGTTATGATGTTTTAAACTCTATTTTATTGTGTGTATTTTAGTAAGCTGCCATAGTTTCTTTATGTAATGAGGAGGGGAAGAAAGGAAGAAAAACTAGAGAGGAGAGGGAAGGACCAGATGCAGCTTCCCAGCCTGCAGATATCCACAGGAGGTCAAGGCCCAGCCTCCTCCCAGTTTTGGTCCAGTGTCCTTCCATAGGGCAAGTCAAGGGTGAGGGAGTGAAGGCGGCCCTCCTAGTAACAAGATGATTTTATTCCAGATGATTTTATTCTTCGAATCCTTGTGCCTGATTTTTATAATTTTTCTGTCTCTATTCCATTTCAGTCATATACCTGACTTAGCAGTGCTTCTCTGTGTCTAAATTTCTAAATTGCCCTCACCTGGAAAAACAGAACAAAATATGTTAGAAATGTGCGTAGAGTACTAGTCAATAGGCTATAAGAAAAGCCTGTGAGCTGTAACGTAGGCCTCACCACCTCCTTTTCGCTGCTCAGGGGTCCTTTGGAGTGATTTCTTGGCTTTTGTCTGTGATGTGACCAGAGATGTGGCTTCTAGGTAAGGAAGGTGGTGGTTTCTAGTGACTGGGTAGCCTTGTTCCCAGGTGTGCCTTGTTAAGTTAGGTGCTCTTGAGCTCAGTGCTTTCCAAGTTCCCCAGGCTAGCTCAGTGGGCCAGGGGTCCAAGAACAAAGTACCCTGGGCAGCAGGAATGCCTGCTGTGCCTAGGAAGGACTTAGGAGAAGGAATGTGGGCAAAGAGAAGACACCAGATGCCAGCATCCCCCTCTAAGCAGTCGATTCCAGGTCCACAAGCAGTATTGTCAGCCGCGCCCTGGCCCTTCTTTCTGCAGGTCAGCCTTCCTCTCCTGCCCCCGTTCCAGCAGAGCTCAGCTCGCTGGTGGGAGCCCCTGGCTCCTGCTGAATGTGATAGGACGGTGTTGTCCTGCCCAGGTAGCTAATAACAGTTAATTGTTTGGCAAAGATCACATGTCTCTAGGGCCCTCTGTGGAGAGGCTTATAGGAGAACAGAATGTTCAACCAGTTAAATCATCTAATTCTCTCCCCTGACAAATGAGGGAACTGAGGCTCAGGAAGCAGAACTGTGATTTGCCTAAAGCCACTGAAGCAAGTTTGAGGCTGGAGGGGCTGGAACCTGGGTCCTCCTGACTCCTGGTCAGTGCCCTTTCCGCCCGGCTGCCCAGTGAGGGGGGACTTCAGGCAGCCCGAGAAGGCACAGGTGTTTTTGCCCTCCTGCATTGCCCCAGCCTGGACGGCTAGTGTCTGAGTTTCGCTCTGCTGGGCAGCCTCTCCCTTTTTTGGGTCCGGGTGTGAGGGAGCCCAGGGTCAGGATAGGGAAGAGGGGGTTACAAGCCCTTCTGCTTCAACTCATGGACCCAGATCGAGTCTACCTAGGATGCCTGGACCCCCAGATATTCCACTTCCCAGCACGTTTTCCCTGTCTGGCTCTTACTGCGAGAAGAGATGAGAGAACCTCAGTTAAAAGGCTGAGAGGTACCAGCACAGACCCAGTTCCCAGACACGTAGGGGTAGTGTGGGGATTCTGCCTTCTGTACACTCCATGCCCTCACTATACCTCCTCCTTCCTCGCAATGCTTTTTCCAGATCGCTAGCATCCTCATGCAGAAGGTATCTAGCTAACATTCACTCATTCGTTCAGCCAGCACCCTCTGAGCTCCTGCTCTGGGCCAGGCCCTGTGTTAGGCATTAGGGTCACAGAATGCATAGCCACAGCCGCTGCTGTCCAGGACCTTTGAGGAGGTGGATGTGGAAGGAGGTATCTCAGCGTCCTGGGTTAGGAGTGTCAAGGTCCAGTGGACACAAGCTGGGAGAGGCCGGTCTTGGCTGCATGCTGTAAGTGCTTAGTAAATACAGGCCCTTTCCTTCCTTGCTGTCTCTCCCTCACTCTCCAGAAAAGCTCTGGTGAGTTACTCCCTTCCTCAGTGTGCCCGGAGGCCCTGTGTTCTCTTGACTGGGGGTGTTGCCACCTTGGCATCTATGGCAGCGCCTAGCGGCATCTGGGAAGGGTTGTGAGGCTCCCCAGGGCCCCAGAACCACCCCACAGCCAGCCAAGCCTGTGGAGTCAGCACAGACATGGGCTCGGCCAGTTTGAGTGTACGGACGCTGGCTGGACCAATGGCCTGGCAGCATCAGACCCTGGCAGCTCAGCGATGGAGTGAGTTTTTCCACTTCTCTCCCGGGTTGGCCAGCCTGGAGCAGACATGGCCTCAGCTGCCGCCGGCTCCTGGCACCAGGGCAGCCCAGATTCTGATTTGGATACGCTGGCCACAGAATTTGTCTGGTGTCCAGGAGATGAGGGAATGTGCAGATTCCCTCTGTGCCCAGCCCCCTCTCTTTCCCTCTTCTGATCAGCTCTTTCTGTTCCCTTCCTTTCCCTGCCCGTGTACCCCGCAGGCTCAGGCCCCAGCCCCAAGCCGCCTGCAGCCTGGGAAGCTCGGAGCAGCTGGCTGGGAGCAGGCCCTGCCAGGGAAGGACAGATGCAAATCCGGTGGCTTCCACATGAAAAGAAGCTGTTTAGAATGAGCCTCTCCTTTGTGGGCCTGGAGTGTGGGACCAGCTGCGAAGGAGGCACAAGTAGGGTGGGAGGTGAGGGGGGGATTGTGGGTGGAGCTGCCACTCACCCTTCCTCTCTCCCTCCCCCCTGCCCACCCCCGCAGAGGCCCCTGGAGGGACTTCGTAATTGGTTTCTGGCTGGCACCCTCCTTCCAATTAATTAACACAGCGATGGGAGGCGCCCAGGTTTGCTCTCGACTATCCTGTTTACAGAACACAAACATGGGTTACTGCAGTGAATCCCTACGTCCCATGGTGGGGAGGGTTCCCCCTATTTACAGATGAATAAACAGAGTCTCTGAGTAGAGAGATGACCACACCCTAGTCACAGAGCTAATGTGGGTCAGAGCCGGGATGCACACCCAGATCTTCTGACTTTGAGCCAGAACCTTCTCAATCTGATCACATAATGGTCCACATCCTGTGAAGATGAGAATAACAGTTATTAAGCAGGCATTGGGCAGGCATGATTGCATTTACTCTGTTCACCATGAGAGTGATTCTATTATTGGATGATCCCATTTTCCAGAGGAGGAAACTGAGGCGCAGTGAGAGGAGGTGAATTGCTCAAGGTTGCAGGTTTAGCGGGTGGGGGAGCAGGGATCTATACCTGGGCTGTCTGACTCCAGAGCACACATTCCTCTGACTTCCAGGCCTCTCCTGCTGGGGCCCTGTCATATTCTGCAGCCCCTACCCCCAAAGTGTAGGGCTCCTGTCTGCGTCTGTGGCCCTGCCATGGAGGTGTGCTCCCCTTGAGGGTGACACTCGTGGGTGTATCATGCTTAGGCTTTCCTGTGGCCTTTGCTGGAGCTGGGAACAATGTGAATGACTGGGGGAATGGTGCTGGGTAAGGAAGACATCCTGCACTGTGGTATCTGGCATTAGATAAGGCTGCTTATAGGTGGGGTGGCCAGCACAGCAGCAGAACAAGGTGGGGCAGAGGCAGGGCCTTCTTCATTTCCGCGAAGCTAGCTTTGTATAGGGAACGCAGGTCTGTGGTCCAGGCCTGCAGCCCTTACCAGAAGCAGCCTTCTCTAGAGATGGCCCTTGATTCCCAGGGGGTGCCTAAGAATGCCAGCTTTCGAGTCAGACAGATGGCACTGTATCATTTACTTGCAGTGTGTTCTTGGGCAGGTTGCCTAACCTCTCTGAACATCTGTTTCCCCATCCTTTAATTGGGATTGATAATAGTAGTACTTAAAAGGATTATTATAAAGATTAAATGAGCTGATCTGTGTGAAGCACTTACCACATGCCTGGCAGTTAGTGTTAGCTATTAACATCGGGAAGGCAGAAAATTAAACAGATGCTGACAGTGAGTGTCCTGGGGGTTATGAAATGAGCATTACAGGGAACTCTGGGAATAATAGCAGGGGGCCTGACCTAATCAGGGGGCTCAGAAGTGACTGTTAGCTGAATCATGAAGGATGAGTAGGAGGTAGCAGGTGAAATGGGGGGAGCTGAGGAGAGGATAATAGGTAGAGGGAACAGGGAAGAATGAGCAGCCGTCTGGAGTCAAAAACAACTCTCCAGGATCACTTCCTGCATGCCAGGCATTGGTGAGGGCTAAGCCCAGGTATTGGCTCATTTAATCATCAGAGAGACTTCATGGCGTAGATTACTGTTGCTATTTCCACTTTACAGATGAGAAATCAGGCACAGAGAGGCCAAGTAAGCTGCAAAATCTCACCCAGTGAGGCAGAACAGAGATGGGTCAAGACCTGGGTCTCCTGACTCTGGCACTCTTTCCTTCCTCCTCCCTGCAGCTTGAAGATGGCTTGTCACTGGGCCACTTCTTAAACTGACCTGAGGGGTGTGGAAGTGCCACATGCCGTTGTCCAGCCTTCTGCTGCCCCCCCCAGGGCCTCCCCGGGCTGCGTAAGGGAGGGCAGGGGCCCTCCTGGCTCGCAGGCAGCTCTGGGGAGGGGTCATTTTTTTTTTTTTTCCCAAAAGGAAACTTTGCTCTGGCAGGAAAATTTCCACCTTCCATTTTTACTGGGCCCAATTATGACCGATTTTGTTTTTTAAACCTTTCTGATTATCTGGATTGGGCCTTGGTCTTTACAGTAAAACCATAGGGACAGATGCAGAATTTTTAACGCTGGAAGTCTGTTGGGTGTCTGCATTTTGTTTTCTGCCCTGCCCGAGCTCAGAGAAGGTGACATTTTTCACAGGCTTAAACTTACTGGCCCCTGAGTGAGACAGATGGTGACACTGTGGGAGGCTCTGGCTGCCCGCAGATGGGAATATGGGGAGGCTCATTCTGGGTGGTGCTCACGCTAATCCCTGGGAAGAAGCCCCCATGCTCAGGGTTTAACTCTAGAGCCGTCTGAGGTCGTCTGGTCTAGCCCTCTGCCTTGGTGAACTCCACACTTTCTAGGAATATGAGAATGACTCCTAATCGTAATAAATACTAATTTCTTTTTTTTTTTTTTTGCGGTACGCGGGCCTCTCACTGCTGTGGCCTCTCCCATTGCGGAGCACAGGCTCCGGACGCGCAGGCTCGGCAGCCATGGCTCACGGGCCCAGCCACTCCGCGGCATGTGGGATCTTCCCGGACCGGGGCACGAACCCGTGTCCCCTGCATCGGCAGGCGGACTCTCGACCACTGCGCCACCAGGGAAGCCCCAAATACTAATTTCTTAGTAGGCTGTTTGGAGCCTTTCACCAGGTGTTAAGTCCCTGCTTTCAAGGAGCTGACAGTGAAATCAACAACAACAAACGTAGCTAACCCTTCGAGGGTGCTTAGTTTATGCCAGGCACATAAAAAGTGTTTCATATGTATTTACTCATTTAATCTTCCTGATTATCTCTGAGGTGTGTGCTATTATTGTTCCCATTTCCATAGTAGCAGAAACAGGCCCAGAGAGGGCAGTGAGGTAACTTACTAGGGTCACAAAGCTGGGCAGGGCCTGAGCCTACCTCCTGGGCCTTCTGGTTTGCCATTCCATCAGTCTGGAATGACCCCAAAACATGGGACCAGAGAAGGGGGCCTGGAGGCAGAAGATCCAAGCCTTGCTCTTGCCTCTTTTTCTTACCTTGTGACCTTGGGCTAGTCCCTCAACATCTCTGAGCCTCTGTTTTCTCATCTTTGAAAATGGAATTAGGACTCAACCTTACTAGGGTGCTGTAATGTGTACGTAAGGCGCTCGTAGATGTCATGGAAGGGGATGGTTATTGTCATGTCTAATTCGCTCTCCCTCCCGCCCGGTCCCATCACCAGCGTTTCATGGCCTTCGGAGTTCGGCAGTTCCATCCAATAGCTAACCCACTTCTCCTGCGCTGTAGTCCTGACTTCAGAATTGATTCATACTCTGTTGGTATGAAAAAGAGGAGTTCATCTCTTCCAAACAGGCTCTATCTGTTTTTACTCTGTCAGGCTAGTTGGGTGCAGATAAAAAGTTGTTTTTCTTTCTTCCTATTCTATTTTGGCTGTTTTAATACGCTTGGGATAAATAATCTGGCAGTAAAAATTGGGCGTCCTGCTTTCATTTGAAAAGTGAGCCAAATAAAGCGTCCGAACCTTGATGTGTATCATCCTGGCTCCCTGCAAGCCCCAGCTCCCTGTGGAAGGCTGGGGAGGATGGGTCCCAGAGCACAGTCCTGCCTGGGTCTCTGGGCAGAGAGATCACATCCTGTCCCCAGTGGCAAGTGACCTTGACCTTTGCTCCAGACGCGTCCTTATGCTTTTGGGGCTCAGACTTGCTTTTCCTTTAGGTTTATGGAAAGGAATATGCTCTAGTAGCTTGAAGCATTTACAGCAAACCGTTTAAACACCTTAAGTGTGATTTCAGAACTAACAGCTTTATGATCTGGGATCTGGCGGAATTTCTAAGACATGGAACAGCTGATGAAAAGAAAGGTGTTGGTGGATGGGGACAAAACTATTTAATTCTTGAGGTTTTTTGTTTAACTTCATAAAGATAATGCTGTTTCTGCCTGCCCCGCCAACCTCCAGGTGAAAGATCAGTTTGCAGGAATGCATGGGGAAATTTGGGATTCCGAGAAATTTGGAATTCTGGGAAAGGGGATTTCTGTGTACCTGAGGAGCCATCTGATAACTTTTTATTATCACACATCTGTCCTCTAAAGCCCAGGGGTCTACCTTCCTGCCTTAATCATTATTATATATGAGGACAAACTCAAGTTGTTATGCACTGAGGCTATTTCAGGGCCTGAGTTGTCCTGTTAAACTGGCCTTTTCAGGGTCTGCATCCGTGTTAATTTCTCTGTCCCAAGAACTCCTGTAGCACCCAGTCTCCACTGCACCAGATACAAATAAAAGCCCAAGGTGTTTTGTTGTTTGCTGATTGCTTTATGAGCATGAACCTTGACTCCTTAATTATGAGCTTGCTGAGGCCAGGGATTACATCTGATTCTTTTTAGTACCTTTCACAGTGTTCATCAAAGGGCTATGCACGGTAGAAAAGGTGTGATATAGACCATGGGGTACCTGGTGTAAAGGTGCGAGATTGGGCAGAATTTGAAACAAGCCTAGATTATTCCCTGGATGTTGCTGCTTGGGCTAAGTCCTTACTCCTATAGCTCTACGGACTGCTAGAGCTGGAAGGGACTCTAAAGAGATGTAATGGGCTCCCTCATTTTGTAGAGGAGAAAACTGAGGCCCCGGAAGGTCTACCCAAAGGGGCACCAATGGCTGAGCAGGAACTGGGGCTCCCTCCTGCCTAGCGGCAGGTTTGGGTTGGATGAACTTCAGTTTAGTGGGTTTTTCTAGGCTTCTACTAGAAATCAGGCCAAGGACTGATTCAGAACTGGGGGTGGGAGAAAGTTCCAGAAAGTAGACTTTCAGAACTCAGTCTAGCTGGCAGTGGGCACCCAAATGAAGAGGACTGGCTCCCCAAGTAACCAGCCAGGAGCAGCCTGCCCCAGGGCCTGGTCAGGCCGTGGCAAAAGCAGAAGGAACGACTTCTGAGGCTCTTTCTGCTCGGCCGTGGGGCTGTGATTACCCAGATCTGGTGGCCCATGTGTCCTACATGCCAGGCCTCCACCTTGGCCTCCACAGCGGCCTGTGAACCTCACTCTCCCTCCTGGAAGCCGGCCCACCTGGCACGCAGAGCTGTAGGCAATCTTTCCCTCCTTTGTTTCTCTGAAACCATTAGAAGGGCCTCTGGGTTGGGAGTCTGGGTTGCTAAGAGCTTTCCTCTGGCCAGGCCTTATCACTGGCTTGAGAAGTCTCCAGACAAAGTTTTCCCTGGAACTCTGGCTTGGAGGGATGGAGGGAGGGAGGAAGGGAGAGTGGGTAGAGGAAAGGAGAGGGGGGCTCAGGAGCCACAAACAAAGCCGCGCCTCTGCAGGCCCCGGGAGGACAAGAGTGCTGGGGCTGGCCGTGGGAGCTGCAAGCTCTGTGGGCCTTTGCTTTAGAAAAGCAGCAGGAATGACACTGCTCTGCTGAGCCTGCCCCCCACACCGGCCAGTGCACATCCATTATCCCACGGTCCCCCGCACTCTGCTGTCATTCCCACCTTACAGGTGGGGAGACTGAGCCTCCGAGAGGGCAGCACTCACCCTGGCGCACACAGTGGGGAAGGATGAGCTGGGACCTGAGCTTGGTACGTCTGATTACATAGCCCCACGGACATGCAGAAACTTAGCGGCGCGCTGGCCTGGCAGTGGATGGCTGATCTTGCTCTGTGGTTGCTTTTTAAAGAATACCCTCCCAGTCATCATGCCCAGAAGCCACTATAGAATTCAGTTCCTTTGGGCCTTCTAGATGTTATTAAAATATAAATTCCCCTGGGAGGGATGATGCATTAGCTTGCTAATAGCAAGACCCTAAGCAATGAGACTCAGGAGAGGCTCCTGAGGGGGAAGGTGAGACAGGAGGGGAGAGCTGTTTGCCACCAGCCAGTTTTGCCCAGGGAACGGAAGTGGAGAGGATGACCAGCCTTGTTCTGCACACCTCTGCACCCTGGCCGCCCTGCTCCCTGACCACCGACCACCCTCCCCACCCCTCACCCTCACGAAAATCAAATGAGGCCTTAGATTCATTCAGAAAACATTTGCTGAGCACTTGTGTGCCAGGCCCAAAGCATGTGGCACTGAGCATGCAGGGATGAACCCAGGCTGTCCCCTCCTTGGGGGAGCGCAGTCTCTTGGAGGAGATGGTGGCTCAGAAGGACACACGGCCGCAGGGATGTGGGGAAGGGAGGCCGGTGAGCAGGGGAGTGGAGATGTGAGCACAGAACTCTGAAGCCATGGGGACAGGGTAGGGGGCCAAAGACGCTTTCTGGAGGAAGAGATCTCATCTCAGCTGTCAGGGATGAGTAGGCAGAGGTGGATGAAAGGAGGGGAAGGCATTCCAGGTAGAGGGCTGGCATAAACAAAGGCATGGAGGGGGACGCAGTTCTGGCTTATTCCAGGAGAGAGGCGAGTTGGATGCTGCTGGGTGGAAAGGGTAGGACGGCAAGTGACGAACAGGCTGGAAGGCAGGCAGGAGCTGGGGAGCCAGGACTGCCCAACCAATGAGTGTGACCTTCACCCCTGGTGGTGCCGGGAGCCCCCAAGGGGTTTTAAGCAGAAGAGTGATGTGGTCCGACTTGCACTTTATTTTTTCATTTTTTATTTTTTAAATACATTTATTTATTTATTTTTGGCTGCTTTGGGTCTTCGTTGCTGCACGCGGGCTTTCTCTAGTTGTGGCGAGCAGGGGTACTCTTCGTTGCGGTGCGGTGGCTTCTCTTGTTGAGGAGCACGGGCTCTAGGCACGCGGCCTTCAGTAGTTGTGACACGCGGGCTCAGTAGTTGTGGTTCACGGGTTTAGTTGCTGCGCGGCATGTGGGATCTTCCTGGACCAGGGCTCGAACCCGTGTCCCCTGCATTGGCAGGCGGATTCTTAACCACTGCGCCACCAGGGAAGCCCTGACTTGCACTTTAGATGGTTCACCCCAACCCACGTTGCCCTGGAGGCAGAGCGGCGAGTGGACATTGACAAGCCCACATATAATGAGGTAGGAGTGCGGGTTCCGGGCCTCCAGCCCAGATTTTCTGCTGGCATCTTCCCATGCCTGGGTGAGCGCAGCACGTGCCCCTCTCTCCCCCAAGGAGATACCCCTGGCTGGGACCACTGCATGGTACTGGCCTTTCTCATCTGCCTCGGGCTGCCAGAAAGGTTGAATCTGGGCTTGAGAAGACAGGGTGCGGGGAGGGGGCAGAGAGGCCCTAAGTCTCCTTCTAGGAAGACTTGCTTATGGCCTGGTGAGAAGACTCCTGGAATGAGATTTTGGAGCCCCCTGCTTAAACTCCAGCTCTGACACTGTGTGGCTGTGTGATCTTGGGTTGATCCCCTCTGGTTGGGACTCAGTTTCCCCAACTAGCTTAGGATAGTATCACCTGGCTCGAGGCTGGGTGCAGGAGTGAGCTTACAGATGTGCTTATGCCCTGTTGCTGCCCAGCTACCCTCCCCCAGCTCTCCCAGAGCCTACAGCCAGAGTCTCCTTCTGAGCTATGTCCTCCAGCTTGTTTCCTTAAAAAACAAATCCATCCACTATTTCTTGATTATATTGTCTTAGATAGATAACGGGGTGGTGCTATGATAATAATAATGCCTGATAAATAGCAGAGCAGGGGCTCTGTCATAGCACTTTAAAAGAAACCCCCCTCCAGCACACACACACACACACACACACACACACACACACACACACACACACACACACACACACACACACGCACGCACACACACGTTCACTCCAGACTGCTGAGGGTTTATGAAACTTGGAGGTTGAGTACCAGAGTTCGAGTCCCAGCGCTGCCCCTGGCTTGCCCTGTGCCTTTGAGCAAGTCGCTCAGCCTCTCTGAAGCTTTGTGCCTACCCCCTCCCATTTGGTGTAAACATCAGCCCTCCACACACAAGAAGGGAATTTTATGGGTCAGCCTCTTCCACATCTCTTTAATACACCCTCCCCTGTGCTGATTCTGCCCCCTTCAGCCAGAGTCCTTCTTTGATGAAAATTCTTTCCAGTTTTCAGTGGTGACCTGGTTGGGGGTTGGGGGCGTAGTATTCACTGGGATAGCGCACGAGAGAACCTTCTGGAATGATGGTGGTTAGGTGAATGTGTACATGTGTAAAATTTTGCAAGCTGAACACTTAAGACTTGTGCTCTATAGGCATGTTGGATCTATTTTAATTTAGGAATATTAAAACATTAATGTTTGGTTTTATATAAAGGAATAATTATTCTATTTATTTATTAATAATAAATATTAATAATTGAATACATTTTTAATGGAAAAAAGATTCTTCTCAGCTTTCTGATTCCAGCTCCATATCTCTCCATCCATTCATGTATTCATTCATTCTACAAATATTTGCTTGTGCCCCAGGCAGCCCAGGCTTGCAGAGGTGAAGGGGACGCAGATGCGTGCACTGTCTTGGGAGCTCAGAGGTGCAGAATCTTCAGGGGCTCCTCGTTGCCATTAGCAGTGATTCTAATGCTGGCTGCAGACCACCTGGGGAGGTTTATATGCTTGTGCTCAGGGTCAGTGTCACAGGTGTGTGACCTGTGCGATGCTTGGTTTAGTATTCTGCTGACACTGTCTTGAAATTCTTCATACTTTTTGATCAAGCGGCCCTGCAGATTATGTAATTGGTCCTCCCCGCACCTACCACCCCCAGAACAACAGAATCAGAATCTCTGGGAGGTAGGGCCTGGGCATCAAAATTTCTTCAGAGCTGAGTTTCCTTCTGGAGCAGCCCTGTCCAGACGCAGCACTCATCCTCAGACACTCGGCTGAAACAAGAGCTAGAGCCTGGCTCTCGAGACGCTTGTAACGGAGTTGGAACGATAAGCCCTCACACATGAGAGTGTCACAGGAGCAGTCCCCGGGGAGGCAGTGGTGGCAGCGAACCACGAAGGAGCTCAGGGGAGAGGCAGGATCACTGTGGGGTGGGATGGTCAAGGAAGGCTTCATGGAGGAGGTGGCACATGCACCATCCTGAGAAGGGCAAGAGAAAAGAAAGAGAGGAGAAAAGGCAAAGATAGAACAGCATTTAGGAGAGGGAAAGACTTGTGGGGGAAAGGGAGGAACCAGGCCAACTGGAGTGTGGAGTATGACTCGGGCAGGGAGAGAGATGATGGGGAGGCTGGGGTGGGGCAAGGTTGGGAAGCACAGGAGGTGACAGTCTGAGAAGTCAGAGTCCTGTCTGCAGTGGGGAGACGCTGAATGTTCCGGGTCCAAGAATAATGTGCTCCATGAGGGTTTGAATGGATAAACAAGAGGATTGTTTGAGGAGGGTTGGGGGAACTGGCCCGATTAGTTGCAGAGGTCTCCAGCCAGACTGTGGTCCACCTGTTCTGGGAGGTTCTGCGCCCCCTTCCCCGTAGGCGGTGCCTGTCTGTGTGGAACCCCCTGTCCCCTGCCGTGTGCTCTTGGGCAGCAGCGACTGAAGCATCCCCAAGAACAACAGACTCTTGGCAGACCATGTTCTCCATTTCTAGGAATGGCAAGTGGTGAGGGGAGGGGCACTTCTGGTAAAACTGGGCTCTGCTCTCCGGCTCCCACCAGGTTCCCCAACCCAGGTGAGGAGCCGGCGTAGGAAAGTGGCTCTCCCTGCCGTCTTGTATTTCCCACGGCCTGGTGGACACTGCAATGCCTGGGGAGGGGGCGGGGGTCCTGCCTGGGATACAGGAGCCCTCCTTTCTGAGTGGCCAGCAGATCAAACACAGATCTGTTTGTTTCTTAGTCTCCTGAAATATTTATGCAGGAAGATGAGAAAGGAGCTCTGTTTATTGAATGCATCTTCCAGGAAGGACGCCACAGGGAATGGGCTGCTTCCTGAGTCTGAGAGCCAGTGAGCAGAGATTTCTTTGGGTTTGAAGCCAGACAGAGCCTGTATACTTGCAGAATAAAGGGGAGTAGGATTTCTGGAGGCGGCAAAGCCCTCTCAACCTCCTGCCTCCAGCCCCAGGAAAGCCTTTCAGCGCATGCTTTCCTGGTGACTCCAAATGACAATTGAAATCTCAGCCTAGTTTCTATTCTGGGCTTTATTTCTAACATGCTCTGTGACCTTGGGTAAGTTGCTTAACCTCTCTGGGGTATCAGTCCAGTTCTGTTTGCCCCTTGATAGTGTTTGGAGAGTCAGATGAGCTGTGGAGTGGGTTTGCTCTGAAGCAGTGAAGGGGTAGGAAGGGGTGTAGGCAGCATTGTACCAGGCAAAAGTCCCAGCCATGCAGTGTTCAAGGCCAGAGAACTGACCAGGAAAAGGATTGAGTGGCCATTGCCGCTGGCGGCCTCAGCTGTGGCGTGTGGGGTCAGGCCAGAGGGGGTGCTCTGGGACCCAGGCCCACCCTGTGGCCCCTTCCCTCCTTCCTCCTTCAGCTGAGCCCTGCTGTCCCATGTCCCTGAGAATGCTGGCCGGACTTCCTCCCAGGAAGGGGACGGGGGTATCAGTTTCCGTCCCCTGGGAGTTGCAGGCAGCACTTCTCCCTGACAGTGGGATCAGCCTTGTGTTCAGATGTGGAAGTCTGTGGCTCCATGCCCAAGCCTCATGGCCGGCCTCAGATCATCTGCTGTCCACACTCAGGGAACCTGGATCCCTGCCCTCGGTTTGGCCCCTGCGGCTGGGCTTCTGTTCTCAGGTCCAGGGCTGGCTTGCTGTTTCCGTCTCCTGTGGTGGACCTTGTAAGAGCTAACAGTTAATAACAGGTCTTAGCATTAGAACAATCTGAATCTTAATACAAACTACCATCCACTAAGCACCTGCTCCATGCCAGGGACTGTGCGGCCTCGGGGGACACACAGAAGAGACCAATCTCCCTGACCTTTAAGGAAGTTGAATTCTGCCTGGGAGTCAGACACAGATACTGATGGAGTGTTTGAAGTAGCGCTGAACACAGGACCTGAAGGCCACAGAGCCCTGGGAGACTGGACAAGGCTTCCGAGGGGAGGTGGTGTTTGAAGGGCGAGTAGGATTTGGGAAATGGTGGAGGAGGGAAGGCACAGATGAGTAAAGACAAGGGCAGGGTCACTCCTGAAATGTTCTGGAGCTTCCAGGTTGTCCGGGGAGGTCTGAGCATAGAGGGTCAGGAGCTGGGAAGGTGGGGAGCGCACTTGAGGAGTAGCCAGAGGGGAGGTAAAGGTGGAGGCCAGGGTGAGTTATGCATGAGTTGTACGTGGGAAATGGATGTGATCCAGTCATTAGATTCCATGACAATAAACATCATTAAGCATGTACTGTGCCAGCCACCGTTCTAGATGATGGGACACATCCACATAGGTGAACAAAACAAAAAGTCCCTGCCCTCAGGGGACTGGCCCTGGAGGGTGGGGAGACAGGACAGAACACAAATACATAAATATTAGATGTCAGGTGGTGGTAAATGCAATGAAGAAAAATGCAGTGGGGTCAGAGGGCAGAGCGATGGGAGGGGCTGCTTTAGACAGAGCAGCTCTGAAAAGGGGATGTCAGGGGCCCAGGGTGGAACGTGGGGAGGGAGGAGCCACGTGGAATCTGGGAAGATCTTTCTGGCTGAGAGAGCAGAGAGCTCCCAGGCTCCGAGGAGGGGGCTGCCTCCCACTGAGGGCACAGCTGTGAGGCTTTTGTCTGGGGGAGCAGGAGGGGAGAAGTCAGAAAGGAGGGGGAAGCTGGGCCTGGGTCCCTCAGAGTCCTCCTGCCTCCCCCAGGCTGGCACGGGCTTCCTGCTCGCTCATGTTTGTCAACTGACTAAGCGAGAGTGACCCCTCAGGGGAGGACGGGCAGGAGAGGGAAAGGCTGGAGCCTGGGAGCTGGTGAGTGTCTGAACCAGGGCCGAGGCAGTGGACCCGGGAAGAGGACTCTCCAGGCCTTGGTGACTGAATGGAGGAGAGGAAGATGATAGCCAGGGTGGTCCCAGAGCTCCCCGGAGAAGAGCTGGATCATGAATCCGTGGGCATCCCCGCAGTGGGCTTCCCACATCCCATTCTATGGGTTACCTGAGCCAGCCTGGCCCTGATCTGGGGCCTGTGGAGCGCAGCCAGAGCCTCCCATCCCTCCTGCCCTCTTGAGGATGCTCAACACTGGCCGCACCCTTCTGCAGGGCCGGCAGAAGTCCTCAGGGGCTGCCCTCCCCTGCCAGCCTCCCTCGTCTCCAGCCTCATTAGTATTGTGAGCAGAAGCATATTTATTTTTTCCTGTGGGGAACTGGTGTCCTGCTCATTTCAAATTGAGTAAAACCAAAGAGTAATTAAGAGGCCCAGCCTTCTTGGGTCAAGGAGAAACGAAGGAGGGAAATGGTGTTGCTGCTTTGCTGGCTGCTGAGCACATCTGTTCTGGGCTGGCCTGGGTTTGAGTGGCAAGGAGGGCGGCGCTGTAGGACTGGAACTCACCAGTAACAAAATACTAATGATAAATGTTTACTTAGTGCTGACCATGTCCCTGCGACTGTGCTGTTTTACATGCATCTTTTTTTTTTTTTAATAAATTTATTTATTTATTTTTGGCTGCATTGGGTCTTCGTTGCTGCGCGTGGGCTTTCTCTAGTTGCAGCGAGCGGGGGCTACTTTTCGTTGTGGTGTGCAGGTTTCTCATTGCGGTGGCTTCTCTTGTTGCAGAGCATGTGCTCAGGGTGCGCGGGCTTCAGTAGTTGTAGCATGCAGTCTCAGTAGTTGTGGCTCACAGGCTTTAGAGCACAGGCTCAGTAGTTGTGGTGCACGGGCTTAGTTGCTCTGCAGCATGTGGGATCTTCCCGGGCCAGGGCTCAAACCTGTGTCCCCTGCATTGGCAGGCGGATTCTTAACCACTGAGCCACCAGGGAAGCCCTACATGCATCTTATATCATCCTTTCAACAGCCTGTGAGCCACAGGGATGGGGGAGGGAAGGTGCTACTGTTATGTCCATTTTGTGGATGAGGATACTGAGGCTCAAAGGAGTTAAGTAACATGCCCAAGGTCACACAACTGGTAAACTGAGATGGAGCCAAGATTCTGTCCCATCCTTGATGCACCCCAGGGCCCATGCCCTTAACTGCCTGGCTCATTAGTGCCTCAAAAGCATTTCATTTAACCAATGGCTTCTCCCTAAATTGTTTCCCTCCCATTAAAAAAAAAAAAAAAAACAAAAAGCCCTTCTGTTGCTATGGAGCACAGAGGCTTCACCAGAGTTACTGAGGTGAACCAGAGCAGAGAGTGGGCACGGGCCAACATTCCGTCTGGGCTCTCACTCTGTCCCTGTTCCTCTCCTGGGGGACCGCACAGTTAGACCCATTGCGCTTGGTGGGCTCAAGGGCAGCAGACCTGTTGGGGGCCATTGTGATGGTCCAAGCATGAGGCCTGAGCTGGCCGAAAGAAACAGTGAGGGCTGGAGAGGAAACAGGACTCAGGGTGATGTTTTGGAGGTTGATGAGCCTGTGGAGGTGCCTGAGAGGTAGAAGTCAGTGGGGGTCCAGGGGCTCCTGGGAAACCCAGGAGGAGTCTTCTCTGGTCAGCAGTTCTGTGTCCCAGACCCAGCCCCCGTCAAACCAGACCATCTCCCTTGTTCCACAGACTTGGCTCTGAGAGCATTTTTGGATTTAGAAAATCAGATCCCACAGAGGCTGAAGCTCAGTGCCTCAGTCTCTGTAGGCAACCCCGGGAGAAGAGGCGCAGCAGCCGGCTGGAATTGGGGTATCCTGGTTTCCGGGGAACTGAGCTGAGTTCCTGGCCAGAGAGAGATTGGGGGTGGGGATGGGAGGAGGAGAAAGTGAGAGAGAACAAACAGGAAGTTTTGCTAGCTCTGCTTCTCTGTCATGCAGGGTCAGTGATTTTTGCTAATAGCAAACTCCTGGGAGAAAAAATTGATCCAAAGATGGTAATCCAGTTTTCTCAAGAGAGTAGGCCTGCCTTCTAAAAAAGCATGGACCTTCAAGAAGCCAGGAGGAGCTTAGTGCCCTAGAGAGGCAAGTCCCTGGTAAGCGTTCCTCCCCAGAGCCCACCAGGCCCAAGTTGCCCCTCTTTGCTGCTGTCTTCTCTCCCCAACTCCTTCCTCCCTACTTTTAATCCTACAGCAAACCTTAACTCTCCCCTCTCCCTGACCCTCTCTCTACTGGGCACCAAGGGGCTGGTCTGTGTTTAGAACACTGGGGGCTTTGTGCAGGAGCCTGTCAGAGGAGAGTTTCGATTCTGACTGGAGCTCCTGGAGGCCTGGAAGGGTGACACTGATTGAGGGAAGCTGGTGGGGATGGGAGCTGGGGCTGCCGCACTGGGAGCCTGTCCTGGGTTCAGGCCCAAACTGGGCTTGGGACTGCCCTGGATTAGGGGAGCGTGGGGTTGGGGTCTTATCAGCCTGGACTCCATTGCCCACCTGGGTGGCAGTATTCTTTGGCTTCCCCCTGCCTGGGCCACTTAGCTGAGCATTCAGTGCCTTCCCTCTAGAGCCACCATTTACCTCCTTGGCCCCTGCCCAGACCCTGCCCTCCAGCCACACTGGTCTGCTGGCTGCCCCCAAACTCAACTTGTGCTTTTCTGCTCCCTCTCTGCTCAAAAGTTCTCTTGATCCCTGCTTTCAAGGCCCAGCCAAAATGCCACCTCCTCCGGGGAGCCTTCTCTGATCTCTCCTCACTCCTAACTCCATCCTTCTCATGCCACTGCCATGTTGAGATGGTTCTAGTTGAACATGCCCTGTCTCCCCTGCCAGAGGGCAAGCCCCATGCCCTGAGTGGGAAGGAGCGTGCAATGCTGCAAACCGCATGGTGTGTTTCTTGTGTCTGGCCCTGTGTATGTTCAAGTAGAGATTTTTGAATGACACATTTGTGTTTTTGCATGGATAGGAGGATCTATTCTGTGTGTGAAGCATAGCTTCAGCCATGTGAGATGCATTTGTTGGCAAATTTATCAGAGGATGCAGAATAAAGCTGCCCAACCCTCTCCCTAGAAGGGCCTGGGACAGATATGGAGAGCTTATTTTTCCTTTCTCCCATCCCCCAACGCTGCTCAGACAGAGGCTGTGCTGCTGAAGAATTCTAAAGGAGGGGAAGTGCTCCCCAGTGCCTCCCAGACCTCCCGCCCAAGAGAGGCGGTGGCCTGGTGACCTTGTGGCAGCAGTGCACTCTCCCGGGGCTCTGCCGTCCCCTGGGAGGCTGCCATATGCTTTCCGGACGTCCGGGTCTCATTATGCTCCAACTCGAAAATTCATCTTGTCTAATTGTGCTCGAGGCCTGAGTGAATTTAGGAACTATTAGCCAGGCTCTGTGGGCCAGGAATCTCCGTGGCAACAGAGGATGCGTCCTAATGAACTGTGTCCTTGGAGACTGGCTCACGGGTCCCCCACCCACCCCTCTGTATGGATTGCTACTATCCCTGTTGCTTGGCAGGGACAGTAGAGGACCTGGGCTGGGGAGAGGTGATGGAAACAGCCTCTGCAGCAGCCACCCAGGCCCCTGTGGTGTAGTCCACTATTCCTCCCAGTGCTGCAGGGATAAAAGATACTCACAGATGATCCCACAGCCTCATTGCTGGCCAGGGGGATTCCCTTCCTCCACAAAGAAAGAAACACACACCCCTTCATCTAAAATACACACACACACACACACACACACACACACACACACACAATTCCAGTGATTTGAGTGTTATTTGTTTTCCAAATCTTTCTAAAATGTGGAAGTTGCAGTCCCCTCCAGGAGGCCTTCCTGGAATGTTTGCCTCTCTCCCAGCCCTGTTTTGCCACTCTGCTTGGTTCGTGCATCTGGGATGTTTTTCATCACAGTCTGCCCAGAAGTGGACTTAGGCAAGTACATACCAGGTTTGCTTCCCGCCAGGTGACAAGCTCCTCCAACACAGTCAACCCTCACCTTCCTCTTTGGAGGAAGCTCAGCCTGAAGGAGAAAGGGGACTTTGCTAGCAGCCTCTCTCTACCCTCAGTCCCACCCCAGGGACCAGGACCAGGAGCTTCTCTTTTGATGTGGCTCCCAGGACCTTCAGAGACCTTCCTGCCTCTATGACTGCGGGTGACGGCCCTGCGCCAGGTGCTTTGCCTTCCCCACCTGAGGAGGAAGGGGATCCCCTAAAACTGGGCCTTTGGTGAAGGAGTGGAAAAGAAAAGGAGACTTGAGGAAATAAAAACAGTAAGCCAGGGACAGCCCTGGCCCCAGCCCCCAGCTTCCTGGTTGCGAGACCTCCAGGCCCCTGGCCCTACTGCCCCTGGGCCTGGTCACCTACAGGAAGACTGTGTAATGTGGGAGGAGGGTTGGAAGGCAGAGATGCAAACCCAGCGATTTCTCCACATCCACAACTCCTTCTCAGCTGTCCTGCTGATTCTCAGTCTTCAGAAATGACCTGGAGAGAGAGGAATGAGTAGGGAGGAGGCCACCTGTCTGAGTTTTAATTAAAAGGGACAGGACATCTCCCAGTGGCACTTGTGATGTGGGTGGGTCTCCATTGAGGAGGATGGCGTGGTATGCAGGTGTGTGGGGGTGTGTGAACAGTTGACAGGGTAGAGATCTGAAGATCTATCCAGAAAGCTGAGTTTTCTCCTCTCTCCTCCATATCCACTCCCCTTAGTGCAGCAAACATTTCTTGAGCATCTGCTGTGTGCCAGTCCCTGTGCCAGGCCCTGGAGATGTAGGAATGGATGAGATACAGCCCATGGCCTCCATGTCTGGGCAGAGGGTGGGCACTGAGGTGCTGAGGGGCCCGCCTCTCACTGAACCCCTTCATTCAGCCAACATCCCCTGAGCTCTGCCTGTGTGCTGCCTTTTAGATGGTCCTGAGGATGAAGTGGTGAATGTGGCAGTGGAGAGTGTAGGGTGTGACCAGGCAACTATTACAGGATTACGCGGGTTGGGGGGTCAGGCACCCAGAGGAGGGGCAGCTAATGCAGCCTAGGGGACTAGGAAGGCACTAAAGCAGAGACCAGAAGGAGGAGGAGGATTTGGCCCAGTGGACAGTTGGGAAGAGTGACCAAGGTAGAGGAAACAGTGGCATGTGCCAAGGCCCGGAAGAGAGAGACAAAGGCTTTGAGGAACAGAAAGAAATTGAACACAGTGAGTGCATAAATGTGCCACGGTGAGGCCAAAGCCAAGAGAGCTGTCAAAATCCAAGATGTAAGGACCGTGGACTTGATTCAGAGGGCAGAGGAGGGAGCTGTGCACTGTGCAGGGGGATGGCACCAGATTTAGATTTTTAAAAGGCCACTCTGGCAAGTATTTTTTTGTGATTAAAAAATTAAAGTATTCTTAGTTTTTCATTTAAGGCCACTTGGTGCTGTGGAAAGGAACAAGGGAGGGGAAGGAGAGTGTTGGAGTGATTGGGATATTTGGCCCAAATGAGGGTCTGACCCCAGGCGCACACACATACATTGTACGTAGATGGGTTCCTTTTTAATTGGAGTACAGTTGATTTACAGTGTTTCAGGTGTACAGCAAAGTGTTTCACTTATACATATATATATGTATATATATATATATATTCTTTTTCAGATTCTTTGCCATTACAGGTTATTAACAGATACTGAATATAGTTCCCTGTGCTCTACAGTAGGTCCTTGTTGTTTATCTATTTTATACATTGTACCTAGATTTGTTTGTTTGTTTGTTTGTTTGTTTTGCGGTACGCGGGCCTCTCACTGTTGTGGCCTCTCCCGTTGCGGAGCACAGGCTCTGGACGCGCAGGCTCAGTGGCCATGGCTCACGGGCCCAGCCACTCCGCGGCATGTGGGATCTTCCCGGACTGGGGCACGAACCCGCGTCCCCCGCATCGGCAGGCAGACTCTCAACCACTGCGCCACCAGGGAAGCCCGTACCTAGATGTTTTAATTCAGTTTGATATGGGAATTTCAGGCCACTAAGAGAAAGAAGAGCAAAAAGGGCTCCCACCACCCTTTGTAATATGCGTCTTTAACCCCTGCCCATCCCTCTCATGTACCAAGTTAAATAGGATCCAGCTGTCATCGCCATGGTTTTGCCTACTGAGGTTTCCCCTCATTTTGTTGCCCCTCCTGGGGTAAGGATGGTCGCTGTGATTTTCATGGTTCTCTACTTCAGTGAAGGGAGGTTCAGTGAGATACGCAACACCCACCTTCTCCCTATCTGAGAACACCAAGAGGCAATTCCTTTCTGTTTTCTAATAGAAATATTTCACGGAAACAAACCTGTTTCCTGGGCAAGAGGGACTGCTTGTACGAGTCTTGCAAGCACACATTTATTTCCCTGGTTGGGACATGTATAATTTTATTTACAGGGAGGGGACACACAGCTCTGCAGTCCCTTGCTTAGAAATGGCTGCCCCATTGGATTAATACCATCTGTTTCCTCTGAGCAGGAAGGTGTTAAAGAGCCCCCTGCCCAATCTGGGTTTGGGACAGGAGGTGAGAGCTGTCGGGTGACCTGGGGTTAGGGAGTACAGAAGAGAGAAGTGGGCAGGTCGGCTGCATTAGGATGCAGAGTTATCGCTGTATCCTGTGCACCATTGAAGTCCCAGGGCTAACACAGGGCCTGGCTCCTAGTAGGTGATTCCTAAACTAGTTTGTGGACAGCAGAGTGAATGAATGAGTTGGATGAATGAATGGGGTGGTATGCACAGATGAGTGAAAATTGGCCTGTAACCTTCAAATAATCATAATCTAGTAAGAAAAAGCTAACACTAGGCATGATGACAGCAGAGCCTTCATGGAGGATGAGCTATGGGGACAGTGCAGGGTCATCTGGCAGATGTCAGGAGTCTGTGTTTCTCAGGTCAGTAAGGTGTTATGAACTGATTGTGCCCCGCCATTCATATGTTAAAGCCATAACCCCTAGTGTGTCTGAATCTGGAGATAGTGCCTTGAAGGAGGTAATTAAGGTTAAACCAGGTAATAAGGATGGCATCCTAATCCTACAGGACTGATGTCCTTATAAGAAGAGGAGGAGACACCAGGAGTGTGTGTCACACAGAGGGAAGGTGGCCATCTGCAAGCCAGGAAGAGAGCTCTCGCCAGAAACCAACCCTGCTGGCACCTTGATCTTGGACTTCCAGCCTCCAGAACTGGGAGGTTGTTTAAGCCATCCGGTCGGTGGCCTTCTGTTATGGCAGCCCTAGCACACTAATACACATGGGGATGCTGTGTCTGAGTTGGGTGGTCAAGGTGAACAGAACAGGGGGAGGAGTGCTGCCTCACAGGATTCAGAAGGGCAGCTGGTCTCCTTTGGAGGCTCAGCCTGGAACACGTGCACCAGGAGATTCAGAGTAAGAGCCTGGGCTGCGGAGCCAGACTGCTGGGGTCCTGAACAAGTTCTAATCCCTCAGTGTCTTGTCTGTAAATGGGGATAATAATTGTAGTTACTGTTGTAACTCCTTGTTGTACAAGTAGCATTGTGAGCATTACATTTATTTTACATGTGTAAAGCGCTTAACCCTCAGCCCAGCACATAGTAAATCCTCAACAGAGCTGTCCCTCTCCCTCTTTACTGTTTGCTTATCAGTGTTGTCACTCCGGGTGCTCCCTTCTCTTAACATGTGTTCCAGGGGCTCCAGCCATTGTTAAGAACGTTCTGGGACCACCTTGAGAGCAGCTTTCAGTACCAGCTCCTAAGGTCGGAAATCAGTTTGATGCTTCATAGCAGGCCTCCTCCCCCACCCCCAAGCCGTCTTCCCCACCTGGAAAGGACCAAGCTTGTGTGTGAATGACTCTGGATGTGACTAAGGAGATGAACCCTATCACTGAAGGGCAATGATATGCCCTGAGGATATCCCTAGCCAGTCCTAAGTGGGATTTCACACCAGGAGTTTAAAAAGTGGTTGTTTGTTTGTTTGTTTGTTTGTTTAAAAAAGAGGTGATTTGACCTTAACTGTGTGGCAAGAATATGTATATGTCCTTCCCAGGGGACTACTCCAGAAAGGCCAGGGTCTATGTAAAGCCGTGATTAAAACAACCACCTCGGGACTTCCCTGGCGGTCCAGTGGTCCCGTGCTCCCAATGCAGAGGGCCCGGGTTCAATCCCTGGTCAGGGAACTAGATCCTGCATGCCGCCACTAAAGATCCCACGTGCCGCAACTAAAGATACCGCATGCCGCAACTAAAGATCCCGCATGCTGCAACCAAAAGATCCCGTGCGTGGCAACGAACATCCCGTGTGCCACAAGTAAGACCCGGTGCAACCAAATAAATAAATTTTGAAAAAAATGAAATAATAAAACAACCACCTCCCTTCTGTGTAAATTCAGTCTTAGTTCCTCATTCTAGCATTCCGATAATGAGTCATGTCTTCTGATAACCTATGGGAAGGTGGGATTATAGGTGCTTTTGTTTATTTGGTTGTACATTTCTGGGTTTGCCTTTCTGTATTGTGTATTTATCACTTTGATAATTAGGAGAGAATTAAGCAAACTTTTAAGACGTTTTTAAAATAAAAGAAGAAGAACTCCAGACTCTCAGCTGCCAGGAGTGTCCTAGGTCTGTGGTGGCATATTCCAACCTGTATAAGCCATCAAAAAGACACATTAAAGTAGTTTCACCCTTTTGGAGAGCAGTTTGGCAACGTGCTTCACAAGCTATAAAAATGTCCACAATCCTGTGACCTAGTAATCCCACTTCTGGGACTCTGTCCAAAGGAAATAATCCAAGGGCAGGGAAAGGCTCTGTGTATCAAGATGCTCATCACGGCATTATTTATAACTAAAATTTGGAAGCAAAATAAAGGCTTTACAATATGAGACTGGCTAAGTAAATTAATCAGCATTTATTCGATGGAGCATTCTGCAGCCATTAAAAAGTATAATACCAAATGCTGTGCATGTGGGGAACTTCCTGCTAAGTGAAAAGGGCTGGATACAAAGGTTAATGCATACCAGGATTATAACTGTGTAAAAGTTCTTTGGAAAACTCAGATGCTCTGAGATTGAAAAGTGAAGGGAGAATTGACGGGACCTCCACGTGGGCTGAGGGAGAGAAAAAGGGGGAATTCATAGATGGCTCTCAGGTTTGTGGAATGAAAGTCCCATTCACTGGGAGTCATGGTGGCCGAGGAGCAGCAGCCTGGGGTGGGGAGATTAGTAGTTGGTTCCCGATGTGTTAGGTTAGAGGTGTCTGCGAGAATCTAAAGGGATAGGTCTGAAGCTCAGGAAAGAGGTCCAGGTGTCAGGTGGAAATTTCAGAGCCATCAGCTTGTAGAGGGTGTTTAAATCTCCGAGTGTGGATGACCTCAGGCAGGGAAGGGTAGAGGCAGTGGGTCTCATCCATGGATGCCTTCAGAATCCCTTGCAGGTCCCTCCGGGTCAGTGAATCAGAATCTCTGGGGTGGTGGCCCATCGGCATTTATTCAGAACTGCCCAGGTAATTCCCATGGAGGCTAGGAGCTGGCTTAAAGTGAAAGAGAAGTGGCAGGTTTGAGCCCCAAGCTCTCTGTGGCTGAGACTGAGGAGGGGAAAAGGCTTCAGAGGTGACTGAGAAGGTGTGGCCAAGGGAAAGTCAAGGAGGAGGGAGAGGTCACCTGCACCAGCTGCCGTCCGGAGGGCAAGCGTGAGGGGGCTTTGGGCTCTGTGTTGGTCAGTGTGGATGAGGCCCATTCAGCTCTGGGATTCCTGAGTCTGGAACTGCATAGATGGACCCCGCAGTGCCCAGCACAGGACCTTGCAGGCTGTCAGCGTCTGTTCTGTTGAAGTGAACAAAGCATTTGTTGGTCAGTTGCTTTCCTTAAAGTAAACGTTTTCCATACCCCAAATTCTGGCCCATGGTCTGCAAGATTTTTGAGCTGCTTCTGGGTGGAAGAGGTCATGTAGAAAATGCAGCTTTGGATATAGAAACATTGAAATGACGCAAATGTTTGGATAGCTTATGGATACAGTGGGTCAGAATATTTGAAACTGGGACAGAGAAAAATTCAGAGCATAACTGAACATTGACTTACACTTCCCCCGATATCTTTGGTCAGCCTCTGATGGCTCCAGATACAAGACAAGTTACTTGAGCCCAGGGGGTGGGCATGGAAGATGCTTTCAGCATCTCCTGGAGCTGCTGGCATGGGACAGGCGCTTTGCAGATACTTGGTACGTCCTCCATTCACTTGATTGATTCGGAGCTGTGGAAAGGGCATCCTGCGATGGAGGGTGCTACAAAAAGGAGCCTTCCCCAAGCGTCCCGAGTCTCCCTGGCTTACCAGGGTGGAAACAGACATTGAGCTTTTGGAGTGGGTGGAGGGGTTAGCAAGGGGCTGCATGGGTTCTGTTGGTCAGACATCCAGACAGGGCACAGAGGGGACAGCAGCGCGTCCATGTTCCACAATGTCTGGGGGTCTCAGCTAGGAAAACACAAATGACTAGGTGTGACTTGAACACCGCAGGGGGCTGGAATCATCTGAAAGTTTCTTCACTCTCATGTCTGGTGCCTGGACTGGGGTGACTTAAGGGCTGGGCCCAGGTGTAACTGGACGGGAGCATCTACACGGGACATCTCCATGTGGCTTGGGCTTCCTCGTGGCATGGCAGCCTCAGAGAGTCAGATTTCTTTTTTTTTTTTTTTTTTTTTTTTGTGGTACGCAGGCCTCTCCCTGCCGCGGCCTCTCCCATCGCGGAGCACAGGCTCCGGACGCACAGGCTCAGCGGCCATGGCTCACGGGCCCAGCCGCTCCGCGGCACGCGGGATTCTCCCAGATCGGGGCATGAACCCGCGTCCCCTGCATCGGCAGGCGGACTCCCAACCACTGCGCCACCAGGGAAGCCCCAGATTTCTTACATAATCACTCAGGGCTCCAAGAACAAGTGCTCAAGCAAACAAGGCAGAAGATCATGACCTCTTAGGACCTAGCCTCAGAAGTCACATAGTGTCACTTCCATACCAGATTCAACGGGAGGGGACATGGAACCCACCTCAGAGTCCTTTGCAAAAAGTGCTTCTATGACTAGTCACTTCCAGCCCCTGTCTAAGGTGGGTTAGACTAGGTCTCCAGGAACACATGCCATCCCATGTTCATGTCCCCGACTTCCCCGAGACCCCAGGGCGTGTGTCATCTTTCAGTCAAAATCAGATGCCCTCAGGCATAGAACCCCATGAAGTAGGGTCTTTGGAGTGAGGACTGTGTGCCTGGCTGCCACCCTCCGGCTCAGCTGCAGCTACTAGACTAACTTCAAAAAGAGGTTTATAGACTGTGAGATGCCGCCCTTGGGAGGGGGCTTTACCACACTTTTCCTGCAACGTGCCTCTGGGCAAGTGTTTCCTTTCCCTTGGACCTAGGCAACTGAAACCAGACCCAGGGGCCTCAGCAGGGCCATTGCAGTCTGAGGGCTGGAAGTCAGAGGCTGCGCAGTGCCCAGGGTTCAGTGATCAAGATTTGGCCTCCTATGGCTGGCTACCCATGGCCAGACCCGCAGGTGGTGGTTACAGTGTCCAGGCCTTCTGGGAAAAGGGCCAGCAAGGCAGGAGCTCCCTCCCCCGTGCTCTGGTTCCCTGGAAGACTGTGGCCTTGCGGACAACTCCCCTGCCAGGCCAGTCTGTGCAGCTGGGAGCCCATCTCCCGCTATGTGTGTGTGTGTGTGTGTGTGTGTGTGTGTGTGTGTGTTGGGGGGTGTACCTTTCTCTTTTTCAAGAATTTGGCTCTTTGTGCACCGCAGGGATTTGTTGGAGGCTGATGTGAGAACCAAGGGTCAGGGAACGCACTCTCCTCTTCTTCCCAGCTCCTCCTCCCCTAAGGAGGGACTGCCCCCAGGAACCAGGATTCTTGAATCCTGAGTGGTTGGAGCCTCAAGGCTTTGTTCTCTGCCCCTCCCCAGCCAGACTCCTAAATGCCTTTTCTCAGGCTTCCCACCAAGGGAGTGATGGGGCTCCAGGAGGGGACTTGGAATTCTTTATCATCGTCATCATTATCGTCATCTGCCTCCTACTGTGTCCACTATTCCAGCCCTCCATCCATCCATTCAACAGATATTGCAACGGGTATTTACTGAAACCCACCATGTATTTACTACAACTCCTACTCGATGCCAGGCACAGAGAGAGAGCTCAGACTCAGACCCTGTCCTCCAGGGGCAGCAGAGAGGAAGCTGACTTGTGATGGCAGCCAGTGCAGTGGGAAGTCCCGAGGGCCCTGGGTGAGATCACAGTGGGCCGGGGAAGCAGGGCAGTGCTCGAGGAGAAGCAGCATTTGAACTGGGCCTTGGGGATGGCTGGGATTTGGCCTGGCGGACGGGACAAGGGAACTATTGGTAACAAGAACAGCATGAGCGTGGGGCCTTGTCAGGACCAGGGGTGGAGCTGCCCTGCAGGGGCATATTTGCTATGTCAAGAGAATCTGTGCTTGTCCTCTGGTGCGCCGTCTTCAACCCTTTCTGGCAGAGGGGAAAGAGGATCTGGTGGACTGGGTCACACCTGCCCATTAGGAAGGGTCTTCCTTCTTTCTCCCAGCAGGGTCCATATTTAAGAAGAGGGCCCTGGCTATGTGGGTCAATTTGTGGTCCACACCAAGCATCTAGGCACGAGGTAACGAGAGACTGAACCAGAGGAGGGTCAATGGAGAGGAAAAGGAAGGGGGATCTCTGAACTCTGGGGCTGAGCCTTACCTCCCGCTAGTGGCTGGTGACATAGGAAGTGCTGTGTTGTCTTTGATGGAAGGTTTCCCTGAGCTGGGGAGTAGATGTGCATTTGGGAGGTCACTGGGGTCTCTGTCTTCTCTTTGCCACTGGCCTCCCAGCTCCTTCCATTGCCAGGCCTGTTCTCCTGGTCCTTGGCCCCATCACTGTTGTTCTTTTCCCAGAGCCTCCTGTGTGACTTAACCAAAGGCACACAAGCTACTGATGGCAGGCTGCTGCGCTGGCTGCCCAGGGGCGAGCTGGGGTCAGCTGGTGAGGACGTGAGATCTGAGAGCCGATTTTCACCGCACGCCTGTGGATGGGCCTTTTGGGACTCGTCACTGGCAGTGATGGCAGACAGGCTGGAATGGGGCGGGGGAGTGCAAAGAGGTCCCGTTCAGTACACTGGCTGGACCTGGAATCCGCCTGAGTCATCCAGATTGGCCAGCTAGCGCCTCCCTAGGGGGCCCTGTAATTGTGTAACCAACCTCTCCCCTCCACCCTCTTAGTTCTCTTGGTGAAAACCTGGCCAGAGACTGAGACACACAGAGAAAAAGGATGTGGTGATAATTCTACTTGTTATTCAAAATTACCTAGGTGAGTATTTCTGGAGCACCTCTCACAGGGTAGGCATTGAATATCTCTCAGAAATGGGCCCTGTCCTCAGGGAGTTTGCAGTCCCACGGCCCAGCACCAGCGGCCCTCAGTAAATGTGGATGGATGCGGCCTAGAGGAAGAGCTCCGGCTCCGCAGGGTAAATGGGGTCTCTGGTGCTTCCACTGGTTTAGGAAGCAAGTGGTGAGCCACTCCCTGCCCTGAAGTTCTACGTTTTCCTCCTGACCTTGTGGAGGAAGGGCTGGTGGCTGGCTTAGGTCCAGGGGTGCACCCTTTCACTACGGACCCTTAACTTGACCTCCAAGACCCCTGCTGCCTGGCCCCACCTGTCTTCCGAGGCTTGTCTCCAGACTCCTTTGTTCTAGCAGCAGCAGACTCCTTGCCCTTTCCCGATGGCCCATGAACTTCACCCTCTCTGTATTCACGCCTTGTGCCGTATCCTCTACCCGAAATGCCAGTGCCTCTCCTCCCCTCCCTTACCCCTGGTTCCGCACTGCAAATCTGGAATCTGAGTCAAGCTTCAGGCAGACTCCACGCCAGCTTTTCCTCTACTCCTTCATCTCTCTGTTGGGTCAGTCAGGCATTGTTCTGCCTCCCACTCAGTATTGCTGTTCTGTTGGTTGACTAACTCAGACACTCACTGGACTGAGTTCTTTGAAAGCAAAGGTGGAGCTCTTTTTCTTAGCAGGAAGATGAGGCATAGTGGGTTAACTTGGGTTAGGCTCTCAACTCAACCACTTACCATTCTGTGACCTTGGGCAGATAACCAAACAGGTCTGAGCCTCAGTTTTACTGTCTGTAGAATGGAAAAAATAATACCTGCCCCTTAGGATTGTCACTAATATACGGTAGCTTGGTGTCTGACGAGTATTAAATGTTCCATGAGTGTGGCCTCCCATTCTGCTTTGCATTTTCTCCTGTGGTCCTAATGTTGTGCCTTGCACAGATGATATATGTTTAGTAATGGTTTGATGAACAAAATAAGTGACTTGAGCTCAGAAATAAACCCGAGCATATACAGTCAACTAATTTTCTACAAGGGTGCCAAGAAAACACAATGGAGAATGGATTAGTCTCTTCAATAAATGGTGTTGGGAAAACTGGCTATCCACACGCAAGGGAAAGAAATTGGATCCTTTTCTTAACAGCATACACAAAAATCAACTTAAAATGGATTAAAGACTGAAATGTAAGGCATGAAACCATAAATCTCCTAGAAGAAAACATAGGGGAAAATCTCCTTGACATTAACCTTGGCAATGATTTTTTGGATATGACACCAAAAGCTCAGGCAACAAAAACAAAAATTAACAAGTGGGACTGTATCAAACTAAAATGTTCTGCACAGCAAAGGAAACCATCAACAAAAAGAAAAGGCAACCTATGGATTGAGAGAACATATTTTCAAACCATATATCCACTAAGGAACTAATATCCAAAATATAAAAGGAACTCATACAACTCAATAGCAAAAAACAAAAACCAAATCAACAACAACAACAAAAAACAACCCAGTTACAACAGCGGGCAAAGGATCTGACCAGACATTTTTCCAAAGAAGACATACAAATGGCCAACAGGTATATGAAAAGGTGCTCAACATCACAAATCATTGGGGAAATGCAAATCAAAACCACCGTGAGATATCTCCTCATTCCTGTTGGGATGGCTATTATTAAAAAATAAATAAATAAAAGATAATAAGGGTTGATGAGGATGTGGAGAAAAGGAAACCCTGGTACACCATTGGTGGGAATGTAAATTGGTACAGCCGTTATGGAAAACAGTATGGAGGTTCCGCAAAAAATTAAAAATAGAACTACCATATGATCCAGCAATTCCTCTTCTGGGTATATATCCAGAGGAAATGAATTCAGTATCTCAGAAAGCTATCTGCACCCCCCCCATGTTCATTGTAGCATTATTCACAATAGCCAAGATATGGAAGTAACCTAAGTGTCCATCGACAGATGAACAGATAAAGAAGATGTGATGTAGATATAGTGGAATATTATTCAACCTTAAAAAAGGATCTCCTGCCATTTGCAACAACATGGATGAAAGTGGAGGACATTATGCTCAGTGAAATAAGTCAGACACAGAAAGAAAAAAACCCTGCATGATCTCACTTATATGTGGAATCTTAAAAAGCCAAATAAATACGTATAAGCAGAGAGCAGAATGGTGGTTACCAGGGGCAGGAAGGTGGGGAAATGAGGAGGTCAGGGTACAGGGTTGCAGTTAATAGGATGAAAAAGTCTAGAGATCTAATGCACAGTATGATGACTATAGTTAATAATACTGTATTGAACACTGGATGTTTACTAAGAGTAGATTTCATGTGCTCTCACCACGCACACATACAAAATGGCAACTGTTCGAGGAGATGAATGTATTAATTATCTTGACCTTAGTAATCGTTTCACTGTGTATAGATATATACCAAATCATCATGTTGTACACCTTAAGTATATATATTATTATTAAAAAATAAAATAAAAAAATTTTTTAAATGAGTGAGTTCCCTGAGTTGCGCCTGTTTTGGAACCATAGATGTCCAAATCAGAAAGGACCTTAAAGATCACTTGATTTATGCCCTCCATTTTTACATTTCCTGACACTGAGTACTGGAGGGCACATGATGTACTGAGGGTCACTTGAAAGAGTCACAATTCAAACCTTAGTCTCCAGGTCCCAGTTCAATGTTCTGACCATTCCTGACGTGTTGGCTGGTCCCTTGGGGCTGCTGGGCATGGGCATAGCCGGGAGACATCCTGATGGGGATATGGATCCTGTGTGAGAGTCCTGCATCTTCACCCCCCTCTGCTTACTTCCACCCCCTCCCTTTTTTCCTACTGATCCAGATACCTCTTGGGAGTTTGGCATGGCATCCAAAGATGGTAGAGATCCGGCGTTTCCCTGGCCCTGCAGGGAGGCGGGCATGGCCTCTGGCTTGCTGCTTTCCTTGGAGAAGGTTGTCTCCCAGGCACCAGGTTTCCTTTTTCGTGCCCTTTCCTTTGGTGTCATGTCCCTTCTGCATTTTCCCTCACGTCCCCTCCTCTCATTCATCCCCCGCCCCTACTCTCCCATCCCTCCCTCGTCCTCCCCAGGCCCCCTTGTGCCTTTAAGTTCTGTTTGTGGAAACCTGGCCTCAGACTAGATCCTACATCCATCTTCAGTACCTGAGGGTACGTCTCTCCCAGGGTCCCATCTCTCGAGGAACTGACGTTTTCATTTCACTTACTGAAATGACTTATCACCTTGCAGAGTATGATATTCTGCTCCCCAGTTGAAGAATTTCAACCTCTGTGAGGTGGGTTAGGGAGGCCAGCGCGGCCTCAGGCCAGTCCATAATGTTCACATATAGAGAAATAGGATCTGAGAGAAAATGGACCTCACACACCAGCCTGTCCCTTAACTCCAACTCACAGAACTGCCAGCTGACGTCTTCCACGCCACACCCTGCAGGTGGCCAAGGAAATAACCCTAGAGGGAAAATGAAAGAAGCACTTTAAAGCTTCTGTTAGCAAAACATTGGGAACCATCCCATGTACTGAGCAACAACTAACCGAAGCCAACTGTGGTCCTTCAGCATGAGGGAGTGCAACTGTGGGAACTGGCTCTCTGTGGACGTGCACGTGCTTGCCGTGATTTTACCCATCCCGGTGGATTTATTTTTATGATTAGTTTTAAAAATGATATCTTTTTCAGATTATAAAGACGATATGTCTTCATTCTGGACCATCCTTTGCATTTTTCTGCTTTTCCTTTCACTTTTTTTTTTCCTATGAGTGTATTTAAGTATATCCTACATTTTGCATTTATTATTATAACATTGTATCAGGAGCATTTTCTCATGGTATTTATACTATATTTCATTGATTACAATATTGCACATTTTGTAATTTCTGAAATTGGGATATATTTTCAATAAACAGCATGTCCTAGTTTATCACTACATATTTTTCTTTCTCGGAAGAACGTACAATAATGAAATAATGGTCAGTCCTACAATCAATTGAGTTAGATTTGATGAAATATGGTATATGCTTCAAAAACACACTTTTCATGCCTGTATTATAATAGTCTGTCATGTGAACATAAATATACTTGATTTTATCAGCCTGTTATTATTGAACAGTTAGGTGGGTCCAACTTTCTACTTTTCAGAAACATCCTGATATGTAAAATGTGGCCACATAGCTCATTTTTTATTGGGGTGGACTCCAGAAATAGATAAAATTAATGAAGGTCTTAAAGGCTCTTGTTGCAGACGCATGTGCGTGTTAACAAGAACCAAAAGTGAATATCGAGGGACCAGTCTCTCCCTGAAGGGTTGAGAACAGATTTGGAATTGCAAGCCCTTCCTTGGAGTCTTAACAGCCAATGAAGCATAATTCCATAAATTTTTATTTTACACCGACTTAGAGAATGAACTTATGGTTCCCGGGGGTGGGGAGGAAGGGTGTTGGGGAGGGATAGTTAGGGAGTTTGGGATTGACATGCACATACTGCTATATTTAAAATGGATAACCAACAAGGACCTACCGGATAGCACAGGGAACTCTGCTCAATATTATGTAACAACCTAAATGGGAAAAGAATTTGAAAAAGAATAGATACATGTATCTCTTTGCTGTATACCTGAAACGAACACAACATTGTTAATCAACTATACTCCAATATAAAATAAAAAGTTAAAAAAAAACCCCAAGGATTATCAAACCATATTTGGTATCTGGAAACCCAAATTAGTACATCCCTAGGTTTATTGGGGCCTTAACATTTACAAAGATGGCTGGTGCCTTGCAGTCTTTGGCAAAGCTCCTACTGTGTACCAGAAATCCAGAAATTCTCAGTAAACATTCTTTGCCCTCGGTGTCATCTTGAGTTGGCGCCAATGTCCAGTTGCTGCTGTTTCTGCTTTTTAACTGAAAATTGCTGTGAGTTTAACTCTATCATTATTGATTTAGTTTGTTGTGGATTGTTTAGTGAACCGCCAGTGTGTAGTATGTATTTGCGTATTTGAAACCTATAATTTTTCATTAACCAATACGTCTTAAAGCATCATCTGTGCCCACCTCTATTGGAGTCTCTTAGGTGCTTATTCAGATGCAGATTCCTGGACTCTCTTCCAGACCTTCTGAATCAGAATTTCTGGGAGTGGCCCTCAGAGTAAGCATCTCTGTGCTAGCGAGACCCTCTGAACACGTCTTCAGTGTGTTTGCATGGTGGTTCAAAAGGGAATCTTCCAGATCCCTATTGCTAAAGCAGCTGTACCTATAATTTCCCAATTCTGCTTATGTAGAGATGACTGCACGTGGATTTATTCTGCTTAAATACCCTGCAAGACAAAGGGTGCAGTTTTATCACATGAAATTGTGCATGGCCTCTTTTAGGAAGTACGTAGTAGGTGATGATTCATTATGTCTCTCTCTTTTTCTCTGTTATCTCCATGTTGTTTTCCCACTGATGTGCGGGTGTGGGTAGGTGAGGGGCCTCTGGGGTAGCCAAGATCAGGGAACCCAAGACCCCAAGGAGCAAAATAGACCCTGATGGTGGCAATGCCTGCTAGAGAAACTCATTTAAGGAAGGAACATGGGGACCAAGACAAGGAGAGGTCCTGGATGACTCTCCACGGACCACAGGGAGAAACAGCCAAGCCCAGGAGTCAAGGATGTGGCTGGAGGCTGCACTGGAAAGTGTCTGGGAGGATTTCAGGACAGCCCCGGGGCCCTCTGAGGACAGCCTTCTTCGCCACCCCTGCACTGTGCGCTGGGGGAGGGGCTGGTTCCAGGGCCCCAGTGAGCCCTTTATCCACTGCCCTCAGCTCTGACTGGAGCACATTGTGTCCTGGCTGCGCCCCTCACAGCCTCTTAGTGACGGGCCTGTTGTCCAAGATGGGCCCGCGGCTGGTCCAGGCCTGTGCCCATGTATTATGCATCAGCAGTTCAGACAAAGCTTCTGTGTGTGGGAGCCGGGTGGGATGGGGGCTTGCCCCCTACAGAGTCCTGTTTACCAGGCACTGCATGCCCAGAGGATGGGTTGGTGGGCGTGCCGCGTGCAGGAGATGGGCTCTGCAGCGGGGCCTCTGAGTGGAGTGAGAGGTGAGGCGTCGTGGACACCACGGCCGGCCTTCCTGGCTGAAGCAGGATTGATGGCTCACTGCAAGTTCAGGGCAGTCAGGGAAACGGTCCCACCTCCCTCCACCTCCCAAGGCTCCCAGATCTGCTCAGAACACACTGTTTGGTCATTAACAGAGGCTCTCTGGCTAACCCTGGCTCCAGTCAGCCAGTAATTCCCTGGGGCACCTGTGGTGTGGCCTGAGCACCTCAGGCACCCAAGAGACGGGGACTAATGGGGACCTTCCTAATCAGGGTGGACAGAAAGTCAGTCATCCCCCCGGACGGGGAGCCTCTTGAGGGGTACAGGCGGGTCTTGCTCCTCTGGAGCCCCTAACTTGGGGACCTGGTACGGGGCAACCATGCAGTAGATGTTTGTGGAATGAGAAAGGGTCACAAAGTAGAGGTCTGTGGAATGAGAAAGAGTTTTCGAGCCTTTGTAATGGGCCCTTTCCTGAGCCAGAGGCTGTGGTCAGGCTCAGAGGAGCAGGAGAGGGAAGATGGATAGCCTTCCCTCCTAGATGCTTCCTGCCGGATGGAAGACAGACTTCCCCCAGAGGAGGAGGGCGGAGGAGGCTGCCGTTTATAGAGCCCCTTCTGCAGGCCATACCTGCCGGTGGTTGACACGCAGGCTCACTCCCTCCACCCAGCAGCCCTGGCCAGCAAACCCTTTTCTCCCTTCTGTGCTGGAAGAACCCTTTTTCCACTGCCCTGCACTCTGCCTGGAGCACATTGTGTCCCGCCTTGGGTTGGTTGAGCATCGTGCCCTGGTGTAGATTTGCTCAAGGACTGACTCTACAGCTTGTGCTTCGGTACTGAACAGTATAATCGTGGGCCTGACTGGGTTGCTTTTGGGGACATGACTAATCAGAATTATCTCAGGGGCCTTTCAAAATACTATTCATGCCTCTTCTCTACCATCCCAGATTCTGATATACATTTATTAGGAGGAGGAGAGTTAAGAGTCTTGGGCAGGATGCATGTAGCTTGAAAAAGCTCTCGGTTGTCCTAGTTCCTTCTCAGACAGGCATGTAGCCTTATTTTCAGTGTTATTTATAGGTTTCAGAATTTTACTGTGACTCCTACAGAAGGGAAGTCTTTGCTCAAGGTCACCCAGCCCCCACCAGGGTCTCTTGCTGCCTGGCCTGCTGGCCTTTCTGCCATGCCACACTCCCTTGAAAGCCGGTGGCTGCCCTGGATCCAGATTCAAATGCCTGCTGGATGCTGTGAGCCATTGTGCAAATCTTCCAGGCCATAGCCCAAGTGATTCTGACAGGCTGTGAGTGCAGCTGTTGGCACGTGGGCCCCAACACGCACAGGGAGTCCTGCACCGCAGTCTTCAGTGAGAGCCCTGGGTACCTGGACCCAGTGTCACCCAGCAGCCCAAGATCGGGGTCTTACCTTCTGGGCGCTAGTGGTCTCTGGGGAAAGACAGGCCGGCACGCAAGGAGTGATGACATGGCATGCTGAAGTGCACTTAGTTCTGGAACTAAACTCACACAGGCAGACTAATTCCAACCGCGTGGATCTGAGAAGGCTTTGGAATTGGGATTTTGAAAGGAGGATGTGGGGAAGGCAAGTCTGAGGGGAGAGCACTATATGTGAGTGTGTGTGTGTGTGTGTGTGTGTGCACATGTATACATGAAAGTGTGTGCTTACGTGTGTGTGTGTGTTCATTCTCAGCAAACCCTGTGATCCCAGGTGACGGGGGATGGACAAAACGGATGGCTCCGTTGATGGACAAAAGGGTTAACGAGGTAAAGAAACAGAATCCAATCCATGAAGGATTTTGGGTGTTTTGCGGGGCTTGGACTTTCTTCTCTTGGTGTAGGACATTGAAGGTGTTAGAGCAGGAGAAGATATGGTCAGAGGTGTTTTGTTTTTGTTTGGAAGAAATCTCTGAGGACGGAATAAAGGGTTTCAGGGAAGAGGGAGGAAGGGCAGGAACTAAAGTTTATACACACTTACAGGTCCTTAACTTACCTCGTCTCCTTTCATCCTCCCAAGAATCATGGAAGTGGAGCAGTAATTGTGGTTACCAGATGAGAATCCACAGCCCTGAGGGGTTAAGAAAATGGCCCAGGAATTGTTGGGATTGAGTAACAGCCGGGTCTATTTGCCTCCAAGTCCATGCTTTCCAAAGACGTCGGCTCCCTCTGGCTCTACAGGACAGCAGGACAGGGTGCTGTCCTGGCACAGGTGGCCCTAGGGGACTGGCAGCTGGCGATGGGCCGGAACGCAGGGGCAGCGCGGGAGGAGTGGGGCATGTCAGCCACTGCAGCCTCTTGCCTCTGCAGATCGTGCAGTTGGGCCTGACGTCGCCTCTCACTCTTGAAAGGGACCTTCTGTGTTTTTCCAAACATCTTTCTGTTGAATACATCATTTGTCCTCTCCGTTCTTGGTCTGGGAACCAAGGGACTTGTGTAGTCCCAGCTCTGCTGTGTGACTTTGAGAAAGTCACTTGCCCTCACTGGGTCTCCATGCTCCCACCTGTGAAATGTATGTGTATGTGCATGTCTGTAACTGTGTGTGTGTGTGTGTGTGTGTGTGTGTGTGTGTGTGTGTGTGTGAGTGTGAGTATGTGCATGCATGTGTATGTGGATAAGCGTGTGCTTGTGTGTGTTCTTTCTCAGCAAACTTGATGTGACGAGCAGGACCAGATCAACTCTAGGCCTTTCCTCACAGCGTTCTCTCCCTGTGGGATGCGTGCTGCTGGCATCATCACTCCCATCTTATAGAAGATGAGAATGGAATCTTGTGAGGGGGTCCTGGGTAAGCAGGGACTAAGCCACACTGTTCTTTTCCCAGCATCCTCGATTTTGAAATCCCCACTGGGTAACTGCAATCCTGCTGGATGGACCCCGTGTCTGAATGGGGCCCCCAGAAGTTGTGGCTGAACATGGGGGTTTACAGTTGAATCTCGGGCACCTGGAATGCCCTAGTAAACACACTCTTCTGGATTACTAGATTTTCAGTTCACTTCAGTTGGTGTTTACTGAGTACCTACTATGTGCCAGGCTCTGTGCTAACTGCTGGGGACACAGAGGTGAACCTGACTTGGTTCCTGCCCTCCACGAACCCACAGATAGTGCTGTGGCTTCCAGACGTATTTTGGCTGTGACTTCCAGTAAGAAAATCATTTTGTGTTGTGACCAAGCACATACACACATATATATGTTATATATACAAAACTAAATACAAAGTCATGCCATGCATGCTGATATTTTCTAGTCTTTTCTTCCCTTCTCTTTTCTTTTTTTGTGACAGTAGCAATCTACCACTTGGATTCTATAACCTGCTAGTAGGAGGTAACCCTCCAGGGTGAGAAACGCAGCTGAGTGTTGCACATAATGCATGTATTGTATTGCATATAAATTATGTGCTGTGGGAAGAGAGAGCAAGGAATGGGTTCTTTTGATTGGGAAAATCAGGGGAAGCCCCTGGTTCAAGTGGCACTTGAGCTGCATCTGGATGAATGATAGGATTTCAGTCAACAAAGAAAGGGGAAAGGCAGCCAGAGTGAAGCCACAGCACGAGCACAGGCCAGGAGATACGAGAGGGCCCTGCAGAAGAGCTAACGGCATGTGAGCAGTGCCTTTCCAGGGTCATCACATTCGGTTCTCAGAATTACCCCATGTGACAGAGCTCTTTATGTCTTCATGTTAAGGATGAGGAAATTGAGTCTGAGGGAAGTTATGTATCTTGCCTGGGGTTACATGGCTTCTAAGTGGTAGAGCCAAGACTTGACTCAGGCAGTTTCACTGAGATCCAAATATGAGGTTCTCAGAGATTCGACCCTAAAGGTACTTTGGGGCTAGTTCATGGGGGTGCGTGAATACAAGCCTGAAATTTTAAAATTTCATTCTGGAGGTTAGAGGAAAACATTATACATTTTTGAGAAAGGGAAGTGATCTGATCAAAGTTGTATTTCCGGGAAGAGCACAGTGGCATCAGCACAGGAGCTGGGCTCAAAGAGAGGCAAGGACACCTGTCAGGAGAAGGGAGCATCATCTTTCTGCCTAGGTCAGCAGCCTCAGAGACCAGCACATCATATTTATCTCAGGGATGCGGATGAGGACATTGCTTATATATACCATGCTGATAAGAATGAAAGGAGAATGAATCATGTTTCTATTTTTACTTTGGCTTCTAGGAAGCTCAGAGCTCCAATCTGTGGTACTCTTCCAGGGAGCGTTCAAGAATGCCAGTAAGCCTTTTATGTATTCATTTTGCCTTGCCTTAGTTCTCCTACCCTGACTTTCCTATAATCTGAATTTTGTCACCTACTTAATTTTTCATCCCACTATAATATATACATTTAGGTATAATGCCTTAGAGCAAACTTTAAATAAAATACAAGTAAAGCACACTGAAGCAACTGGAAAACAGTTTTTCACAAACAAGATTGGAATCATCTGGAAAGTGGGGATTATCTTACCATCTCCTATGGCTTCTGTTCCAGGGCTGGGTGCCAGGTGGGTGCGTCACACAGATGTAAACCTTGGGCTGTTGGAGCTGGAAAGAGCCTGAAGGAGCATCTCTCTGTGTTTCTTAAAGAATGGACATGGACCACTAGTGGTGCACAAGATGGTTTCAGTGGGACCTGGATGAACATGGTTTGGTTTAATTGTCACATATTTATGTAATGTGTATTAGAAACAAATGTAGTTAACACATCAAACCAGTTTTTTCATGTATAAAATTGCTTAGAATGAGGCTCAAGCAGATGCTCAAACTTTAGAAAGAGTCCGTTTAAACAAAATTTTAAAATAAATATGGTTCAGGTGATTTGTAGAGATGGTGAAAACGTGTTGACAGGGGTTCACAAATTATGAAGTTTGGAAAACACTGATTCAGCTGAACCCCCCATCTGACAAGTGATGAAGCCGAGGCCCAGAGAGGACCTTGCCTGTGGGTCTTGTAGGAGATTTGAAGCCACAGGAGTGAAGAGAGTCTTCCTCTTCCAACCTCATCTGGCCCTGCATCTTGGTTTTGAATCATTTTCATATTTCCAAAGTGCCTTCTGTCTTTAACTCACTCATCCCCTTTCACCCCAGCCCTATAGGGCAGATGTACCAGGGGTTGTTTCTCCTGTTTTGCAGATGAGCAAACTGAGGCCCAGAGATGGGGTGGGCCTGCCATCACCCAGTCAGCTGTGGCAGGACCAGGGTTAGAGGATTTCCAGGTCATCCTGCCATGTGTGTCAGGCAAGCTTGGGTGGGGAGCCAGTTTCTGTGATGAAATCCCCCAACAAATGGTAGAAAGTCGGCTGGGTGAAAGCAAGGCAGTCTACTGGCCGGGCTCCACTTAGGAGCAGTGTGAACGGTACATCCCGATGCCACGCCATCCACTTCTGGGAAGTTACTGCTTTCTGAACGAGCCGCAGATGTTCTCCTCGCCTGCTTACTAATGGGCTTGTTACTCAGCTCCATGTGGATGGATGATATCAGCAGTGAAAAGTCTCCACTATATGACCACTGCTAACCCTGCCAGCGCCCTGCGTGGGGACCTTCCTGACCATTAGTAATGAAACCAAAGTGTTGACTCGGCATCTTTGCAGTGCCAGGCCCTGCGCTCACAGATGGACCTGCACATTGAATCAGATACTGCCCCGGCCCCAAGGGACTCACAGTCTGGCAAGGGAGGCAGACACGTAAACAGCGAGCCAGAGAACACTGCAGTAAGTACTGGGATGGAGGACTGGAACAAGTGTTGTAGAGGGAGCACGGAGGAGGGATGGTCAGAGAGGGATCAAAGAGGCTTTGCCGAGCAGGAGAACAGGGTTTGCCAGGAGAAGAGAAGGCGTTCCTGATAAGGCAGAGGCCCAGAGGTGACCAGGAAGGGTCCAGTTTGTGATGTACGGTTGAGGAAGGCAGTAAGAGAGATGAATCACAAAGGTGTGTTGGAACCGATCGCAAGCTGGGGTCCACATGTGCTGCTCACGCCTCAGCAGGAGTCCACTGCTGGCTGAGCTTCCACACTTGCATGAACCTGGAGACCAGTGCACGTGCACTTGAGGTGAAAGTGTGCCTCTGGCCTCATGACCTACCTTCCCAATGGGCAGGTTTGCTCAGTTGGCCCTGCCATCCAGGTTGGGATGTCAGCTGCGCTGGAATCAGCCTTGTGAGAACCAGTCGAGTTTGCTTTGGTTTGGTTGTTGGTTTGTGTTAGGAAGGCAGTGTGGCTCAAGAGGACAGGCTTTGGAGCAAGACAGAGCTGAGCTCTGCACCCAGCTCCCGCCAACCCTGTGACCTTGGGCAAGTCATTTTACTTTCTGATTCTTGGTTTTTCTTCTTTAAAATGGGGATAATGAGCCCTTCCTCTTAGGAGTGAGAATTGAATGAGACCAGGTCGGCGGCGGACTTGGCCAAAGCCTGGTTTTCAGGGAGCGCTCAGTACCTCAGCTGCTGCCGTTGTTAGTGATGATGGTGACAACTGCTCGGTGAGTGGCTGTGTGTGCCAAGTGGAGTAAGTGTGTGTGGACGTGAGTGTGGTTTGAGGCCATGCCTCTGGGTGGAGTCTGTGACCACAGCCTGAGGATGCCAGGGCTGGTTTTACATTCACTTGAATGTGAATTGGCTAGAGAAGGCAGTTGGTGGCTGAAGGATTTGGGATGGGATGCATGAGCATAAGTTGGAAGGACTCTCGAGGTGTCATCCAGTTCAACCTGAACCTGATGTGTGAGTCCCATCTCCGACACCTGTGCCAAGTGACCTTCCAGTTTAATTGCCTCCAGTGATGGGGAACTCAGCACTTCCCAACGTGACCCATTCTGTCATTGGACATCACTGACTACTCATTAGAAACAAAAGCAGCTCATTCCTATGGAGTACCTTCAGAGTCACAGGATACATCCCCACACTTCTTTCATTCATTCATTCATTCATTCATATTTGCTAAAGCACCTCATATTTCCAGGCACTATTCTAAATCCTGGGGATGCCTCAGGGGAACAAAGCAGACTCAGTCTCTGTCCTCGTGGAATTTTCAGTTTTACCTTACCTCACAATACCCCTGTGAGGTTGGCAGGGCAGGGTTTAGAATTATTCCCATTTCACAGACTGAGAAGCTGAGGGTGGTGGTGGTAATGGTGACAGTTAAAATTTATAGAGGCCTAGAACGTGTCAGGTGCTTTTTATATTTTATGGAATCTAATCTTCAACTCTATGAGGTAAACACTATTAATGACATCTCCATTTTATAGATGAGGAAACTGAGGCTCAGAGAAGTGATGTTACTTGCTTAGGGTCATGCAGCAAGGATATGGCTCTATTCTTTTCACCTTCACCCTGTGCCTCTGGAATTGAAGCCCCAAGACTTTCCACAGTGGCAGAGCTGGGGTGAGAACTGAAGCAGCTAGACAGAGACTGTGGGCCCTTTGCAGCACTGTTGGAAGGTCACGTGGGAATGCTGGCAGTATCCAACATGTGCAAGCTGCCAAGAATGACCTCCAGCCTTTCCCACTCATTGCCCTGTTTATCCTGCCTCCTCAGTTCCACCCCGTCCCCTCCTAAAGAAACAGAAGTGGGTGAGGCCATCTTGGACAATGTCCAGGAGTCATCTTGGGCATCCTGGTGGGAGAGGCCAAGGGCAGCCTTCAGCTTCCTTTGCTCTGGAGATCCTGCAGGGCTTCTCCATGCCAGTACCCAGGCCCCTGATGCTCCTGGGAGCAGCAGATACAGGCAGCTAGGGCCAGGTGCGATCACTCCTTGCTGGATCACAGCTCCTGGGTAACTCCGGTTTGTGCCACTTGCTAAGAATGAGATTGGAGACGGGCACCTTGAGCAGTCCACCCCCTCAGCATGATTTCAGCAGCCGCTCTGAGCCTGGGCACAGGGCACACAGACAGGTTTATTGACAGCTGCATTGAGAGGAAACCCTTTCTGATTCCTCCCTCTCTGCTCAGCTCTCCTCAGTTCATCCTCCAGTGGGAAGGAGGATTCCGAGCCAGGGGGATAGAGGGATGGAAAGAGAGGAGAGCTGGACTCAAAGCACCAGGGTCACAGGTCCTGCTCCTGCCCCATCTTGGCAGGCAACCTAACCTCTCTGTTTCCTCATCTAATAGATGGGGATAAATCAAGCCAGCCAGCTGCCTGGATTAGATGAGGTCATCCATGTCAGGGCATTCTGTAAGCTTGAAGCGTCCTGCCGAGGTTGGATATTAGAATCAACAGTGAACACAGTTACTAACACAAATAATAATAATGACGCGCAGAGAGCATCAGTGTCTTTGACAGGCACCATTCATTGTTTTCCCCAGCCTGGAACTCATATTGGGAACTAGTGTCTGTAGAGCCTAAAACCAGTATATCATGTATCTCAAATATTATATGCTGAACACACCTGAGGGACTTTCTAAACATCAGAGTGGCAGGTTCCTGGGGTCTAACTTCAGAGATTCTCATTCAGTGGCTCTTAGTTTGGGCCAAGAGTCTCTTGTTTTTAGCTCCAGTGCTAGTGGCCAAAAGCTACACCTGTCCAAAGTGGGGACATCACAGGACAAGTGGGGACAAGCGGCAGCATTCCCAGGGACCCTTTCTCCATGCTACACTACAAGGCTCCTTGCAGTGAGTATGCAGAGAACGTCACCGCAGGGGCAAAGGGACCCAGGTCTGCTCAGTCCACCAAACAGGGCTTAGGAATCTCTCACTGGAAACTTTCTTTTATGCAAGTTTCTGTATTGAGAACTAGGACAAAAATTCCTTTCGGTAATTTTTTTAAAGGCCAGGTTTGTTGAGGTACAATTTACAGCAGTAATAGTCATCCTTTTTAGTGTACAGTTCTGTGCGTTTCAACAGCTGCATACAGTGTGTAACCACCATCAAAATCATGATATAGCATGTTGCCGTCACCCCCCTACAAAATTCCCTTCCGCCCTTTTGTAGTCAACTCCTCCTAGGACCCAGCGCCTGGCCATGCCACCAATCTGTTTTCTGTCTTTATAGTTTTGTCTTTTCCAGAATATCATATACGTGCATACCTTGGAGATATTGCTGTTCTAGACCACTGCAATAAAGCAAATATCACAGTAAGGCGAGCCACACAAAGTTTTGGGTTTCTCAGTGCATACAAAAGTTATGTCTACACTATAATGTAGTCTATACACACTTAATAGTGTCTAATATAGCATTATGTCTAAAAAACAATGTACATATCTTAATTAAAAATACAAAACAAAAAAATTACAATAGTAACATCAAAGATCATTGATCACAGGGACTTCCCTGGTGGTCCAGTGGTTAAGACTCTGCACTTCCAATGCAGGGAACAAGGGTTCGATCCCTGGTTGGGGAACTAGGATCCCACATGCTGCACAGCGCACCCAGAAAATAAAAAAATTTAAATAAGGGTCACTGATCACAGACCACCAAATACAATAATAATGAAAAAGTTTGAAATACTGCGAGAATTACCAAAATGGGACACTGAGACACAAAGTGAGCAAATGCTGTTGGAAAACTGGTGCCGATAGACCTGCTTGATGCAGGGTTGCCACAGACCTTCAATTTGTAAAAAGTGCAACATCTGCGAAGCACAGTAAAACGAGGTCTGCCTGCAAGTGGAATCACTCAGGCAGCCTTGTGTCTGGCTTGTTTCACACAGCGTAATGTATTTGAGATTCATCCATGGCATTGGGGGTGTCAGTAGTTTGCTCCTTTTTATTGCTGAGTAGTAGTCCATCGTGTGGAGGTGCCACAGTGTATCCTCTTTGGGTAATTTAATTGTCCCCAGCTGTCGTCCAGAAATGCTGTCTAACAAGAAATGCAGTTTGTTTGATTCACCTGTAGATCCTTCTGAACTGGCTGCTTCAAAAGTCAAAGTAGGGCTTCCCTGGTGGCGCAGTGGTTGAGAATCTGCCTGCCGATGCAGGGGACACGGGTTTGTGCCCTGGTCCGGGAAGATCCCACATGCCGCGGAGCGGCTGGGCCCGTGAGCCATGGCCACTGAGCCTGTGTGTCCGGAGCCTGTGCTCTGCAACGGGAGAGGCCACAACAGTGAGAGGCCCGTGTACCGCAATAAAAAAATAAATAAATAAATAAAAGTCAAAGTAGACTCATTCTTCAGCAATTTTCTTTTAACTTTATGTATTTATTTTTTGACTGCACCGGGTAGCATGCGGGATCCCAATTCCCCGACCAGGGATTGAACCCATGTTCCCCACAGTGGAAGCATGGAGTCCTATGCGCCAGGGAATTCCCAGCAATATTTTTAAAATTACCTACAGCATGCCTCTACCAGGGCTCAGCGTTCAAGTGTCTACAAGACGCAGACAAGAACCATGATGAAGGAGGTGGCTTGGGCAGGACTGGGACAACCCACTTAGCCCCTGAAGGAGCAACAGTGGAAATGTGGGCCCAGAGGGGCCAGATCTTCTGATTTCTGGTGTTTCAAGAAAAGCAAGAAATCCAGACTTTTTGTGGGACATATCCTGGTTTTTTTAATGTTGGCAACCAATTCAGAACATTTTGAATCACTGCGCTGGCCCTTGAGCCTCACATCTGTGGGCCAGTTGAGTCTGTGGATCTTGTGGCTTGTGCTGGCTAAGTGCTGGGGTTGCAGAGAGGAAGGATTCTTGCCCCAAGGTCATATACTAGTGGGAGAAACCAGACTTGTAGACCTACAAGTGTAGAAACTACACACTGGGGTAAGGGCTCCATGAGCCGTGTGAAAAGATGTTTTGAGAAGACAGTACTGGACCTAGTCCCTAGG
>NC_041224.1:61086959-61103678 GCF_002837175.3 Physeter macrocephalus
ATACCCAGCTGGAGAGTTTTGTTTTTTCCTGTGCCATTAAATATTCTTTGACATCACCATTTTTATTGGCTGTATTTTATTTCATAGTATGGCTGTACCGCAGTACATAACGCAATCCCCTACTTTTGGATCAACAAGAGGTTCATAATTTCCAACACTTTATAAAGGTTATGGTCAACGCAGTGGAATCTTTGCACACATTTGTAATATTTTTATAAGGATAAATTCCTTATAAGAAAATAAGAAAAATGCTTTTCTTATGGATTTTTAAATGCCCTTCAAAAAAGCTGTACTCATTTATATTCCCATCAACAACTCAAGACCATTCCTTGCAAGTCTGATAGCACAGGATGTTGTAATATCTTTAATTTGTTTATTTTTAGAAAATAAGATCTCATTGTTTTCATTTGCAAATCTTTGATGTCTAGTAGGGTTGATTATGTCTCCATTTGCTTATTGGACATCTGCATTTCTTTGCTTGTGAATTACTTCATTATATGAGGTATGCAAATTTTTTCTCATGGGACATTTATCTTTTTCTTAATAAGAGCTGTTTGTATTAATCCTTCTTTACATTTAGTGTCCCTTTTCACTGTTGATCCATCTACAAAAATGAATGATTCTAATTATTTTTAACTTTGTCTCTTGGTCCCTATCCAGTTCCATATCTAGTTGGTTATCTATAAATAATCTTTTTATTAGCAGGAAACTGTTAGGGATTTCTTTGTTGAACCCAAAGAACCACCCTTGGGATGATCTTTCCAGTAAGTTCGGATTTATTCCTGGCCCGGGGCACAGAATCATAGTTAGCTCAGAGATAACTTTGCTCATAGCTCTCAAAGTGGGGCCACCCAGTGATACACCAGAAGTCAGGGGCAGTCACGGGAATGGGTTCCTCTTGTTAGCTCTCCTGTCCCCGGCCCACTCCTGTGTTTATGCAAAGCACTGCAATTGCTTTCAGAGAATATGTTCCACCCACTAGGCCAGAATAATCTACCACACTCCTCACACCTATACCCACTTTGCCCTGGCCAGAGAGAGGCCCTGTCAAGATTCCCATTAGGGAGTCCACCCATCTGTAGGTTGGCAAAGGTACCTGTAGAGATTTCAAACACTCAGATGCAAATAAGCTATTGTCCAAGTATAAACAAGATGTCTCCCTTCTCAAGGTCAGAGTCCTGTCTCAGGCTTCCTAAGGGATCTATTATTACGTGTATTTCTTTGCCAGCTCAAGTAAGAGGCAACCTTGAGCTTGAAATCCTCCAAAGGCTTCCCTCCGCAGTTAGGTGAAATTCCTAACTCCTTCATAAGATCTCTAGAGTTCTGGATAATCTAGCCCTGCCTATCTCTCCAGCTGCATCTCCCACTGCTCTCCTGCTCATGCACGATGCTCCCCCTACATCAGCCTTCTTTTCTATCTTGGGCCTTAGCACATGCTGTTCCCTCTGGCTAAGACACCTTTCCTTGTGGTCTTTACATGACTGGCTCCTTCCTATCCAAGTTTTCAGAAAGATCCTTCTTAACCATCTTATCTCATATATTCCTCCTAAGTCTCTACTGCATTACTGAGTTGTTGTTGTTTTCACAGCACTTATCCCTATCTGAAATAATCTTACAGACTGGAATGTTTTCTTGTTTATAGTTTGTGTCCTTGTATTGTCTGTGACTGGCCCACACAGCTCCAGAGAACAGGGACCTTGTCTGTGCCCCCTGTCTGCACTGTATGCATGATCCAGAAGGTTCTCTGATCTCCTGTAGCTCCCCTTGTTGCTCTCTCCTCCCACCCCCAGGCATGCCTGCAGATGGCCAAGTATGGGCATTCAGGGATCAGTGGGGCAGACGACCCAGGCCATCTCGCTGACTGAGGCTTCCTATGTGCCATGTACTGCTAACCTGCTAACCTCTTGGCCTACATCATCTTGTTTTCTTCTGCTTCTATCATTTTACAGCTGAGTGACTTTAGATATGTTATGTAACTTTCCTGTGCCTCAGTTTCCTCATCTGTAAAATGGGGCAGGCTTTGTTTCACAGGGTTGCTGTGAGCATTCAGTAAGACAAGGAACAGTCCCTGGCTCACTGCACGTGCTCAATAGGTGTGATTATTGTTCTCATAACAACCCTGCCAGGTAGGACTTATTTATTTATTTATTTTAACATCTTTATTGGAGTATAATTGCTTTACATTGTTGGGTTAGTTTCTGCTGTATGACAAAGTGAATCAGCTATACATATACGTACATCCCCATATCCCCTCCCTCTTGCATCTCCCTCCCACCCTCCCTCAGGTAGGATTTATTACTTCCAGTTTATAAATAAGAAGACCAAGGTTTTAGGGTCTATAGCACAGCTGGGAAGTAGCTGAGTCAGGATTCTAGCCCCAAAGCCTATGACTTCATGGCCACATATTCTAATTCTTTTTATAGAGACAGACCTAACCAGTCTGAAGTCTCTCCCTATTTAGCTACTGCCTCCCCACAAACATAGAACTAGCTCTTTCTGCATTCTTGTAGCGTGAGTCAATGCCACATTACCCCAGGCTTCAGTGTACTCTCCCGTCTCACAGATGAGGCAAACTGAGGCTGCGAAGGAGTACATGGGTGAGCAGAGAAGCCCAGTGCAAAGCTGGTTCACCGGATACTGCTTCCAGGCACCCAAGCTGGCTGATTCTCCACGTAGGGGGATGGCTGTGCGCAGCTGGGCTGGGATCTGCCGGAAGCCTCTGTCTTGTCCACAGGGCCTGACCCATCACATCCCTTGTCCATGGGTTTAATTTCAAAGATCTGTAGTCAGGCAGACTTGGGGCTTTGGCTAAAACTTGTCACCACTCTGAGCCTCAAGAGGTTTCCTCATCCAAAAAGATCTCGGTTTAGTATCCTGGTAGAACCCTGGCTGTTGGGAATAGAAGGTTGAGTGGGAATTGTCCCCAGCCTCAAGGAGCCCAGCAGGTAGTAGCAGGAACAGGTGTGAAAACAGACGGAGACCCTCCGAGTGGCAGGGATGGGTGTGAGCAGAACCTGCTGGTAGATCAGAGAGAGAAGCAAGGCAGCTCTGAGAGCTTTCCCCAAGGCGGTGCCCTGGAGCTGTGTGGAAAGGACAGGCAGGGGTCGTTCACGTGAAGGGGAGGGGGAAGGGCATGGAGGTGGGAAAGACCAGGGGTGAATCCCGAAGGAGGGGTGGGACATTCGGTGGAGCCAGGTAGGTGTGAACTTAATCCGGAAGGGAGAGGAAGGCTTGGGAACTTTCAGAGTCGGGGTGGCCCCGAGAGAGTGAGGGGAGATCCATGAGGGGCGAGGCTGGAGAGAGGGATTGCAGTGTCTGCTTGCCGTGCAGACTGGCACTTCATTGTGACTGTGGAGCCTCTCATGACCCTGAGGAGAAGCTGAGAGTTGTAACTTGCCCAAGGTCACACAGCTAGTTTCTGGCAGTGCCAAGATTTGGAGCCGAGTCTTCTGACCATAAAGCTGTGTACTACTTTTATAAATATATATATTTATCTCAAGGAGGTGACTGCAATAGTATAAATTAAAAATGACAATGCAGAGGCCTCCTGTCCACCATGGAGCTAAGAGAGACACAAAGCTCCTTTGGCCCCTTCCTTACCCATCCCTCAATCCTCAGCCCCCCCCCCCCCCCCCCCCCCCCCCCCCCCCCCCCCCCCCCCCCCGCCCCCCACCCCCGCCCCCACCCCCGCCTTGCTGACCACTCCAGCTGTCCAGGAAGAGCTCACTCAGGGAGAAGGGAGGCACCTTCTCAGGCCATTTCCCTTTCTTTGTCTGCGGCTCAGACAGGAGGGGTTAGCTGGGCAGGAGCAGGAGTTGGAGAAAGAAAGCAAGAAAGGAAATTCCCACCAGCTGTCCGGAAAGAGACTGTCTCTTGGAAATGCTATCACCCCCTCCCTGGGTCCTGTAAGTTCGAACACTGGGGGACAGGGGAGGCTGTCATCCTTTGCCTTTCACATGAGCATCACCCCACCCAACTCATGTCCTAAAATCTCATCTCCCTTCTACTTCATTTCTACATCATCTGAGGACTTGGCATATGCCAGGTCTTGTGCCAGTGGCACAGAATATCCCCAAGGAATTCTCTGTCTGAAGCCCCTTCCCTACCTCAAACAAATGGGGCACCCAGTTTTGGCAAGTAGAGTAAGCTGTTAATGGTAGAATCTAGGTGGTGTTCACTGCAGAACTATTTAAACTTTGATGTATGTTTGAAAAGTTGCATAATAAAATGTTGGCAGAAAAAAGCCATCTTTCCCAACCCAAAGTATTTAATGGACAAACATGTGACATTTTGCCATCAAAGTTAGGAATAAGACACCACTATTATTTAACACTTTCCTGGAGGTACTAGCCAAAGTAATTAGAAAAGAAAAAGATACTAGAGGTATAAAAATTATAAATAAATAGGTAAAATTATCACTACTCACAAATGATAAGCTAGCACCCCTAGACAACCCAAGAGAACCACTGAAAAACTACTGTAAACAATCAGCGAATTTAGGAACATGGTGGGATAAAAAATTTACTATAGCAAGGAGAAAAGCTAAATATGTGTAACAAGAAATATATAAGATCTATGTACAAGACCTAATGTATAAGATCTAGGAAAAATTTTAACACACTACAAAAGGCCACAAGAGACTAGAACAAGTTAACTATGTTCATAGATGAACTCAACATTATAAGGCTGTCCACTCTCTTTAATTTATTCTATGAATTGAACATAGTCCTGGTAAAAATAAGAGGGTTTTTTGTATTTATATAAGCAGATTCCAAAATTAAATACTAAAATAAACAAGCAAGAAGGGTCAGCTAACATTTGAGAAAAGATCATGATGAATGATGACTAGCCTTACTGATATTAAAACACATTATAAAGCCTTAGTAACACAGCATTGTGGTACTGGTACATGAATAGAGAGACAGATCTGTAGGAAAGAATGGACAGTCCATAAATAAACCCAAATACATGCAGAAATGTAGAGTGTAGTAAAAACTGCATTTCAAATCAGCAGAGGAAAGATGGATTTTTCATTGAGTGGTATTAAGACAACTGGATAACCACCTGGAAAAAAATTAAATTGAATCTATACCTCATACTTTACACCAAGATAAACTTCAAATGAAGCAAATATTTAAATATAAAAATGAAATGATCAAAGTATCAGAAGGCCTGGTAGGAAGACTACTTTATAACCTCAGAGAAGGAAAGGACTTTCTAACCATGGTCCAAGATCCAGAAAAGACAAAAGACTGGTAAATTAGACTTCTTGAAATTTCAAAGAGGAAATCTCCAGTGCAAAAAGCACCATTTGAAAGGTATATTTGCAACTCATATCCTAAAAAAAGGGGCTAATTTCCCTAATATATAAAGAACTTTTAAAATCAATAAGGAAGGAATCAGTCATCCCATAGAAAAAATGGGTAAAGGATATGGATAAGACAATTCACACAAAGAGGAAATGCAAATAGATTTTAAACATATAAAGATATATCAACCTCGTTTTTGATAAGATATTCATTGAAGCTACTCTGAGAACGTTTCCCACTCACCATCTTGGCAAAAATTTTTCAAGTATGGTAATATTCCATTTTCAAGGGGGTAGGGAAATGTATACTTTGCTGATGAGAATATAAATTGTTACAATCTCAGTGAAAGACAATTTTGTCAATGTCTATCAAAATTTCAAAAGCACATACCTTTTCCCCCCAACTTGAAAATTTTAACTATGGTATATTTATATCCAATAAAATACTGAAATCTCAGCTATATAACTTCTTAAATTTGTACATAAGTACATACTCATGTAACTACTACTGCAATCAAGATTTCTATCACCCTAAAAGTTTCCTCATGCCAACTCAAAATGCAACCACTATTCTGACTTCCAACATCACAGATCAATTTTGCCTATTTCTGAACTTCACATAAATGAAATCATACAGTGTGTATTGTTTTGTGTCTGGCTTCTTCTGCTCAACATGTTTTAAAGATCCATCATTGCTGTTGTGGGTATTAGGAGTTATTCTTTTTTACTTCTGTGTACTGTTCTATTTTATAAATCTTTCACAATTTGTTTATCTGGCTGAGGGAGGTTTGGGTTGTTTCTAGTTTAGGGCTATTATGAAAAAAGCTGCTACAGACATCCTTCTATAAGTCTTTGTTTTTTTTGTGGATGTATGTACTCATTTTTCTTGGGTATAAACCTATGGATGGGATTGCTTGGTCATAGGATGGACTTTTGCTTAACTTTATTAGACACTGCAGAACAGTTTTCCAAGGTGGCTGTAACATTTTACACTCCCACCAGCAAAGTATGAGAGTTCCAGTTGCTCCTCATCAACACTTAACATTGTCAGTCTTTCAAATTTTGGCCATTCTGGTGGGTGTATAGTAATATAACTCATGGTTTTGATTTGCATTTTCCTAGTGAGTAACAATGGGCACTGCATGGAGATAAACAATTTATACAAAAATGAAGTGCAAACAGGTGTTAAACAAATAAAGAGAGTTTCAGTCTCAGTCTTGATAAAAATATGCTAATTAAAACTACTCTGAGAAAGTAGCACCTTTTCATAGGCTTACTGGCCATTTGGAGGTCCATTTTCACGCAATGCCCATTTAAGTCTTGCGCCCACCCCTTTTTACCATTTTAAAATTCCTCAGGTATATGCATTGCAAACGTTGCCCCTATGTCTGTGGTTTGCCTTTTCACTTTCTTCATGGTATCTTTTGATGAGCAAACATTTTTAAATTTTGATAAGGTCCAATTTATCAGTTGTTTTTATAATTATAGTTTTTTGTGTCCTATTGAACAATCTTTGCCTACTACAATGTCAGGAAGAAATTCTGCTGTGTGTGTGTGTGTGTGTGTGTGTGTGTGTGTGTGTGTGTGTTGCCTGGGAGAAAGTACATATCTCTAGAACCATCAGTTCAACGTCTAGGAATTTATTCTACAGATATATGAAACAAGGCATGTCCATAATTCTTCTCTGAAGCACTGTTTGTGATAGTGAAGTTTGGAAACAATCTAGATACTCATCAGCGGGCAATATGTGGCTCAACAAATGATGGTGCGTCCAAACAAGGGAACACTGTGTAGCTGTAAAAATGGATGAGGAAACTTTCTGTATTTGATGTGGAAAGATCTCCAATACATACAATTACACACAGAAAAGCAAGATACATAGAGAAAAACATAAGTACCATGCTGTCATTGTGTAAAAAGGAATATGTATGTGTGTGAATATATATACATATTTAAGGAAAGACATTTGAGAAACTGAGCACTGGTTGCCTCCTGGTAGACAAACTGAGTAAGTGGAAGCTAAGTATGAGAGGCACACTTTTCACTGTATGTCCTTTGCTTTTGAAGTTTAAACTATATGAAGATTTTTACCTATCTGAAAAGAAATACTTGTAAATAGATGTTATTCTAAGTAGGTAAGATTTTCTATATGTGGATATTGGTGAGAAAGGGCTGCCCAGAGTGGGGAAGAGCTAGAGCAAAGGTGTGGAGGAGAGAAAGTCAAGTCCCCCATGCCTGGGGAGGTGACAGCACTTATAGACCTTTATGTCCAGCCTCACCACAGCCTCAGTGTTGCATTCCAATCAGCAGGGGCTTTCACTGTCTCAGGTGCAAGCCCTCTGGGATGGCTGGTAGCACTGAGCCCACAGGGAAGTGCCTACCACTGTCAGGACTGTGTTGGGGTACTTGATCTACCCTGTGTTATTTAAACCTTGTTCCCATCCCAATGAGGAGTCTTAGGAATTATGTCTATTGGACAGAGGAGGAAAGTAAAGCTCAGAAAGGTTAAGTAACTTGTCCAAGGTCACACAGCCATGAAGTAGCCTAACTGGGACCACGGCTGTGTATCTTCCCCTCTCCAGAACTCTGGAAGAGACGGTGGGAAAAGGGAGGATGGAAAGAGTTAAGCACCCAAGAGCAAGCAACCGGGCTCTTCCCTGGCTCTTTCTCAGGCAGCCCCTCCCCCTCCCACCCAGGTTGCTATTTGGCCTGGGGCCCCATCCACAACTCCCAACTGCTGCTCCCCCCATCCCTCCCCCACCCTTCCCACCCCCACCCCTCCACCGACTGCAGGAAGGAGGCACAGATGGCAGGCGAGGATGAAGCCCCCAGCCAGGCTCACCCAGCTGTCACTTTGGAGAGAACCATGCATATCCTCCTCCTCCTCTCTTGAACAATTGGGAGCTGGCCAGCCTGGCCCCAGCTGTTCCCTCTCCCTGGTCCAGGGCTCCTGCAGACACATGCTTCTGAGGCCTTTGTCTCCAGGGAAGGAGAAACACAGACTACCAGAACGTGAGAGCTGGACAAGAAAGACCTCAAACGACAATGGGTTCGACATCTCATTTCACAGATGGGGAAACTGAGGCCCAGAAAGGCAATGGGATTTGCCCAAGGTTACAAAGAACCAGGCAGAGAAGTCAGACGTCCCCACTGCCAGCAAAGCGTAGGATTGGGGGTGCCTCACAGGGGTGCTCAGGAAGGTTGCATTGCCTCCTCCCCACCAAGCTTCCACCAGAGCACTTCTGCTTGTCTTGATTTCAGACAATTATAATCTGCCTGCAATTTTATGTCAGCGGTCTTCAACCTGGGTCCATAGACCCTTTAAGAGGTCTATGAGCTTGGCTAGAAGGAAAATCACATCTATATTTTCACTAGCTTCTAAATGAAATTTAGTATGTCCTTTGTTTATAAATGAAGTAACAGAGCCCAGAAGCATTAGCTGAACCTGTAACTTTTTCATCAATAGACGTCATCGATATTTTCAGATCTCCTTACCCTGTTACTGCTATCTCAAATGTTGTTTATGCCCATCACTGCTTTGCAATTACAGTACTGATTATGCTGTCTACTTGATCATGTTATTTAATGCATTAATATAAAAGCACACTGACTACTATATCACAATTCTGGTATATATTTTGATAACTAAATTTCAATGTAATTGGTTTCCTTTGTAATCCTGTATATTTTATGTACTTAAAAACTTTGTTATGTGAATGGGTCCATAGGCTTTTCTAAACTACGCCTACTGCCCTCAGAAGTTAAGAACCTGTTTTATTCGAACAAAATGTTCCAGGGTTGAAAATTAAAGTTTGAAAACTTCTGTACTAGATCTATAACCTCATAAGACTGATAAAATTGAGGCTGAACTCCCTTAAGATAAAGGAGTAAGCCTGGCGGTGGGGGCAGGGCTGGCTGGTGTCCCAAGTGGGGAAGCCCACACGCAGAGAGAGGCTTGCTCTGTGCCAGCCATCCTTCCAGGCTTTATGTAACACCTCACTGAATCTTCAGAACGCCCTTGGGGTTGAGACTAGTATTTCTCCCATTTTGCAGATGAGAAAACAGAGGCACAGAAGAGTTAGGTCACTTGCCCAAAGTACATGGCTAGTAAATGGTAGAGCTGGGACTTGAATCCAGATAGACCAAGGCCAGAGCCTTCGTGCCTCCTCATTGGGCATATGGCTTCCCTGTCTGGGTAGATGGGAGCCTCTCACAAAAAGTCCCTAAGGTGTTGCTGCTGCTGCCTGGGTGCTTCTCTTGGTGGTGGTGGTGGGGGTGGAATGGGATCCTGAGGGTCTGCTGCCCAAACTGATCATCTGACACATGGGGCTGTAACTAGCTGTGCAACCTTGACCAAGTCCATTGACCTCTCTGGGCCTCAGTGTCTCCATCTATAAAATGCAGCGTTCTAAGCACTGCCACCCATACCTTCCCCCTCTGGTGTTCACTTGAGGGATGACCCACTTGGAAACTTAGGCATAGGTTGCTTAGTAACTAAAATCAAGGTCTTGGCTGAATAGAATGGAAAGTGGGGAGGACAGGCTAGCATCATGCTAGCTGATGCCACACAGCAGTCTCTTGTCTTAAGAGGCTGAGTGCTGTGACCTATCTTACCCCATCCTACCTCCCAATCAAGGTTGCCTGGCCCTTTAAGAGCCTTGGGATGGGGAGGGACTTGAGGAAGGCCATCCTGAAAAGGAAACTGCCTAAGGACTAAATCAGACCTGGAGTTTCTGAGGCTAACACATACTCATTGGTTCTGGAAGCTGCCAAAAGATGACCAAATAGTAGTGGTCTTGGCCAAGGCCTGAGGGCCCCACTGGCCCCCAGGGAGATGCTCTGCTTCAAGCCAGTCCACCTTAGTTCCACTTCCTGTGGCCCTCCTGAACCCTATCCCACTTCTGCTCCCTGAAGTGTGGAAGTCCACGGACCAAGGAGGAGGGAGCTTCTGAAACTACAGCCTCAGGCCTGACAGGACAGGGCACGGAGATGGCTGCCCTGGGTGGACAGCTCCCCCTGCTGTCTGTGAAATTCCACTGTTAGCAACACATTCCTTTGGGTCTCAAGCATTTGGTCTCCTTAAAACTCATCGTAACCTTAACCAAGTGAAAGATCCCCTGGGTAAAGGAAGACCCTGTCATCACCAACACCTTAGTAGGTCTGATTCTGGACTCAGGAGCAGCTGAGCGCAAGGATTCCTGGGTAAGGGCACTGAGGGCGTTCACGCGTGCTGCAGAGAGTTGGATAAGACCCTTCTCCTTGGGGCCAGGATTTCTCCTGGGTACAACAAGGTGCTTGGAATAGTGACCATGTAAGACTGGAATTGGGGCATTGGAGAGGTGGGCGTGGGCTGTGAGGATCGTGTGGCCTCAGGCTCAGGGCACAGAATCTCACACCCATGCCCACCCAACAGGCCTGTGCCTCGCATCCGAGCCAGCTGGATTCCAGAGAGCCCCTGTTCCCAGTTCCTTTTCCCACCACCAACCTGGAGCTTATTATAGTAGTTGTAATAATAGAAGCAGTACAGCGCAGGTTTATTGAGCACTGGCTGTATACCAGACACGATACGCATGCCTTATCTCTTTTAACCCTGGCGGAGAGAGGGACTCCAGACAAGCAGGCAGGCTGACTTGATTGGGCCCCAAAGCGGGCGAGTCTCCTCCCCTAATTCCCTTCCTCCGGGCATTCAGCCTGGTACATTACATCCGTGTGCCCCTCTGGAGGGCTCTGGGCGCCTTCCTAGAGCAGGGTGGCAGCTCACTGCTAGGAATGCTCAGGGGGTTGTCTGGTAGGAAGGCCAAAGACAAGCCTCCCCACTTGCTGACTGTGGGCGCAGGTGCCCAAGGGCTATTTCTGGGCCTGAGTGGACTGAGGAAGGGGAGGGGATGGGCGAAGCCCTCGGCATCACGATAGTTTCTAGTTACCGAGCACACACTCCATGCCGGTTTATGTGCTAAGTGCTTGATACGGCACCTTATTTAATCATCACAGCACCTGGGAAACAAGTACCATTATTATTTCACAAACAGAGAAAGTGAGGCACAGAGAGGTTACATGCCCAGGGGTTTCCAGCTAAGGGATGGAGCTTTGATTTCTAAAGGTACCGGGGTCTCCGTTAGAGGGAAAACGGGGAGCAGAGCAAGCTAACTGTCAAGCTGGTTTGGAATCCAGGATAGTACCTGCGGTCAGAGTGAGGGCGCATGGCCGGAGTTCACAGTCCTAGGGGACCAGGCCCTATTACTTCCAGCTTCACTGGCTCTGCTAGAAAAGAGAAGAATGAAGCTAGCAGAGGCCCACACCCTGAGGCAGAGGGATGGACTCTTTGACTCCCCAGGATACCCACCAGCCAGGCTGTATCCCTGGCCCATGTACCTCCAGTCCAGAGACAGCACCTCATCCCATAGCCGAGGAATAAAACCAGGGAACGACACTTCCCCTTCTGCTGAAAAGCTTGCCTTCATTTTCTCAAAAATAAGAAATTGTTCTTCCAAAAAAGGGAAGAACATCAAGCAAGGCTGTCAATCTCAGGCCTCAGACAAATGCAATGCAGTTGAGACTTCTCTCTCTTTCCAGTGCCTTCTCCCCCTTTCCCAAAGTCACTTACTGTATATATATATACGCATGCTGTCACAGGCTTTGAGATGCAAATTGCACCAAGCAGAAGGCAGCTTGAAGAACAAAGAACGATTGAGGGAAGATCTGAAAAATGGATTTGGAAAAGGCTCTCTGAATTCCTGGGGAGAGGGGAGACCTCTCTGCAGAGGGGAGCAGGGATGAGGATTTGGGACTTTGTTATGGGAGAGAGGATTGAGGGGCCCAGTGCTGACTGTGGGGAGTGATGGGGAGGGAGTGTTACAGAAATCTGGAGTGGGAGCCAAGGTTCTGGGTGAGCAAAGAAGTCTGGTTTGATTACAGTGTTCAGCACTGAGCTGGGCACTTTTCCCCGCCTCCTTTTAATATTAGGCCTCAAACGTACCGTGAGTCATGGAGCTAACAGGTCTGCCAACATCCGGGTTCGTTCCAGAGCAGCTAGGTAGGGCAATACTGTTCTAAGAACTTTAAGGGGAGGATTCGGCCCCCCTTCAGTCCGGGAAGCCCTGTAGGACACCACATTGTCCCTGGAGCCTGGAGGGGAGGGGCTCCCAGGACCAGCAAAGAGAAAACACCGGCTGGGTAGATGTGGCACGGTGCCTCTGGGTCCTGGCCTCACGTCAGCCCAGTGCCCAGTTGCTGAGCACCTACTGTGTGCAGGCCCTGTACAAATCAGACATGTCCCACTTTCAGGGGCTCTCAGTCTAATCAAGGCAGCTAACTGGACTGCAAGCTCCATGCAGATGGAGAGTGGTCTTATTTACTGTGGCATCCCCAATTTTAGAACTGCGATTGAAAGAGCAGGTACTCAATAAATATTTATAAGATGGATGGGTGAGTGAGTGGGTAGGTGGGTAGATGGATGGGTGGGTGGGTGGATGGATGGATAGGTGAGTGGATGGATAGCTGGATAGATGGATGGATGAGTGGGTGGGTGGATGGACAGATGGATGGACTAACCACCTAGAAAAGAAGTAAGCATGTAGATAGCACTCTAAGTGATAGACACAAAATGCCTCCTATGGGTATTGGGATGGGGAAAGCTTCGTGGAGCTTGCCTCATCTGAGTTGGGCCTTGAGGGATGAGAAGGAGCCATTCTTATATTTTTCACAGTGTCTAACAGCACACGAATGAGGACCTATTTGCATAAGATGATGTCAGAAGGGAACAGAATTGTGAGAGCTAAATTGAACTCTAGAGATCATGTGGTCCAACCCCATCATTTTGCAGATAGGAAAATTAGGGCATGGGAAGGTTAAGTGACTCACCTAAGGTCACACAGTAACTAAGTGGCAAGGCAGAGATTCCAGCAAGGTCTGTTTGCTTTTAGAGCCTGATCTCTTAGCCCCGTCCTGTGCTGCTCTCCTGCTCCAGGGCTCTGCTCTCCTCACTGAGATGCCTTGTGGAATTTTGCTACCATTTCTGCTGTAGCCCAGCTTCACCACCCACCCCTGCAGGGCTGGGGAGACCAGGAGCAACTGCTCAGCCCTGGTTAGGCCTCTACCCTTGAATACCACAGACAGGGGAAGAAGCAAGGGGAGGCCACATTGATTGGGTTGGGAGAGGACAAAACAGCATCCCAGCCCCAAGACCCAGGCGTAAATGTTCCACCACCAGGTTGTTGAGACTAAGCAGACATGAAGGGGGAAAGTGGAGGCCATAAGGCTTACACAGGGAGTAGGAGTGGCCCCTCTCTGGAGACCAAGTCCAGCATCCCAATCCCAGAATTGGGTTATTTGCATTATATGAAGCTAAATCTGAACGTAAATTAACCAGGGACTCCAGTTACTGGAGAATGCAATAATGCCCATCATTTTGAACTGCTGGCAGGAAGCAGTTAAGATGGACCTGTTCCATAGCTCCCCCCACACACCATGGAGTTGGTTCCTTGAACAAGACATGGGCAGGACCCTACACGGAACTCCCACCTGCCTGGCCCACCAATGGGATGCCCCCTGCACATTTCAGAGACAAGGTCTGATGCTACTTGGGTCCCCAGTGCCTGGCACGGGGCTGGGTGCCCAGTGCACGGCCCATGACTGAAGGAATAACCCTCTCTTGTGTGGTCCCCTGTTCCAGGACGCCTTCCCTCACCTCTCCTTGCTGACTAAAATTGTTGCTTCTGTCCTTCGGAGAGGAAGCTTCCCCACCGTCGAGGAAATATCTGTTCTCATGGCTTCCAGAAAAGATGGACACATGAGGCATCAGCACATCACAGGAGCTCATAAAGTACTGGCTGAATTAATGCTCAAGGAAATCCTTGGACATGTGGAGACATTCAAATGACAGTAATAATAATACAAGGCACATCTGGAGACACGCTTCTCCCTAACCCTCTGTAAAGTGGGCTGGCATGTGGCTGGGGGAGCCCTGGCCTTAAATTCTGCCATTTGTGTGCTGTAGTCTCCAAGGAGTCACTTGACTTCTCCAAGGCTCTGTTTTATCATCTATAAAATGGGAAAAATAACTGTACTTTCATCATGGGATTTGAGGTAAGATTCAAAAAGAGCTGGTATGTTAGACCCTCAAAAGCTCCCCAGGTGATTCTAGTGGGCAACCAGGGCTGAGGACTGCTGGATTACGGGGAAAACCCAGACCCCTGATGTCCACGCCAGGTTTCTTTCCTTTCTCCCAGGTGCCAGGGAGCTAGTAGGTAGCTGGCTAAAGCTTAGGCATGCCAGGCTCGGCTTCCAGCTTCTGGCCTTCTTGCGGCCTGGATGTGGACGCGGCAGGCAGGCGGCCCTGATGGAGTGCAGCAGGAAAGGGGCCGTGTACCTGGGGAGGCCCAAGTGGTTAATCAGGCCTCTGGGCACCGTGCCTGGTCTCTGGAATATTCATAAGGCCCCTCCAGCTGTGCCAGGCAATCAGGGTGCTGATTGCTCCCCCATCTGCAGCTTAACATTCCACTCCAGAGAGGAGAGAGCTGGCGGCTGAACGTTAACCAGGGAAAAAAACGGCTCTGGCCTTCACAACAGCAGCCTGAACAAGAGCCCCAGGAAAGACAAATCCACTCCTTCGAGATTGTGGGCCCGGCCAGGACTTATCCATCCCCCAGCGTCACGGGCAGTGGAAAGAGTCGCGGGTTCAGAAGTAAGTGAGCTGGTTTCTGGCGGCTCTGCAGCCTGTTTCCCCAGCTGTAAAATGGGGATGGCTCTACCAAATGCCCTAAGAGGATTGATGAAGATGGAGTTTCTTGGACTGGAATGCTGTACAAAGGCAAGGCATCATCATTGCTTGTAGTTGTTGTGGGCATGCTTCCTACCCTGGGGAAAATTTTTAATCACAAATATTGAAGTCTCAGGAAAGCTGGCTTTAAAGGAAACTGAACAAAGGAAGAAACGCTCTTGGAAAAGTCAGCCTCGGGCTCGGCCTCAGGGCAGGGATTTGGGCGTGCCAGGCTTGCTATTCTTATCTGCCCCAAACCTCTCAGAGAAGCAAGAAAGGAATGGGAAGGACATTTGACAGTAGACGGCCAAAAATTCAGAAAAGAACTACAAAAACAGACAGTGTTCTGTGGCCTTCTGGTTGCTCAGGAAAAGAGTCTGGACCCAAGCAGTGCAGGGACAAAAGTGTGCCACCATGAGTTCACAGCTCATGAGTAACGCTCTAAGCAATGATTAGGACTCACCAAGATACGGCCATAATCTTTCCTGTGTTTGTGTTGAATAATACAGGAAACTGTTTTTAGAGAGATTTCTATCTAAATGGAGGGAAAAAAAAAAAACTGGAGCTAAAATAATATAACCTTCTTCCTAGAAAACCGACCAACGTGGAATAGCTCATCTCTCCTGCTGACAGACAATGAGGGTCCTGAACTTGGCATTATTGTTATTGCTGTTTGTTGCTGCCCCCCCTCTATCCCCAAGACCGGCCGGCCCACAACAGTGTGCTCAGCCCTTACTACACGGGGCAGGAGACTGACAGCCTTGGCCGAGGCAGCAGGCGAAGGCAAGAGTCGGCCCGATTCCTAAGCAGCCCCTCTCTGGGGGCAGGACCCTGTTCCGCAGAGTCTCAGACATCAGGGTCCTGCCTCAGACTAAAGGAACTGTTCAGATCCAGGAGCTGCCTTGCCCCTACCCTCCAGCCCTTCACCCTCATCTGGGTACTTGTATCTTGCTAGCATTTTCTCCAGCCAGCTCAGAAGCACGTGTTCCTCTGAAAGAAAACATTTGTCACATACATCAGATGAGTGCTGAACTGAGCCCTTACTCTGGGTTATTTGTTCTCTGAAACCTCACAGTTTCCCTCTTCACGTCAACAAGTTGCTTTTATTTCTTTTTTTTTCTAAAGTATAAAACATTAAGTGTTCATCTAAAAAAATTTAGATAATATAGTTAAGGAAAAAGAAGCAAATGAAACAGTGCTCATCATCATCCCAATACTCAGAGATAACCACTTTTAACATTAAGTGTGGGACTTCCCTGGTGGCACAGTGGTTAAGAATCCGCCTGCCAAATTCTATCAAACATTTAGAGAAAAGCTAACACCTATCCTTCTCAAACTCTTCCAAAATATAGTAGAAGGAGGAACACTCCCAAACTCATTCTGAGGCCACCATCACCCTGATACCAAAACCAGACAAAGATGTCACAAACAAAGAAAACTACAGGCCAATATCACTAATGAACACAGGCGCAAAAATCCTCAACAAAAAACTAGCAAACAGAATCCAGCAGCACATTAAAAGGATCATACACCATGATCAAGTGGGGTTTATCCCAGGAATGCAATTCTGGATTCTTCAATATATGCAAATCAATCAATGTGATACACCATATTAACAAATTGAAGAAGAAAAACCATATGATCATCTCAATAG
>NC_041224.1:61105355-61107597 GCF_002837175.3 Physeter macrocephalus
CATATACCCTGAGAAAACCATAATTCAAAGAGAGTCATGTACCACAGTGTTCATTGCAGCTCTACTTACAATAGTCAGGACATGGAAGCAACCTAAGTGTCCATCGACAGATGAATGGATAAAGAAGATGTGGCACATATATACAATGGAATATTACTCAGCCATAAAAAGAAACGAAATTGAGTTATTTGTAGTGAGGTGGATGGATCTAGAGTCTGTCATACAGAGTGAAGTAAGTCAGAAAGAGAAAAACAAATACCGTATGTTAACACATATATATGGAATCTAAAACTAAAAAAATGGTTATGAAGAACCTAGGGGCAAGACAAGAATAAAGACACAGACCTACTAGAGAATGGACTTAAGGATACGGGGAGGGGGAAAGGTAAGCTGGGACAAAGTGAGAGAGTGGCATGGACATATATACACTATCAAACGTAAAATAGACAGCTAGTGGGAAGCAGCTGCATAGCACAGGGAGATCAGCTCGGTGCTTTGTGACCACCTAGAGCGGTGGGATAGGGAGGGAGATGCAAGAGGGAAGAGATATGGGGACATATGTATATGTATAACTGATTCACTTTGTTATAAAGCAGAAACTAACACACCATTGTAAAGCAATTATACTCCAATAAAGATGTTTTAAAAAATAAATAAATAAATAAAATAAGCATTTAAAAAAAAAAAGAATCCGCCTGCCAACGCAGGGGTCACGATACCAGGTTTGATACCTGGTCTGGGAAGATCCCACATGCTGCGGAGCAACTGGGCCCGTGTGCCACAACTACTGAGCCCGTGCTCTAGAGCCCACGTGCCACAACTACTGAAGCCCGCGTGCTACAACTGCGAAGCCCCGTACACCTAGAGCCCGTGCTCCGCAACAAGAGAAACCACCGCAATGAGAAGCCCGCACACCACAAAAAAAGAATCCGCCTGCCAACGCAGGGGTCACGATACCAGGTTTGATACCTGGTCTGGGAAGATCCCACATGCGGCGGAGCAACTGGGCCCGTGTGCCACAACTACTGAGCCCGTGTGCTGCAACTACTGAAGCCCGCGCATCTACAGCCCATGCTCTGCAACAAGACAAGCAACTGCAATGAGAAGCTCGCACACCGCAACAAAGAGTAGACCGCGCTCGCCACAACTAGAGAAAGCCTGCGCGCAGCAATCAAGACCCAAAGCTGCCAAAAAAAAAACAACATTAGGTGTCTTTCCCAAATAGGTGGATGGCTAGATAGATATTTTTCAACGGGATTAATCAGATTTTACCTTTTTTTTTTCTCAGTTAACAGTGGGTGATAAATTTTTCTCTCATTAAATATTCCCCTGCATCAGTGGTTCTAAAAGTATTGTCTGGGAACCCTTGGAGATCCCCAAGACTTTTTCAAGGAGTCTGTTGGGTTAAAACTATTTTCATAATAATACAAGACATTATTTGCCTTTCCACTCATTCTCTCAGGACTGTACAGTGGAGTTTTCCAGAGGCTGTATGATGTGTGATATTGCCACAGGCTGAATGTAGAAGCAGATATGCAAATCCAGCCATCTTTTGTTAAGCCAGACTAATTTAAAGAGATTTGCAAATGTCATTCTTCTCATTAATTTTTTTTGGAAAATATAATTATTTTTCATAAAAATATGTTTTTTGGGAGTATGTAAAATGGGTTTATTATTAGCTGAATTAACAAATGCATATTTTTGAAATACCTTTTTTTTGGCAGCTTGTGGTATCTTATTTCCCCAACCAGGGATTGAATACGGGCCCTCGGCAGTGAAAGTGCAGAATACTAACCACTGGACTGCCAGGGAATTCCCTGAAATTCCTTCATTTTTATTTTGAATATGCTAAATATTAATAGATATAGCCATATAAGCAAAAGCTCTTTGGGGTTCTCAAAAATGTTTAAGAGCATAAAGTGATCCTGAGGCTGAACACTTGAGAACAACTACTCTACACCGTCACCTTTGGTGACTGCATAGCACCCCTTTCTGTGGATGGCCCCTAATTTGTTCATCCATTTCCTTATTGAAATGGGTTGCTTCCAATTTTCACTACTATAAAAGTGCCGCACAAATCATCGAGTACCTACGTAAAGTGAAAACTTCCTGGAATGAGAGAAAATAACAGAAACCAACTGGAAGGGTGAGCCATCACTATTAGTCCATTATGAATCAAATTAAACAAAATGTATCACAGGATGTGAACAAATAAAGTTGAAAGGCTATGTGCACGTTGAAT
>NC_041224.1:61108097-61127909 GCF_002837175.3 Physeter macrocephalus
AGAAGGGTCCAGTTCAGAGGGGGGCCTACCTCATTCACTCATATCTGTGATCCCCAGGGCCCTGGTGTAACCACCCTGCTGTTAGCAGGGCACACATTATCGCCCCCATTTAAGGGAGGGGGAGACCGAGGCTCACAGAGGTGAGGAACATTGCCCAGGCCCCAGAGCAGCATGGGATGAGAACTCGGGGTCCTGACAACCAGGTCAGGATTTTCTCTAATAATCTATTGTTTACAGCAAGCAGTATTCTGAGATCTTAAGTTTAGGACAGGCAGAAAAACATTACTTCATTATTTTTTTTAGAAACTCTTTGAAGTGGCCTACACAGAATAATAAATTTTCAAACGGCAAACGTTTTCACTTTTAAAACCACCATCAGGTCACGGCTAGCAAGTATCATGGCTGTAACTGAATCCCGGCTGCCTGACTTTCAGGCTCCGTGTTCTTTAACGAGATGCCCGCCTTTAGGGCCCAGAATGTCTCTCTGGGGGAGCCCTGAACCCAGAGAACAGCGGATCCAAGCCGGGGAGAGGTCATCTATCCCCCCCTGCCTCTGCACAGGGGGCACCTAGCTCTGGTGCCTGGGGAGCGCCCCAGTCCTTCCTGCAAGAGGCAGTGCTCACTGACCTTGTGGAGCTTCATGTCAGCATCCTGCACACCCTCCCTCCCGGAGGGCTGGCAGTTGGGGCAGATGTGCGTTCTCTTCTGGTGCCTGAGGGGAGAAGAGAGGAGGGGCTTTTGAGTTTGGGGTGAGTATGAGATTTCTCGGGACCCCAGAGAACAGTGCAGGGCCCAACCCATGGGGAGGGGGAGGGGTGAGACCCAATAAAGAGCAGGAGAGGAAAGAGAGAAAAGGTGAGAGGGAGCCAGGTGAAAGGAGGGAGAAGGCAGGGCGGGGAGGGGAGGTGGTCTCTCAGGACTCTGCCCTGGGACGCAGGCAGGGCCACAGCCTGTCCACCCACCTGTACAAGATGCTCTGCAGGATGGAAGCAAAGGGGGTGATGCCGACACCTGCCCCGATGAGCACAGCATGCTCGGAGGCGAAGATCCTGCGGTTGGGGGTCCCGTAAGGGCCATCAATGTAGCACTGCATGCAGGAGGGGTTAGAGGAAAGAGAGGGTGGGTGGGTGAGGGAGAAGCGGACCCCGACGCTTCAGGACCTCCCTTTATATGCAGGCAGTCATCTCCTGGGCTGGAACCCAGGAGTAAGTGACTCCCACTCAGAGCACATTCTACACTCTGTGCTCTGAGCCCGAGTCTGGGAGAGCCCTAGAATGTTCGCATGCAGAGCTGGTGAGAGCAGGGCGCAGCCAGCACGCCCCCTGTGCCCTGCGAGGGCAGGGGTTTGGTTCCGTTATCTGGAGACCTGGGAGTCAGACCGTGGGGACTGCGGAACCCTGGTACCAAGAGCCACCGCAAGCCCTCTCCGTGGGCAGAGGCTTCGATTCCTCTGCTTGGGGCCACCCCCTTGAGCCTCTCACCTTGATGTTACAGAACTGGTGGTTCTCAGAGGACACCTCGGAGACCTGCAGGGAGTAGAGCAGAGAAGGTGGGTCTCTGGGAGTGGGCGGGCCAGGCATTTCTCAGAGGCTTCCTCGCCCTTGCCAGTCTGAGCAACCTTACAAAAAGGGAATTGCCTTTTCTGCCCCAACCATTCCAGGGAGCATGGGGCACTTTTGAGGGAGAACATCAGTGGTGTGCTGGTACATGGACTCCTCAGAAAAAGAAAGCACCACCACCAGCAACGACAAACTCCTGATTGTTAGTGTCTAGATTTCCGGTGTAAACGCTGCCATCATGGCTCCCACCAATGACTGTGCTTGATAACTGGCTCTCAAAATTCCTGAGAAATGTAACAGTCGCTCTGGAGGTCCAACACAAGTCAGCTTCAGGGTGTGATGGGATAAGACTCACCCCAGCCGCCTCTTGGGCTCAGCCACTCCCGATAGCTTCCATGTCTCTAGACACAGCCCCGGCCTTGAACGTTCTTTCCTTGTGCCTAGAGCACGCTCTCCTCTTGCCCAGCTGGCAAATTCCTGTGCATCCTTCATTGTGCAGCTCACTTGGAGTGGCAGCTCCTCCTGGAAGCTTTGACCAGCTGTTCCAGGCAGAAAAGCCACGCATGGGCCTGGCTCAGAGTTCGCCCATGCCCTTGGGACCCTGCTCTGGGCTTGCTGACAGGGAGCTGCCTGAGGGCAGGGAGCAGGCCTCCTCTGCTCTGCCTAACTCTTCCAGCCCGAGGACAGGCAGACCAGATTCCCTGAGGTCAAAGTGCTTCCTTCCTGAAGATGAAGGAAACAGACCCCCCCCACCAACCCCCGAAAGGGCTGCAGGGGCCTGTGATAGTTTCTCTCTGGTGAGGAGTGACCTTCACAATCATCCCGGCAAATCCCTTATTTCACAGAGAGAAGCCAAACCCGAGAGTGTGGAAATGACTGGCCCAAGTTCCCATAGAGCTCAGGGTGGAGCCTGGGCCTCCAGCTGCCCGTCCTGCACTCACCACGTCACACCACGTTGCTTCTTTGGGGGCAACAGAATTCTGTGTCCTCCACAGTGCTGCATGTGAACTACTTGTGAGGATTATTTTCGGAAGTACACCGTGAGAGGGATATTTCTCTTACAATTTTTTTTTTTTTTTTTTTTTTTTTTTGCGGTACGCGGGCCTCTTACTGCTGTGGCCTCTCCCGTTGCGGAGCACAGGCTCCGGACGCGCAGGCTCAGCGGCCATGGCTCACGGGCCCAGCCGCTCCGTGGCACGTGGGATCTTCCCGGACCGGGGCACGAACCCATGTCCCCTGCATCGGCAGGCGGATTCTCAACCACTGCGCCACCAGGGAAGCCCTCTCTTACAATTTTTAAAAATCCTTCTCATTGCAAGGAGAAAGCCTTACATCATGGTTATTTTATCTTTAACATCTCTCTAACACTTACTAATCCCTCCTCCTTTTTTTCTTTTAACAAGCTAAGAAAGAAAGAGATGGAGAGCATGACAGAGAGAGAGAGAGAGAGAGGGAGAGAGAGAGGGAGAAGGAACAAGCAGTGGATGCAGCTCAGGCTCAGAGCCTCACTTAGCAGGCAGCAACATCTGGCAAGAATTTAATTACATTGCTTTTGCTTTCAGAGTTATCTTCTGTTTATGGCACATGACAACTGGTTCTTCATTAAACATGGCAATCTAAAGAGTCCTTTTAAAATACAATTAAGTTGAAAGTAATGTTGGGATGTAAGGAGAAAGATTCAGTAGGAAATATTACCTGTGGGAAGTAAATATGGCAAAAGTTATGAAGGTGCCATGCAGGTGACTGGCTACACATGGTGTGTGGTCCCTCCTAAATGTGGCCTGCCCTTGAGGCCTTCTCTTCCAAGTTCCAAGGACCCACCCACCGTTCCTGGGAAGAAAAATCATTGGCTCTCCAGGCTCCAGCCCCAGCTTCCTCAGCCTTACCTGGCCCAGGTCCTCGGCTGCAGCTTCCCAATGTGCCTGAACCCCGTCCTTTGTCCCCACGTACACCAGGCCTTCATCCCCCTGCTGTGGAGTTCCCTTGGGCCTGTAGGACATCAGCTCCACAGAGACATCCTTGTTGGAGGCCATTGCGCCCTGTGCCGAGGCTCCAAAGTGGATGGGCTGGGGCTGCAAACACTGTTTGGTGTCAGAAAAAACAGTGCTTTATGATTTAAACCACAAGAGCAGTACGTGTTAGTTTTTTTTTTAAGATTCAGATACTACAGAACTTTAAAGAATAATGTAAAAAACTACCCTGAATTGGAAGACACAACTTCTCTAAACATTTTCTCTGTCTTTCCAGATCTTTTTCACACACACACACACACACACACACACACACTTTCACATAAATGGAACGTACTGCTTTGTAACTTGCCTTTTCCACTTACTACATCTTGACCAGCTTTACGTGCTAATGCATATACGTTCACATAGTCTTTTTTAGGCAACTTACTATTCTATTAGAAGGGGGATCAGTAATTTATTTAACTGCTTCCCTATTGTTGGACATTTTGGTTATCCTCATTTTCTCATTCTTGTTAACAACCACGGTATATTATATAAATTAGCTCTTTCCCTTTACCTTAACTTATTTTTTTATAGCATTTATTACCACATGACACATTTTATATCTATTTGTGCATTTACTGTCTATCTCCCCCTCCAGAAGGGAAGCAGTGCCAATGGCTATTTTGCTTATTGACATATCTCCAGCATCTAAAACAGTACCTGGAAAACAGTAGATCCTGTGCTCAATAGATATTTGTAAATGAATGAATGACAAGGTGGTTAATGTACTTCTTGTGTACATGTCCAATTAACTTTTTAGGCTAAATCCCTAAAAATGGCATTGCTGGGCCATTCGATATAGATATTAAAATGCTGACACATATAGCCAGACTGCCCACCAGAAAGATTGTGCCAATTTATTCTTTGGCAGCGGTACTTAAGACCCCAAGGAAACACTGCTTTTAGTGTATCTACCCACCAATCTCAGTGTGCCAAGACTAGCCCAGTTTTGAAAATCAGCTTTCTCCTTTGGGAGGTTTCCCCTGATTAACAGGAGAGAACACTCTGCTTGTTTCTACCTACCTCTCCATTTCCCAGAGCTTTGCTCTTGGCACTGTTCTAGAAGGTCCCTCTGGTCTGACCAGGCAGGATTCCACATGGTTTTCTCCCCTGGACTTTAAATTCCACAGGGGCAAGGCAGGGCTGGGCCAGGCCTGGGGACTTTCTTCCTTTGACCTTCAACAGGGTTTCCACATATTAACCTGTCTCCCGGCTTAGTGGTACAGCCTACTAAGTGTTCAGGCACCCTCAGCCTCCTACATCTATCCCTGCTTCCTCAGGTGCTGCTCTGATCTCTCTGTATTCCTCCCAAACCTCTCAGAACTTGTATTTACTCCAGGCACTGGCAGACTGTCAATTTTGTGCAGTTCATCAGGGCTCAAAAGATAACAGTGCTGATGGTGATGGTGACGGTGATGATGATGATGATAATGATGGTGGTGGTGATGATGGTGATGGTGGTAATGAATGATCCCTCTGGACCATGTTGCTCAGTTCACTCAATACTTGACATGCATTCATTCCATTGGTCCTTAAAAGAATCATGTGTAAAAGGAAAGCCAATGGTGGGAAGCACGTCCAGCTTGTAGATGAACAACTTGAGGCTCAGCAAGGCTAAAAGATGTGCCCAAGGCCATACAGTTAGAAAGCGTTAGAGCAGAGAGGTGGGGGTGGGTTTTTCTCAGCTCAATTTCCCCCTCTTTGCATTGTCCCCTTCTTTCTAATGGAGCACACTGGAACGGGGAGGATCTGGAGTGGTCAGGCTTCGAGGAGGCTCTTGGACCACACAGTCTGTAGTTGCCTTGCCCTGTGTGCCACCATCCAGCCGGTGTACACGACAGCTGCTCAGTGGTTGCCAACTAAGAAGGCAACTTTTCCCCATGGGTTTGTCACCATGGTGGAGACTTACTTCCCTGCAGTCACTTACCTGCAGCTTCCTCTGACTCCTTCTCATCTTCAAACTCCTTGAGAGCCTCTCGGAACCACAGCCCTCTGGGTCTGATTTCTTGAAGGACTCATACAGCCTGTTTGTCCACTGGCCCTGGGACCAGGTGTGTAGCCAGATGGTGTCTGAGCAAGAGACAGGGAGGGAGGAAAGGGTTCAGCACTGTTCTCCAGCAGGGACAGACACGTCTCACTTGGAGGGATTGGGACTGGGCGTCCGCCCCTTAAGTCCTCCTTTGAATGTCCTTCCTCAGGCCCAAACTAGCAGCCACAGTCATGGGACTTGGAGAGTCGAGCTCTCTGTGCAGACCTGGCAATCTTGCTCGGTGAGGTCAACCTAAGGGTTCAGTCTCCTTTGCCAAGACAGGGGTCAGAGTGGCCCTGAGCACACTGGGAGCTCCCTAGGGGTGGGGGCCAGGCCTCCTCCATCAAGCCAGTGTCTCACCAAGGTGGGGACCCTCTCTCTCCCACATTCAACCGGGTGCCTGTCAACGGCTCTGCACACAGTAGGTGCTCAGTCAATGGTGGGAGCAACAGCTTGCACTGCCCCCAGTGTCTGGGACGCAGGGGGTGCTTACTAAGGTTCCCTGTTGAGTGGATGACCGATGGAAAACCCTGGGGGGGTTACCCCTCTATTGAAGGGTACCAGAAAGAACCCACATGAGAGTAAGGAGGCCCCTAAGACATCTCATCCTTTTTCTTTTATTTTAAACCACGGACTCTTTCGGCAGTCGTATGAAGGAAATGGATAGACTCCTTCTCAGAATAAGGTTTTTAAATACATTGAATAACATATGTAGGAATTACAAATGAAACCAATTATAATGAGACAGTTATCAAAATATATTTTTTAAAATTTTGATTTAAGAATACATGTGTGTTTTTGTTAATACATGAAATAACGAGATGCAGCAGGAGCCACGTGGTCACTGGAAACGTGAATTAGCAATAAGCATGAATGATGTCCCAAAGTATGGACAGCAGCCGTAATGTGGTATGAAAAAGAATACATGGTTTTCATTTCGAAAAAGGCACACGGATTGGTAATGCTACTATGGTTTGTTACCTGCATTCATACCTGAAGAAAATGCTACATTTTAATTAGCTGTTATTGAAAACAAAGATGTCACATTTTTTTGTCCACCTAAGTTCCTGAATGAACTGGTTGGACCCTGTGTTTACAGAGAGGTGAGGCATCCTCTCACAGCTTTGTGAGGAGGGGACTGAAAAGTCACATGCTTGGATCCCTACTCCCATGCGCCTTCCTGGCGCTTCCTCACCCTTCAGGGTGCAGAGAGGCAGGAGGGCTGGGCTATGCCCTGTCGCACAGATGCACCCTGAACTGCCTCACACAGTGACTCATATGGAGAAGGCCTCTTAAATGTCAGCTGAATTCAATCAGCTGCACCTGCCAGCCTGAGTCCCACTCCTGATTCTGTAAGCCAGCTCTGCAAACAAAGTTGGAGGATTTACCAGCCCCCGTATAGACTCACTCAGCTCACTGCAGGGGACTCGGGCCCAAGACATGGGCAGATTCCAAGCTGAGACCCTGAAGAAACCCCTTCAAGAATTGGTCAAATAAATAACACATCCATAAAATAAACATGGTCATTATAATCATATTAGTATTGATACATTGGAATAGTATGCAGCCATTAAAAGGAAAAGTTATTCTTTTAAAAGAACTGACATGCAAAGATTTTCATGACATACTATTCATGGAGAAAAAGTGGGCTTCAAAACAGTGAGAACAGTGATCCCTTGCATGCAGAATTATCTCTGCTTCTGATTATCCATGGAGATGTATCAAGATCTGGAAGGCAATGGTTTTATTTTGTTTTCTTTTTTAAATTTTATTGGAGTATAGCTGCTTTGCAATGTTGTGTTAGTTTCTACTGTACAGCAAAGTGAATCAGCTGTATGTATACATATATCCCCTCTTTTTTGGATTTCCTTCCCATTTAGGTCACCAGAGAGCATTGAGTAGAGTTCCCCGTGCTATACAGTAGGTTCTCATTATGGAATCTATTTTATACATAGTATCAAGAGTGTATATATGTCAATCCCAATCTCCCAATTCATCCCCTCACCCCTTTCCCCCTTGGGACAATGGATTTCTTTGGGTGGAATTACTTGAGGGATTTTAATTTTCTTCGGGACATGTTTCTATACTGTCTGAATTTTCCAGAAGCATATCTGTTCTTTACAAAACAGCAAAGGAAAGAAGAATAGGAAGAAGATAACCCACCCTCTCTAACACACACCCTCACCCCATTGTACATCCAGGCCACCACTCACATGATTCCAGGGCAGGTGTTGTGCAGCTTAGGGTGGGGAACCCTGGACTTGGGTCTGCGCCCTGAACTGAGGGAGCTAGGCCAGGGGGTGGGAGGCATCCTGAGTGAAGCTACAGCTTTTAATGGGGGTGGGTCAGAGAACCCTGGCAACCAGAAGCCTTTACTCCTCATGAAGCCGAGCAAGGGTCTCGCTGTAACAGGCCACACAAGGTCTCCTCTGTCAGAAGCACCGCTTGAGGTGGGAGGGCCAATGCCCGGCCAGGAGGTCAGAGGTCCAGCTTGTGGCCCGACCAACAGCTCAGGACCAGAAGGCAGGCCCACGCATGGTTGCAAGTCAGAGGACTGCTGGGCAAAGGGAGGGTCAGCTGAGTGGTTCTATGGGTGCTGGGTATCCAGAGGGAATAGGGGTGGTCCAGGGATGGGGGAGAAGGGTGCGAGGGCTTCTGCTGCCTTGGCGCCCCACAGGGCTCATGCCCACATGGAGTGCAGAAGCCTGGCTTCCTGTCACAGCCCCCCTTGGAAACGACCTGGTCCCCCCTCTCCTCTGAGCTGCTGTTCCTCTGCTTAAGACCCCTGAGGGCTCCCAACCGCCTGCGCCATCCTGCGTTCCACTCTGCGTTCCACTCTGCGTTTGAAGTCTTTCACAGTCCCACCCTGGTTCTCTTCGACTTTGCCAGCCACTCTTGTCTGCCTTTGGTCCCTTCTCTGACCCTCTCTCCTGCGCCCCCTGCCCCTACTTCACCCAACCCTCAGCCCAAACTACATCAGACCCTCCTACGTTTCCACGTTTTCATGCTTCTCCCTCCGCCTCCACCCCCTCGTCCTTCCCTACCTAGGAAACTCCTACGAACCCTTCAAAGTTCAGCTGAAATGCCACCCTGCCCACTTCCCCCACCAGGCCAGGCCCTCCCCTGTGACCCTCATGGCAGCCGGTACAGCCCCAAACACCCCATTCGGTCAGCATCTGCACGTCGCTTTGGGAGGTCGACTTTGTGTGTCTGGTCTTGTTCACCTCTGTGTTCCCGGTTCCCAGCCTTGCTTGGCACACGGCAAGGACTCAGTAATACCTGCTGAGTGACCGGTGGGGCTGGCGCAGGCCTACCTTTCTGCTCGGGAGCGCTGCTGATAGTGAAGTGGTGCCACTCGTGGCGCGAGATGGTGTGGATGTTCAGATACAAGTAGTCGCCAGGCGTGTAGTGGAAAAGAGGGGGTTTCTTGATGAGGAGATGAGTGACCTGGGGAGAGAAGAAAGAGACCAGGGTCATCTGTGCAGGCCCAGAGCTGCCAGGGGCCCCAAGGCCAGAGGATGGAGGCTGGGCTGTCTTTCTCCACCATAAGCCAGGCTGGCCCCAGACATGAGACTCTTCTGTGCCTGTGAGTGGGGTCTCACCCCTGCAACACATCTGCCAACCAGGGGGTTGGCAGTGATCAGAGAAGGGAAGTCAGGCTGTGTCTGAAGTGGGGCTCATGGTGTGATCCCACTTCTTGTGGTGTAAATACTGCTTCTCAGCGGCCCTTCTTCTCTGTGAAGCCCCTGACTGCTCCAGCCCCTTTCTTGGAACTTCTGTGGCACTTGGGTGGTATTCCAACCATGAACAGGCATCTCCCCAGGATACAACAGCCTCCTGGATAGTAGCTTCAGTTTATTGAGCACGTACTGGGTGCCAGAGCTGTGTGGAGCTCTTCTAGTGCTATCTCTAATCCTAACAGCGACTCTCTGAGATGAATGTCATTCTTTCTCCACTTTACGCAGGAGAGGCTGAGGCTCAGAGAGGTTAAATGACTTGCTCAAGGCCACCAGTTAAGAAACCACGGGATTTGAATCCAACCACTCTGTCTGATGCCAGGGTCTAGACAGAAACCTTGGCCTCTTAGTCAGCTTCCGTGTCCTCACTCTCAAGCTGTCCAGAGTCAAACCCACCCAGAACTGCCTTCCCTTTCTCCAAAAATGGCCCCAGTTACTCAGGCACCTGCAAGACAGCCTAGACGCCTTCCCCACCTCAACCGCAAATGCAGCCAGTTACCTCTTGAGTCTTTCTGTGACATGCCCCCTCCCCACCCAGTTCAAGGTCAAGGCTCTCATGAGCTCTCATCTACATGTGTGGGACAGCCTCCCCAGTGGTCCCCTCCAAGCCATCTTCTACAGAGCGACTAAAGAAATGCAGCTGGAGTATAAAGCAGCTCAGTACCACCGCCTACCCGTCCCCCACCCTGCTCAAGAGTTCCCCGTGGCCTGCAGAGTGAGGCCACTCACCCTTAGGCCCTGCCCACCCCTCCAGCTTCTCCCTGGCACCTTGGCTCCAGCTGTGCCAAATTACCTGTAGTCCCCCAAGCACAGTATGCCCTTTCAAAACTCTGTGCCTTTGCCCATGCTGTTCCTTATCCAAGCAAACCCTTCCTTATCTTGACTATCCAACAAACTCCTATTCATTTTTCAAAACCCTGAAAAGGCAGCTCCCCTCTCATTCTGAAGCTTCTCTGATCTCTCAAAGACAAAGAGTTTTAACACCTCCTGGGATTCTTCTTCTCTTACCAACACAGTCCTGCACTGTAACAGAAGGGCTGACTCTCCTATTAGCCTGTGTGCCCGTGGAGAGTGGGACAGTGCCTGAGCCTTCTCTGCATCTGTCACCTAGCGCAGGGCCTGCCACCTTGTAGACACTAATATATACTTACTGAAGGTATTCTGGGCACACTGGCCTTTAGCGGTATCCTGCCTATCCGTCATTCCCCTTCCAGAAGTGTCACTCCTGGAGGACTGGATCGAGTCTTGCACTTTGCTTATCTTCTCCACTGTGATGGGGCGCCCCATTTCCTTGGGGGCGGGGGTCTAACAGAGTACTAGCTGCTGCACCCCACCACCTGTGACTCCCCTTGGCTCGTCAGGCCCCCTTTGCACCTTGGAAGGGAGGAGATTGACTTCCACGATGTACAGGGCCTCCATGCGGGATGCGGCCAGGCCGACAGCCTTCTCCAGGAAGAACAAAGCGCCAGGGACCATCAGCCACTTCCAGAAGTTGAGCCCGTGCAGACATGGGAGGTAGGACAGGTGGGTCCAATAGAACACCTGTGGGGGTGGGGAGTAAGTTGCCAGAGTCAAGGCCTGGGGGTGGAACAGAGCCAAGAATCACAGCCATCCTTAAAGCCAGGACTGTGCCCAGAGCCTTGGCCACACACACCCTCTCCTGGGAACAGGCTTGGGTAGGAGGTTGGGGGTGGGAAGCTTCATTGCCTCTGTGTTCTGGGGGCTTGATCCAGAAAGTCTGTAAGGGAAGATTCTTGGTGCTAGTGGCAAACATCTGGAACATCTGCCTGGGGGTGTTCTGGGCTCATGAGCATCAGTGTCTCAGTCCACTGACCCTTTCTCAGGGGGAAGGAAGGAAAGACAGCAATGGTGTACTGGGAGTGGAGGAGAAAGAGCAAAGCCCTGAGTTTTAATACTTGCTCTGCTACTAGCTGTGGGACCTTGGCCTGGTAAGTTACTTTTCTGAGAGTCAGATTCCTCATGGGTCAAATGAGGATGCTGATTCTGACTTCAAAGGATCATTGCTGGCCCCAAGTAGGTGCCATGTATATATATATATATTTATATATGTCTATTTCTGATGTGACCAAATCAGTCCAAGGGACAGTTCCAGTCTCCCAACCAAATCCTCTGTGACCTCTTGTATCTCGAGGAGGCTATAGAGAGGAAAGCAAAGCTAGACCTAATACTTTTGGACTGACCATGTGCCAGATGTGTGTAGTTATTGGCTTCACATGTATTATCTTATTTAATTCCTAAAATATTAATAACTTCAAAGGTAGAGAATTATAGATCCGTTTTACAGATGAGGACAATGAGTGACCTGTAAGTAGTGGGGTGGGGATTAGAATCCCCAAAGCCTGTGTTCCTTCCCCTCCCTGTGCCCAGTTTAATCCAATTAGAGCAAGGGGATAAGCCAGCGAAAAAGCCAGAAGAATCTTCTAGAGCAAAATATTTTCACTCAGCAGACATAAACTACAGCCCAATGGCAGAACTCCAAATCACATGTCCATAGTATGCAGACCGCCTGGAGCTTCCTGGGCTCTGGAGTAATTTAGAGGGAACACAGCATGAAATGAAGTTGGGAGCCCAGGATGGGACAGGCAAAGGGGCAAGGGCTCGGGCACCTCAAAGTGGCCGCTCCTGCGGACCCAGGGGCCGGAGCAGGCGGACATGCCAGGCAGCAGTAGGAACAGGGCCACACGGGTCAGGGAGGCCGAGCCGTGGGCCGGGCCAATGCCAGGCCTCGTGGTGAGCAGCAGTTCCCCAAACTGGAGGGGGCTGGCCTTGGACTGAGCCCGCAGTGCTGCAGACGAGCACGAGACAAGCTCTGCCCGTTGCACTTTCCCTTTGGGGTTCCCACCCCTCCCCCTTCTCTGCCCAGTGGGCCGGCGGGACACACAGGGGCAGGATAACTGAGGGGTCTGTGGAAAGCCCGGGTCCCCAGCCCCTGCCCCAGGCTACTCACCGAAGCTCACCACGTGGGCCACGGTGTGGATGAGGGAGAGCCCGACCACCACGTAGCCCATAAGCTGGTGGAACTGGAGGTTGTGGTGCGGCGGCAGGACCTGAGCCAGCCACGTGGCCCGCAGCCATGTGAGGCAGCGCCTAAGCATCAGCACCTGGCCGGGCAAAGCGGCAGAGAGCCCCACCTGGCTCGCTCTCCGCCCTGTCCTCTGCTCCCCAGCAGCTGTTTCCCTACCCTGAGCCTGTTGTGCTTCCTAAACGGGGCCCTGTCACCACCTCCCCTGCCCCCAAGCCTCCGCTGCTCCCCTAGGTCCAAAGCTGGGGGTCTGCAAAGTAGGATCTCCAGAACTGGCGAAGAAAAAATGTTACAGAATGTCTGCTGGTATCACTTTTATCTCAACACGTGGGAAGCACATAGGCTTTTACTAATATTTAGTATCTGTGGAGACATGGTGCCCTCATTTAGTCATATGTCAGACTGGCACCATGTCACATGTGGTTCTCGAGATGTCCTGGGGGCAGATGGGGCTTTTCAAGGGGTTTATGATGAAGGTCCCCTCACTTGCTCATTTACTTCAATGTATTTATGCATGCCCTGATACGTGGATTTGCAGATTACATTAACTGCTTTTAACTTAAGTAAGCTAACCATCCCTCAGCAGGAACAAGTAACTTAAAAAGATTCCCTACAGAGAAAATGCAGATTGAAAATAGTGTTAATAAGGCAAGAGCAAGTGACCACAAAAATGAGTCACATGTCACCCACCCCTGGTGTGAATTCTTTGTAGCCAGTTATGAGGTTATAAATAAAACCCACTCTAATAAGAAGCTGATAGTGTCAGGAGGAGTATTTGGACTAGAGATGTATATCCCTGATCAGTAAGAATGAACCTTGGGACTTCCTTGGCGGCCCAGCGGTTAAGACTTCACCTTCCAATGCAAGGGGTGTAGGTTCGATCCCTGGTCGGGGAGCTAAGAACCCACATGCCTCGCGGCCAAAAAACCAAAACATAAAACAGAAGCAATCTTGTAAAAAATTCAGTAAAGACTTTAAAAAATGGTCCACATCAAGAAAATCTTTAAAAAAGAAAGAAAAGGATGAAGCTTGCCTTATAGTTATATTGTGCCATAAACCTATTGGCTAATGATAATAGGGCATGCATATAATTATAAGTAAGTGAGCATATACTGGGTAATTGGGAGGGGTTTTTGTTTTCTGTTTATTTTTGTTGTGTTTTATTTCGTTCCAGTTGCCAAAGTGTGTCATCAAATACACTTGGAGACCTCAGTCTCTGGTCCCCAGAATCACATTCTGGCATTCAAGGCCTCTGGAAGTATTCTTTTTCTGGTTGGAGCTCTGCACGGGAGCCAGCCCACCTCCTCTGGGTCCACCATAGTGTTATTGTGAGGATCAGATGGAAAGTGCTTAGCACTGTGACTTGTACATAGTAGCACACAAAAATGCCAGCTATGTTATTTACCTGCTGTGTGACTATGGACAGCTCACTGTCCCCTCTGAGCCTTAGTCCCCACCACTGAGTGTTGGCCCAGTTGAGTTCTAAGGTGCCATCCTACCCTGACACTGCAGGTGTCCACATGTGGGTCATTTTGTCTAAGAGGAGCCTACATCAGTCCCCCTACCCGTTTCCCTGCGTTGTGCCCGCAGAACCCTACCGCGATGAAGCTGCAGTCAAAGTTGAGGCATTGGCCGCAGCCCTTGGCCACCATGACACTGGCGCCGAGGGCCCTGTGCGCACTAGCTGCCAGGGCAAAGAGCAGCGCATGGAGGCCCACATAGGCGGGCAGGCAGGGCAGGTGGCTGTGGTGGTTGTGCCATTAGGCAGAGGTCAGCTGGCGAGTACGGTGTCGGGGCGGCCCGGCAGCGGAAGGAGTCATCCAGTGGGCAGCACTGTGAGAGAGGGCTCCACTCAGAAGGCCGCGGTGTGGAGGGGACCACCAGAGTCTGAACCTAGAGACCCCATTCCCTCTGCAGCCCACTAACTCTCAGGGAGCCTCGTGGCAAACAGGCCGGCTTTCTTTTACACCAGGAAACAGAGAGGTCAAGTGACTTGCTTACAGTCACACAGCTAGGTGGAACTGGGATGAATCTCTGGTCTTTCGGATGCCACACGCACGACTTTTTTTTTAACTACCTTTCCTTACTTCCCAACTGGGGGCGGGGCGGGGGAGGTAATCGAAAAGGATGGAAGAATCTGAGACATTTTGTGATAACCCATGAGAAAGTTAATACACAAAAAGAATGAACTACAAAACTGGCACTATTCAGAGCTTGGAGTCAGACAAACTTGGGTCTGTTGTTACACGCTTTTTATATTATTTTCTCCACAGTGCTTATCAAATTTGTACGTATCTAGTTTATGTACTTGTTTATTGGTATCAGTTACCTGTCCTTCAGTCTGGAACGTAGCCCCAGCAGAGCTCTGCCATTACTGAGAACAAGGCTTGGTACATAGTAGCTGCTCAACCAAGTTGAATAAATAACTGTCTTTGCTAACTATCTGTGTGATCCTAGGCGTGTTACCTCAGGTGAAGTAACTTTAATGTCCTTTTGTAACTTCATTCCTTTTGTAACTTTAATTTCCTTTTCCATGCTATGCACTGGTATAATTGTAAAAATGCCCAGCACTTAATATTGTGAGTTGATTCTAAAGAAACACTGTAGAAAATGGACACATGACTACAGCTGCCCTGCACTACAGACCTTTGTCCCCAAGAGAAAGCAAGCAAAGAGGGGAGGGGATGGGCGGGGCTTATCTGGGGCGGGGCCGACCTGGGCGGGGAGGGGCGGGGCCGGGCTGAGGGATCCGCCGTGTGTTCAGGCCACACTTCGCACCTGGTGTCTAATCCCGGCACTGGCAGTGCCCCTGCACGAGACAGGACGGTACCTGATGGTCAGGTTCTCCATGACCCCGGGGAAGCGCTGCAGCTCATCTCGAAGATCATCGAAGGTGATGGCGCCGCTTCAGTCCTTGTCCGCCAACTTGAAGAGCGCCAGCGTCAGCTGGTCCAGCTTCTCCTCGGCCAGCGAGATGGCGCTCTCACGCAGGCACGATAGCAGCACGATGCGCATCTCGTCCACGTTGATGGAGCCGCTCCCTGGCCCAAGTGAGGATGAAGCCGAGTGTGGGCCTGCCCCCAGTCCTGGCTCTGTACTTGCAGACTCGCCCTGCCTTGCACAACCATTGCATCAGTGGTTCGTTCATCTTCATCTTTCTGCCAACCAACTCTCTTTAGGAGCATAGACCAGGCAATCGAAGGACATATGGCACCTTCCGCTCACAAACCTTCCATGGCTCCCTACTGCCGAGCTCAACAGAGGTGAACATCTCCCCAAGCATGGAGAATCTTTGGACTCAGTGCATGCCTTCCTCCAGAATCTGCAGCCTGCTCTCTAAGTACCACTCAACTTCCAAGATCATCTGCCCAGAAGATACACTTGCTTACTTAATCTATAAGGAGCTACGTGCCCAGAGCTTCAATTATCCAGAGGCGAATTGTATATGAGGTGGTGGTGAAGAGGTTCCCTGTTGTTCCCCAGCCTGTAGCAAAATTTGCTCATCCATGTTGTCCTGAGAGGCTGCAGTTGGGCCCTCAAGTCCAGCCTTGTGGCCTTATGTGAACATGAGTGGCTAAGAGTGATGTGAAAAGGAAGCCAGAAGTACTGTCGACCCCCCAAAAGGTTGCGTTCTGCACCCGGGGATTCCACCCGCGGTTGGTTGAATCGGCGGATGTGGAACCCACGGATACCGAGGGCCGACTGTATGACTCCATTTTACCTAAGGGACTTGAGCATACACGGATTTTGGTATCCACTGGGGTCCTGGAACCAATCGGAGAAACTACTGTACCAACTGAGATGGGATCTGGGGCACTTTTTTCTCCTGTATATATTTTCATTCATCATGAGCGGTAGGACTCGTGATTAGTGATTTCTTGGCCTGTTTTTGGATACAGACACACCTGAGGTAGCAACATGCTTCTGCCCCTTACTGTGTGATGGTGGGCCATACGTCCTTTAGAGTATTGCCCCTTACTCTGCTCATCTGTAAAATGGGGCTAATTATTCCTCCCTTTCAGAATTGGTTCAAGGATAATAGATAATTAATTATAAAGCACTTAATGCAGTCTATGGAAGACGGTAGTTGCATATAAATGAAAAGTCTTATGGGTATTGTGATCATCACTTGGGCCAAAGTCAAAGTCTGTAATCATGTACAGAGTCTAATATGCCACTCTCCAGCCACACCTCCCGTCCTTCAGTTTTCCTAGTCAAGAGCCAGCATGAAGCATACTTTAAAGAAAACCTTAGCAAAGCTCTGCCAAGAAACTCATGCACCCTGGACCAACTTGCTTCCTATTGCACTCTTCAGGGTCCGTGTAGCCCCCAGGAGTGGTCTGAGACTTAGCCCATTTGAAATGACCTATGGGAGGCCTTTTCTTACTACTGACATTCTACTGCATGAGGACATGAACCAGGCCCTGAGATATATTATTAATCTAGGACAAGTTCAGAAGGCAATCCAGGACTATGCCCACAAGACACTGCCAGCTCCCACTAAAAATACAGAGGAAGGAGCAGTTCCTTCACAAATAAACCCTGGGGATCAAGTTCTTCTTAAAACCTGGAACGAGGGGGTCCCCCCAAGACCAACTATTGCACAGGATGGGTTGAAGCCTTCCCCACCCGATCTGAAAGGGCTATGGAAGTCCTTAAGTCCCTTTTAAAAGAAACACTTCCTCGGTTTGGACTTCCAAAGTCCCTGCAGAGTGATAACGGGCCCTCTTTTTATAGCCAAAATCACACAGGGATTCACAACAGCCTGTGGGCGCTCTGACCACATCCAGAGCGCCCATCCCTCCCTGTCCCCTTCCAACCCTCTCATCCATTCAGATTTATACTCTCCTTAGCCAATTTCAAGTCCAGGGTTCTCCTTCACAATTATTCTTGTGCACATTTTTATTCCTTATCCCTCTGTCCTTCTATTGCACTGACCCTAAAAATATCTCATCCCTAGGTGAATCCAACGACCTGTTTTCTCCTTTCCTGCACCAGGGCAGCTAAGTAAACATTGCTGAAGAAAAGCACCCAAGAGAGCAGGAAGTGTCTGATCGCAGCCATGGCAAGGCCTTCAACTTGCCCACAGTCCTCTCATGCTTCTCTAGCAAGGTCACGGTCCCCTGTCTGCCGAGACCACTTCTCATGCCTATCTAGTCCCTGCCTGGCTCTCGGAGAAAACTGGAACCCCTGGAAGCGAGTGCCCTCTAGTTCCTGCCTTGAAACTACAAACCTCCTCTCACCTGCTGTCTTCTTCCCCACCTCTGTCTGCAAGGAGGAGGTGAGTGTGCTGCTTCCTCCTGTCACAGGCCAACCTCTCCGTCTGAGGTTGTTGATAAGCCCCAGGTGTGGGCCAAGCTTGGTGGTCAGAAAGCAGTCAGTGAAGAGGGTCCCATGGAGATTGGGGTGGGGTCTGAGGAAGATGCTCAGGAAGCAGGTACAGTCAACTGCCCATGTAGTGGTGGTGGTGTGGGTCAACTTGGGAAGTGGGTTCCAAGAATGAGGTCTGGCTAGACTGTCAGGAGGGAATGGGAGGTAGAGAAACCCCATAGGCCAGAGGGCCTTGCTCAGGAGCAGATCTGCAGCTGGGTTGAGTTTTCAGGATGCAAATCCAGCCCTGTGACTCCCCTGCTCAATGCTCTTCAATGGCTCCCCATTGCTCCTTGTACTGAGACTCCAAACCATGGCCCCTGGGGCCTGCCCCATCTGGCCTCACCAACTACCCCAGTCTCATTGGGTGCCTTTTTCCCACTTCAGCCTCTCTTCCTTTGATGATTCTGGGTCTTTAGACACCCTTTAAGCCACAAAGTTGCCAAAGAATGAAGGTCATTGCAGTGTCACTTACAATGCCAAAAAACAGAGGGGGTAACAATGAAATTCTCCCTTTTGGAAATGGGGTTTGAGTAAATAGTAATAAATAACAGCTGACACCTGTAAAGATGGTACCCCGAACTAGACACTGTCCTGAGTTTACATAAGTTAACTAATTTAATCCTCCTAGCAACCTCACGAGTATGTGCTATTATGATGGTCATTATTTTTATGTGACACGTGAAGAAATTAAAGCAGGGAGAAGTTAAGTAACTTCCCCAGGGTCACATGATTAATAACTGGTGGAGCTGAGATTTGAACCTGGGTAACCTGGCCTCAGAATCAGAGACCTTAGAGTATATACTAGATGATTCTGTTTATTTGAAATTCTAGAAATGGTGTGGTCATAGAAAGTGGTGGAGTGGGAGGCATTGATAGCAAAAGGGGAGGGAACATTTTAGGCTAATAAATGTTTTCTTTCTTGATTGCAGTGGCTGTGGTTTATACAGATGTATGAATTTGTCAAAGCTCATTGAACTCAACTCTTAAAATATTGTATTAAATATTTCAATAAAGTTAATTTTACAAAAAAAAATAGAAAAGAATCAGAGATCTTAACTATTAGGCTGTGCTACATGGAACATAGGACACAGACATACAGTGGAATATGGTGCAGCCACTACAGATGAGGCTATAACAACATTGAGTTACCACTTCACACCCATTGGGATGGCTATTATCAAAAAAACAGAAAATAACAAGTGTTGGAGAAATTGGAACCCTTATGCATTGCTGGTGTGAATGTAAAATGGCATAACCACTGTGGAAAAAAACTATGGCAGTTCCTCAAAAAAAAGAATTGCCCTATGATCCAGTAATTCCACTTCTGGGTATATGCCCAAAAGAATTGAAAGCAGGGTCTTGAAGAGATATTTGTACACCTATATTTATAGCAGCATTATTCATAATAGCCGAGAGATGGAAGCAACCCAAGTGTCCACTGAAAAATGAATGGATAAACAAAATGTGTTATATACATACAATGGATAATATTCAGTCTTAAAAAAGAATGAAAGCCTGTCATATGGTACAACATGGGTGAACCTTGAGAACATTATGCTAAGTGAAATAAGCTAGTTACAAAAGGACAACTAGTATATAATTTCACTTATATAATTTACCTACAGTAGTCAAATTCTTGGAGGAGGGGGAATAGGGAGTTATGATTAGTTGGTACATTGTCAGTTTGGAAAAATGAAAAAGTTCTGGAGATGGATAGTGGTGATGGTTGCCCAACAATGTGAATTTACTTGATGCTTCTGAACTATACACTTAAAAATTGGTTAAAGTGGTAAATTTAATATTATGTATATTTTACTACCATAAAAATGATATTATAAAGCAATACAGTCTTACATGAACAATTGTTTATATTGTTTAGTGAAAAAAAGCAGTGTGTATAGTATAATCCCATTTTGTTTTTTAAAAAACATGGATGGGGCTTCCCTAGTGGCGCAGGGGTTGAGAGTCCGCCTGCCGATGCAGGGGACACGGGTTCGTGCCCCGGTCTGGGAAGATCCCACATGCCGCGGAGCGGCTGGGCCCGTGAGCCATGGCC
>NC_041224.1:61128011-61134023 GCF_002837175.3 Physeter macrocephalus
GCCATGGCCGCTGAGCCTGCGCGTCCGGAGCCTGTGCTCCGCAACGGGAGAGGCCACAACAGTGAGAGGCCCGCATACCGCAAAAAAAAAAAAAAAAAAAAAAAAGTGGATGGTGAGTGTATGCTATCAGAAGACCGTAGAGGGTGATTTTTGTCGTAGTGGGCTATTATGATGATTATTAAAAAGCAACAAAACAATTTCTTTTTTTAAACATATAAAAGAACAAAGGAAAGTTCTGGCTTCTGCTGAGTTGAATCAAGGGCATTTGTCTCCCTGCCAGGGACCTACCTTCTCCCCCAACAAAAGGGAAGCAGAGACCAGAGACAGGGCAGGGAACCCACAGAGAGACAGAGAGAGAGAGCTGTCAGCCTCACCTGGAGAAAACAGCCCCATGCTGGGTAGTCACTGAGATAGGCCGATTCCCTTTGTCCCCCCTACTGAGTCCTGCCCCCCACCACACAAAGGGCCCTTACCGTCAACATCATGCACCTGGAAGAGGAACTGGAGTTTGTCTGTGGGGCTGCCGTGGATGAGCAGGGTCCACGCCTCCTGCAGCTCCTGAAGCGTGATGGTGCCACTTCCATCCAAGTCAAACAGAATGAAGAATCTCTTGGCAAAGAAGGACTGTGACCAGAAGGGGCAGGGGGATGGGCACAAGTATGGCCACAGGGCCCAGGCTTTGAATTCATTCACTGCATCTGCGTGTGTGTGTGTGTGTGTACACACCGTGGAGTGGTGGGAATCAGGGAGGACCCAGGTGCCTGAACACAGTGTGTGATCTGCCCACAAGGTCACACCAGGGCTCAGTGTCCGTGGCGCATCTGGCCAGCTGAGAGCAAGTTCGGGGTCTGGTGAGAGAACTGTTCAGCTGTAGCGAGGATGGGCTTGTGTCTGGGCCTCTGGCCCCCGGGCCTGGTAATTTGCATAGGCTTTCTGTCCCCACAGTCTATCGCCCCCATCAGCCTTGCAGTCCAGACCTCTGGTGGCCCCTTACTCAACATGGGAAAAGGTTCGGATCCAGGGTCCCTCGAAGGCTCTTCCCAGGTCCTGTCTCATTCCCCTTGGGGTCACCCAGAGGGATAGTGAAGCCAGGAAGAACTTATAAAATTGATGCCACTTGAGTATCTGTGTCTTCGCCTTTACCTGTTGTTTGGGGGTGCCTACAGCCTACATTTAAGTGTTCTTAACGTAGACTTGTTCTGAACAGCACCTGTTCTCAATTGCCGATTTACTCACTCCATTCACCATTCATACATTCATTCATTCAACAATCATGTCTGTGCAGCCTCTGCTTGCCAGGCCTGGTGTTAGGCACTGGAAACACAGAAATTAAGAAAACAGGCTGGGTCAGTGTCACAGATATGCCAGGCCCGGAGGCTCCCCTTGAGGCAGGGAGAGGAGCCTAAGGGCTTTGGTGTCTGACCTCAGTTCACAAGCAGGAAGTCTACTGTGGGCAGTCCAACCCTGCCTTGGCTTCACTCTTTTTCCCCTGGGTCCCTCGAGTAAGTCCTTTATCACTCTCTACCATCCCAAATGGCCTTTATCTTAAGATATTTTACAGCCCCTGTTAGGGAGAAGATCTTTCTTTCCTTCCCCATATTGACTATGAAAGGAGGCAGAGCATTTAGAGTTCTAAGTAGTATCTCAGTTACCAGCAAATGAGGGGCTCTCCCATCAAAATAGGGGCATTCAAATGCTCATTGGCTCGCGCCCATCGAGGACACAGGCCACCATGAGATGCCAGCCCAGAGGACACCTAAGGCGAGACTCACTCCTTCTGCCTCTCTGCTAACGTCTCCGCTGTTTGTCGGGTATGCAGGCTGTTATGGGGATGGGCAGAGGACCTATGAAACCAAGAGAGAGGACTGGGGATGGCGTGGCAGTGCAAAGGGGCCTTTAATGTATACAAATCATGGAAAAGCTTATTTTGTGGCAGGAGGCTTAAGTCATAGCATCACCTTTGCCCGTGAGGCTAGCAGTAACTGTGAGGGCAATAATGTTTCTTAAGATTTGACAAGCTACTGATTTGCAACTTCACGTGTTGTTTGGAAGACCCCAGGAGGCCATGGCTACCGTGAGGGATGGAAGGACCCCAGTAGCAGAGACAGAAACATCCTCTGGCCCCACTTAGAAGTGGAGCCTCAAGCCCGGAGAAACCCGGGGAGCAACTTTTCCCTCCTTGTGAGGTACTGTGTCCTGCAAAGCAGATTACTCTTCCTCTACAAAATATGAGTGCGGGGTCCCCACTTCTGGAGTGGACACTTGCCTCTTTCACGTTCAGGGCTCTTTTGAGCTCTTGAGGGTTGATTTCCCTGTCTTCTCCCGCAATGGTTTCAAACTGGTGTGTCACCCACTGAAGCCACTTGGCGTCCTCCTCGGCACTCATGGTGCTGGCAGACAAAGGAGACAGGTTTGTCGGTTTGGGGTAGCCAAGGACTCAGGAGGACTCATGGTGGCCCCAGGACTTCTGTCTTCCCCCAGTTAGGGCCTCGGGCCTCCCATGGGGTTGAACCAGCTTCAGGGTGGAAGCAGTGCTCCCCACAGCTGCTTCTTTACGTCTCTAAGTCCCCGTTTCTTCCTTCCATCTGGCATTGGCCGGCCCAGGCTTAAGTCTCTTTAGCTTCTGGAATGACAGGGCCCCAGTGAGATGGACCCCAGACTGTGGTCAGAGAATGGGCCGCTCCAGGGGTGCTATTAACACGATGACAGTGACTGTCCCACCTCACATTTTCATAGCTCTTTACTGTTTTCTTTTTTTTTTTTTTGTGGTATGCGGGCCTCCCTCTGTTGTGGCCTCTCCCGTTGCGGAGCACAGGCTCCGGACGCGCAGGCTCAGCGGTCATGGCTCACGGGCCCAGCCGCTCCGCGGCATGTGGGATCCTCCCAGACCGGGGCGCGAACCCGGTTCCCCTGCATCGGCAGGCGGACGCGCAACCACTGCGCCACCAGGGAAGCCCCATCTTTACTGTTTTCAAAATCCTTCCCACGCACTATTTCCTCTGGTCTCTATTACCAAATGTAAAATACTTAACTTCTCTGAGCCTGTTTCCTCCCTATGATATTTTACAGAGAGGAAACAGGCTCAGAGCGCTTGTTATTTAGCAGACTTTATTCAGCAGGTTAGAGACAGAGCTCAACTCTGAGGCCAGTGCTTCTTCCATCACGCCCCAGAGCCTCCACCCTCTGCCTGAACACTTCAAGTACAAGCCATGCCAGGACTGAGACCTCAGGGCTTGACTCTCCAGGTCCAGGGTGTATTCTATAATGTCACAAGGGCATCAGCCATCTAAAACCCTCACAGATGGGCTAGCTATACTGTGATCAGAACAGAGGTTAGTGATGAAATGAGGACAGCACTTTCTGTGGCATCAGGACCCAGCAATACAAAATTGAGTCAATAAGTGAGAATTTGTAGCATCTTATTCTATAAATTTCCTCTGTGAGAATGGCTTTTGTCTGTATCCCATGAGTTTAATATAACCTTAAATGATTTAGCTACAATCAGTCTTCATTATTTGCAGGTTCCACATTTGCGAATTCACCTACTTGCTAAAATTTATTTGTAACCCTCAAATCAATACTTGCAGCATTTTTAAAGTCATTGTGGACATGGGTAAAGTGGGAATACATTTGAGTCTCCTGATGTGCATGTTCCCACCTGAGGTCAAACAAAGCGATGATCTGCCTACTTGTCTCAGCTCTCAGACTGTAAACAAATGTCCTTCCCACGATCTATTTAGTGCTGTGTGTTTCACATTCTGTGCTCTTCGTTGGTGATTTTGCTCTTTAAAATGGCCCCCAGGAGTAATGCTGAAGTACTGTCTAGTGTTCCTAAGCACAAAAAGGCTGTGATCTGCCTTATGGAGAAATTACATGTGTTAGATAAGCTTTGTTTGGACATGAGTTCTAGTGCTGTTGACCATAAGGTCTATGTTAATGAATCAACAATTTCTGCTTTTAAAGGAGTCTTTAAGCAGAAACACACATAAAACAAAATTATGTATTGATTATTATATGAAAAATTTGTGCCCATAGGCTGGCAGGAACCAAACCCTGTATTTATTTTCCCTAGGAGTAAAGGTTCAGAATTTCCTCATTCAGGGTTTGTTGTGACTTTATAGAAAACAACTATCATGAAAAATGAAAATTAACTGTATTTATAAATAAAGATTAAAAATAAATGAGCTAAAGTGAAATCAATCAGAGAAAGACAAATACTTTATGATATCATTTATATGTGGAATCTGAAAAATAAAACATACTAGTGAACATAACAGACAAGAAACAGACCCACAGATATAGAGAACAAACTAGTGGTTACCAGTAGGGAGAGGACAGGGAGAGAGGAAAGATAGAGGTAAGGGATTAAGACGTACAAACTATTATGTATAAAATAAGCTACAAGGATATATTGTACAACACAGGGAAGGTAGCCAATATTTTATAATAACTATAAGTGGAGTATAACCTTTAAAAAATAAAATAAAATAAATGAGCTAGCTTCCATTTAAGGAACTAGAAAAAGAATAAAATACACACATACACGAATAGAAGGAGAGATTCTTAAATATAAGATCTGAAAATAAGGAACTAAAAAGCTAAAAAAGGTCAAAATGGTAAATTGATTTTAATTATGACAATGGTTTTGCAGATGCATGCATATGTCAATACTCATCAAACTGTTCATTTTAATTATTGTACATCAATTATGCCTCAATATAATAAAAAAACAAGTTGGTTCTTTGAAAATACTAAGTGAAAAAGCATGAGTAAAGAAAAAAAGTGAAAAATATAACCTTAATATTGAGAAAGGCAATAGAATCCAGAAAAGGGAAGAGCTACAGAAATATAAGAGTATTGTGTGCAAATGCTTGGTGTTAGAGACATGGATTAATTTCAAGAAGTAACCACCTGAACAGACCAATAATCATTTAAGAAATTAGAAAGGGGGTTAAATGTCAACCATTTAAAATAATGTCAGGCAGTCCCTCCCATCAGGAAGCTTGCACAAGCCTCTTAGATAGCCTCATCCACCAAAGGGCAGACAGCAGAAGCAAGAAGAACTAAAATCCTGCAGGCTGTGGAACGAAAACCACAATCACAGAAAGATTGACAAAATGAAAATTCAGAGTACTATGTCCCAGATGAAGGAACAAGATAAAACCCCAGAAAAACAATTAAATCAAGAGGAGATAGGCAACCTTCCAGAAAAATAATTCAGAATAATGCTAGGGAAGATGATCCAGGACCTTGGAAGAAGAATGGAAGTAAGGATCAAGAAGATGCAAGAAATGGTTAACAAAGATCTAGAAGAATTAAAGAACAAACAAACAAAGATGAACAATACAATAACTGAAATGAAAAATGCACTAGAAGGAATCAATAGCAGAAAAACTGAAGAGGAGAATGGATAAGTGACCTGGAAGACAGAATGGTGGAATTCATTCCTGCAGAACAGAATAAAGAAAAAAGAAATGAAGACAGCCTAAGAGACATCTGGGACAACATTAAACGCAACAACATTCACATTATAGGGGTCCCAGAAGGAGAAGAGAGAGAGAAAGGACCTGAGAAAATATTTGAAGAAATTATAGTCGAAAACTTCCCTAACATGGGAAAGGAAATAGCCACCCAAGTCCAAGAAGCGCAGAGTCCCATACAGTATAAACCCAAGGAGAAACACACCAGACACATAGTAATCAAACTGGCAAAACTTAAAGACAGAAAAATTATTGAAAACAGCAAGGGAAAAACGACAAATAACATACAACAGAACTCGCATAAGGATAACAGCTGATTTCTCAGCAGAAACTCTACAAGCCAGAAAGGAGTGGCATGGTATACTTAAAGTGATGAAAGGGAAGAACTACAACCAAGATTACTCTACCCCAGCAAGGATCTCATTCAGATTCAATGGAGAAATCAAAAGCTTTACAGACAAGCAAAAGCTAAGAGAATTCAGCACCACCAAACCAGCTCTACAACAAATGCTAAAGGAACTTCTCTAAGTGG
>NC_041224.1:61134324-61134920 GCF_002837175.3 Physeter macrocephalus
AGGAGCACCTCAATACATAAGGCAACTGCTAACAGCTCTAAAAGAGGAAATCGACAGTAACACAATAATAGTGGGGGACTTTAACACCTCACTTACACCAATGGACAGATCATCCAGACAGAAAATTAATAAGGAAACACAAGCTTTAAATGACACAATAGACCAGACAGATTTAATAGATATTTATAGGACATTCCAACCAAAAACAGCAGATTACACTTTCTTCTCAAGTGTGCATGGAACATTCTACAGGATAGATCACATCTCGGGTCACAAATCAAGCCTCAGTAAATTTAAGAAAACTGAAATCATACCAAGCATCTTTTCTGACCACAACGCTATGAGATTAGAAATCAATTACAGGGGAAAAAAAGGAAAAAACAAACACATGGAGGCTAAACAATACATTACTAAATAACCAAGAGATCACTAAAGAAATCAAAGAGGAAATCAAAAAATACCTAGAGACAAATGACAATGAAAAACACGATGATCCAAAACCTTTGGGATGCATCAAAAGCAGTTCTAAGAGGGAAGTTTATAGCTATACAAGCCTACTTCAAGAAACAAGAAAAATCTCAAATAAACAATCTAAC
>NC_041224.1:61135068-61136082 GCF_002837175.3 Physeter macrocephalus
ACTCAAATCAATAAAATTAGAAATGAAAGAGGAGAAGTTACAACAGACACTGCAGAAATACAAAGCATCCTAAGAGACTACTACAAGCAACTCTATGCCAATAAAATGGACAACCTGGAAGAAATGGACAAATTCTTAGAATGGTATAACCGTCCAAGACTGAACCAGGAAGAAATAGAAAATATGAACAGACACTCACAAGGAATGAAATTGAAACTGTGATTAAAAATCTTCCAACTAACAAAAGCCCAGGACCAACAAAAAAAGAAAATTACAAACCAATATCACTGGTGCATAGAGATGCAAAAATCCTCAACAAAATACTAGCAAACAGAATCCAAGAACATATTAAAAGGATCATACACCATGATCAAGTGGGATTTATCCCAGAGATGCAAGGATTCTTCGATATACGCAAATCAATCAATGGATACACCATATTAACAAACTGAAGAATAAAAACCATATGCTCATCTCAATAGATGCAGAAAAAGCTTTTGACAAAATTCAACACCCATTTATGATAAAAACTCTCCAGAAAGTGGGCATAGAGGGAACCTACCTCAACATAATAAAGGCCATATATGACAAACCCACAGCAAACATCATTCACAATGGTGAAAAACTGAAAGCATATACCAAAACTAGACAAAGATACCACAAAAAAATAAAATTTCAGGTCAATATCACTGATGAACATAGATGCAAAAATCCTCAACAAAATACTAGCAAACCAAACCCAACAATACATTAAAAGGCTCATACACCATGATCAAGTGGGATTTATCCCAGGGATATACACAAATTAGTCAATGTGATACACAATATTACAAACTGAAGAATAAAAACCATATGCTCATCTCAATAGATGCAGAAAAAGCTTTTGACAAAATTCAACACCTGCTTATGATAAAAACTCTCCAGAAAGTAGGCATAGAGGGAACCTACCTTAACATAATAAAGGCCATATACGACAAACCCACAGCAAACATCATTCTCAATGGTGAAAAACTG
>NC_041224.1:61136580-61137083 GCF_002837175.3 Physeter macrocephalus
ACTAATCTATGACAAAGGATGCAAGGATATACAATGGAGAAAAGACATCCTCTTCAATAAGTGGTGCTGGGAAAACTGGACAGCTACAAGTAAAAGAATGAAATTAGAACACTCACTAATACCATACACAAAAATAAACTCAAAATGGATTCGAGATCTAAATGTAAGATTGGACACTATAAAACTCTTAGAGGAAAACATAGGAAGAACACTCTTTGACATAACTCACAGCAAGATCTTTCTTTTTTGATCCACCTCCTAGAGTAATGGAAATACAAATAAAAATAAACAAATGGGACCTAATGAAACTTAAAAGCTTTTGCAAAGCAAAGGAAACCCTAAACAAGATGAAAAGACAACCGTCAGAATGGGAGAATATATTTGCAAATGAATCATCGGACAAAGGATTAATCTCCAAAATATATAAACAGCTCATGCAGCTCAATATTAAAAAAACAAACAACCCAATCCAAAAATGGGCAGAAGACCTAAATAGACATTTC
>NC_041224.1:61137241-61194919 GCF_002837175.3 Physeter macrocephalus
GGCTGGGCCCGTGAGCCATGGCCGCTGAGCCTGCGCGTCCGGAGCCTGTGCTCCGCAACGGGAGAGGCCACAACAGTGAGAGGCCCGCATACCGCAAAAAAAAAAAAAAAAAAAAAAAGATACACATACCACAATGTTCATTGCAGCACTATTTACAATCACCAGGACATGGAAGAAACCTAAATGTCCCCAATAATATTGTTGTATGATTACAAAATTATAAACATTAACTGTAGAGAATTAGAAAAATACCTAAAAGCACACACACACTTTAAAATTTAAAGATTTTTTGAAAATCACTATAATCTACCTACCCAAATAAAATCACAGCTAATGTTGAGCAATTATTTCTAGTCACATGCAGAAGGTAGCCCAGCCTGGGATTCAGAGGGGGGGTTGTGTTTGATGGACTCATTCACATGAGCTGGTTTTGAGGTAGGAGATCAATGAGCCCCTGGGCTGGACAGCTGGTATGTGTCAAGTGAGGAAAACTGAAGCTTTGCTCTCACCCAGATGCTCCAAGGACAAAGCTAGTGGCAGAAGATGAGCTCTGCTGAAGTAAAGAGATAAGATGACCACTCCTGAGGTCAAGGAAAACTTCCTTGTCTGCACATGGGCGGGAAGGCTCCTTGGGGGTCAAAAAGGGAGGGGGCGCCACGCCATAATAGGTGTGGGACATACCGCCACAGGCCTCTGTGGTGGGATCCATCCTAGCAAAAAGTTGGCAGGCATGTTGGGGAGGGTCCTAGGGTAGGTCAGGTGTGGAAAAAGAAACCGGATAATTGGCCAAAGGTAAACAAAGACCCGGAAGAACTGTCTTATGTAAGTGATTTAAATCACCTCTTTCCTGCGCTCCTCCTCATTAGGAAGGACGGCTATACCCTTTCTCCCTGGATGTGTATTTCTGCCTTGCTTCTGACTTAAATAAATACACTCTTTCTCTGTGTGCTCTCCCATACACTGGGCTGTGTCTCTAGTAATAAACTTTGTACCTATTTTGCAGTTTTTGCCTCCTTGAAACATTCTTGCTTTCAATGGGGGAAAGAGCCAGAGGCACTTTGCTTCTAGCCCCTGGTGGACTAACGGCTTGGATTCCTGGTTTGCATCCAGGCTACCCAGGTTCAATTCCTGGGCAGGGGAACTAAGATCTCTCTCAGGACCACTCATTGCTGTCTCCTAGAAATCAGTGTCACCTGTGTGAAAGGGGCCACTGAGGAGAACATTGTAAGTGGAGGGCTTGGGGGTGAAACCTGGGAAGAAGGAGAGGGAAGCATGGGTCTGTTCTTCAGCTCTGCCCTTGAACTCTGGTCTGAGTTCTCTGAAGAGATAGGGAATGCAGGGAATTCTTTGCAGGGACTGCAGGAGACTCCGGTACTGTTTGGACTCGGGGGTCTTGAATGTTTGCAAGTCCAGGAGATCACCCCTGTACTGGGAGGTGCTAGGACAGTACAGCCAGTAGGAGGGCTGCCAGGTAGTAGACAGCTCCAGGAGCACCAGATTGGCGGGAGTTGAGCAGGCTGGCTTGTGAGCACATGTGAGACACCCAAATACCTGGGGAAAATTGGGAGTGGAGTAAGCAAAGCAGTTAGCAAAAGGTGGGCATAAATGCTAATGATACTTCTTCATAGCCACAAGCCAGAGTCAGAAAACTAAGAAACTGAGACTTGGGACTTCTGGTTAAGATGGTATTACATTCACTCTTTGAGGCCCCCTCATCTGTACCACACACAAAGCAATGATAGATTAAAAAAATTTTTTTTAGTTTAAAAGACCAACTGATCTCAAATAAGATAAACATCTCTGTTGACCAGAGATGAAGCAGAAACATGCCATGCCCCTGCTTATGGGAGAGGGCTGGAAAAAGCTGTGTCTGACCATTGCCTGGGACTGTGATTTATATTTTGTACTTAGCCTCCTAGCCAAGAGCTGGACCACAACAACTGCTGCTTGGTGACTGGACCCAGGGTATCCTCAGCTCTCCCTGGATGGGAGCCACAGGCCACCAAGGTAAGGCTAATATTGAACTGAGGGGACCAGGAAGCTGGGTGGAAGCAACGCAGAACTTCTAGAGAAGGGCTGAACACAAACACAACACCACACACACACACACACACACACACACAAACACACACACACACACACACACACACACACACACACCCCATTCAAGATGAGTCAATAAACTGGTATTCTAAAAGACCTCAAAAGAATGACTGCAAAGAAGACAGCCAATCAAACCAATAATAGGGGGAATTCATTTTGTAAGAAGTGAAAATAATAGACATTAAGCATATTTAGAATTCTCAAAGAAGGAAAGAAAAACATTCATAAAGAAAGAATAAGAACTTAAATTAAAATGGGCAGAAATGAAACCAGCCCAGTTGGTATGAAGAAAATGCAACTAGAAATATGGAGAAACATATGGTTATTAAAATTTTAGATAATTCAATACATAATTTTTAGTCTAGATCTAATTGAAGAGTGGATGTACAATCCCTAAGATAGGATTGAATAATTCACTTGGAATAATTTTGTAACTTTTTTTCACTTACCAACATATGTTAAACATTTCTCCATATTATTAAATATGAATGTGTCAAAAATGTTGTAAACTAGTCTTCTATGTTTGGACAGTTAACTTTCTTATATTTATTCCATTACCATAAACAAGTTTTTGAGAAATCTTGTTATTAAATCTTTGTCCAAGTTTCCAATGGTTTCTCTAGGCTGGATTCCCAAAAGAGGAATTACTGAGCCCAAGAAGTATGAAATTTCCTAAGTCTTTTGGTTACAGCCAATAGCCAAACTGCTTCTCAAAGATCTTGAACCAATTTTTCACTCCCACCCATGTTTTAAGAAATGTCTGTTTAACAGAACATTTTTGAATACTAAGAATTATCCCTTAAAATATTTGTCCATTTGGCAAAAAATGATGTTTTCAATTTTTATTTGCCTTAGTCTGATTAGTAACAAAGTGAAACATCATCACGGAAGGAAAAATAGCGAAAATGTCTTTTCCTCATTTCTTGGGTAAAGTAGGACATATTTTACTGTAGAGGGGACACAGAGCTTCGTTACATGACATACTCCCAACTGGTTGTTTTTTGGCTTAAAACACTCTTCTTCTACATTTTTTTTTTGGTCAAAAGCATGATGTCTTCACTCCAGCCCTACAACATATTATCTGTTGATTCTTTGGGCTGATTTTAAGACCTGAGTCTGTAGCCCATGGATTTGCTCTGCTTGCTGTAGGGTGGGAACACTGCTACGGCCACTTTCCTCTGCCAGGATGAGTCTGCAAAGGCAGCTGAGATGTGGACAAGCCATAGGGAAAATGATGGCTGACCTGCATGTGCTCCCCACTGCGGCTGCCTCGCCCCCTGTGCCCTGGAGTCCTCATCCTCTCACCCACTCAAGGATTTTGACCTGCAATTATCTCCTTGCTTTCTGCATCAATTTCCTCTTCTCTTTCCTCTAGCTATTGCCCACTTTCTCCTTAATAGCAAAACCTCCTGAAAGAGTTGCTTATATTCAGTCTCCACTTTGTCATTTCCCTTTTTTTTTTGGAACCCACTCCAATCAGACTTCTATCGCCCAAGGAAACCTTTCTTAATAAGATGAACAACAACGTCCTCATGGCCAAGCCAAGGGGTCATTCTCAGCCCTTAGCAGTGTTTGACGGAGGTGAATACTCTTTCCTTCTTGAACCTCTGTCTTCTCTTGACTTCCAGAATCCCACCCTCTCCTGGTTTCCTTCTAACTCACTGTCTCCTTCTCAGTGTCCTGACTTATGGATAGATCCTGTTCTTTTTTCTGGCCTTTATAAGTTGGGCTCAGCCTATCTTTTCTATCTAAACTAAATTCCTTGTCAGCTAGCTCATCAACAAGTGCATGTCTCCATTCCCAACCTTGGCCCTGAACTGTGGTCCAGTAATTCTAACGGCCAGTTAACATCTCCACTTGGATGTCAATATGCATCTCAAACTTAACACGTCCAAAACTGGACTCACGGTATCCCTAACTCTGAGCCACCTGCTGTTCCCATCTCAGTAAACGACCCCTTCCCCATTCACCTCAGAACTATGGAGTACTCATCTATTCCTTTCTTTCCCACGTGTCTGACATCCAACCCACAAGCAAATCTTGCTGCTTCTACTTCTACATTAGAAATAGATATAGAATCTGACTGCCCCTCCGCAGGTCCCACCCTAGCCAGAGGGACCATCACCGCTCACCTGGACAGCCTCCTAACTCACCCTCTGTTCCACCCTCATCCCCTTATAGTCTGTTCTCTATTCAGCTGCCCTGGAGATCCTGTTCAAATGTAAATTAGATGAGTCACTCCCCGGCTTAAAACCTTTAGATGGTTTCTCATCCCACTTAGAATAACCACAAAGCCCTCCATATTCCCCCCATGACATGGCCCCATGACCTGTGTGCCCTCATCTTGGGCTCTCCCCTTGCTCACTCAGCTCCAGCCACACTGGCCTCCTCAGTATTTCTTGAACATACCAGGCACACTTCTGCCCCAGGGCCTTTGCACTGACCATTCCCTCTGCCTGGAACATTCTTCTTCCAGAGATCTACCTGGCTAACTCCCTCCCCTCCTTCAAGCTTTTGCTCATCTCACACCTTCTTAATGAAGTCTACCCTGAGCACCCTGTCTTAAAGGTGGCTCTCACCCACCCCAAACTACTGATCCCCATTATCCTGCCCTACTCCCTTCTTTCCACAGCACGTATCATCTTCTAATGTGCTATATAATGTGCTTCCTTATTGTTTTTTGTCTGCCTCCTCCCCCACTAGAATGTAAGCTCCATGGGGGGGGGGACTTGTGTCTGTTGTATTCTCGAATGAATCTCAACACTAGAGCAGTGCCTGGATTATAATAGTTACTCAATCGATATATAGTGAATGACTGTAGTAGACTAGCCACATCAGCATCCCGCAGAGGAATCTCCCCACTCCAGTCAACCATTCCCAATGCCCAACTCCAGTTCTAAGCAGGGTCAGCAGGAACCGAAACAGCTCCAGGCATTAATCAGGAGAGGGGGCTTCTATGCCCAGGCTAACTCACTGTCTGGCCTGGGAAAGTCACTTCCCCTGTTCAGGATCCAGTCCCCGCTTTGCTCAATGGAGATTTTCTCCTGTTCTCCCTGCCTTGGCACACAGTGTAAGAGCAGACACAGGGGTATACATTTTTAGAACCATCAAAGTTGACCTCACCCACATTACGCACCTTGTGACTGGGAGAGAGGTTCACAAGGAGCTGTTCCCTGGGGCCAAGAAAAGTAAGCAGAGGCTCTGTTTTTCTGCTGATGTCACTAGGGCTCATGCTAATGAGATGGAATATGGCCTATCACCCCACCCCGGTCTCACACCTTTGGGGTTGAAATGACCTTCTCATGGAAAACAGGGCAGTTAAGTTGACCTAATATCATTCCAGCAAGTTCTATTATCATTTTCAACTGATACACAAAATCTCAGGGGATATTAAGTTTTCACCCGCTTTTCTTATCTCCTTTTTAAGCCCTGGATGGCTGGGACCCGTCTTCCTCCTCTTGTATCCCCTGTGGGGCTCCACCCACAGTAGCAGCTCCATAAACGGTTACTGATTTGGTCAGTGTTTGTTTCCTGGGCCTTGAGTTGCCGTCCCTCAGCTTGAGGAAAACACAGAGAGAGCAAACACTGTGCCTGCCTTGAGCAACAGGTTTCATCTTGGGATTACAGTGAGTATTTGCAAAACATTTCTCAGACCGCAAAATGCTTGTGCAAACACATCCCAGGAAATACCAACAAGATCCCAGTGGGGTAGACATTCTGACCTCCATCTGTCAGACAGACAAACTGAAGGACAGAGCCTGGGCCAGAACACTCTGAGCCCCGCCAGTCCTGTCCAGTCTCCCTTCTCTCCACAGCAGAGACACATCCTCTGTTGGAGAGCTTGAGCATGTTTTGCTCATTTCCAACACGGAAACTGCAGGAACTGCCTCTTCAGGGCAAGCATCTGGGGGCTCCACACCCCTCGAACCGGACTCATCCCTCAAGGTCCAGCCCAAAGTCCAACTTCTTCTAGAGGCTCTTCCTGCTCTCCTCAGCCCAGAATTAGTTACACTGTGTTCCTGCACCACAAATGCTGTCTTGCAACATGTCATACCATTGCTTTGCATGGTAACTTGGTCCTGAGATCATTATTTAACTTTTTGTGTATATATCTCTTCTCTCCCCAACGAACCTATCAGCTCTAGGTAGGAATCACCTCTGCTCATTCACTATTTCATTCAAACATTCCTTCAAGAAATATTCTATGCCATCCAAGAGATAAATAGATGATCAATGTTTCCTACCCTCACAGATCTTATATTCCTTATTTCTTCTTTATGTCCCCACAGGACTTGCTATAATCCACCTGTAACCAGCAGGCAAGAGTTAACAGTGACAGCCTCTGGCCAGCAAGTTCCAGCAGTGTATCCCTTTGATCTAGTCAAAGCTGAGTGAGGACTATTTTTAAGTAGAAGAGCAGCAAGGACCACAGAGATGGGGTCTCTGTGTGGCTGCCTCTGGATGGCAAACCTAGAAAGGGATTCCTTCTGGGCCCTGCTCCTGGGAGAGATTGGAAGCTCCACCCATAAAGGGTCAGGGGTCATGGGCCCTGAAGAGGGCTTAAGGCTCACCAAAGGCACCCTCATGGCATAGATGGGGAAACTGAAGCATGCAGTGGGCTTGTGGTTGCTCCAGTACTAGACTCCCAGAACAGTGCTCCTTTCCTAGGACCCCACTGAGGTATAGTTTCCTGCTAAAGGGAAAGACTTGTTTTCGCTTTAGCTGTTGGAAGTCTTTCTGGCACACAGGAGCACACAGGTGGAAAGAGGGGTGGGGGAGAGCAGTTCACAACAGTGGCTTCAAATACTTTAAAATAGGCTGGAAAACACTCATGCTCTGGTTCTGAGCATCTCCTCCGTATCCAGCACTGGGTCAGGGACAGGAGGGAGGGGCTGACTGTACTCATGGAACTCACGTGGGACAATCAGCTGTTTGGCAAGGGTGGCCAGCGGGCCCTCTGATGGGAACAAGACCTGTGAGTGAGAGGGGCTGGCCTTGGCTGGAGCTCTGCCCTCCCTGGCAGTCCCCTCACCCTCTCTGAGTTCTCTGTGGGGGGTGAGGGGTGTCTGCTCCGAATACCAAAGCACATGGTTGTGAGGATTCAACGAAACACCACATGAGGAAGCACCTGACCCAGAAGAGACACTCAGTTCATTTTCACTCATTCAGAAGGCTGTTTTGATTATTCTCAACCACCTGCTTTGTTTCCCAAGTCCCAGAAAAAGAATCCCGAGTAGTCTTGAAGCAGAAATAGGTGAGTTCATGTGGCTCCAACTGCCTACCCAGGGGTCATGGTCTGATGTTCCTGCTCACCCCACCGCCCCCAGAATCAGCACTTTGGGCTCACCACTTGTTGCCTGAGGCCAGTGTGCTTCCTCTCCCTGTTCCTCACTCTTCTTACCTGTAAAAAGGGACTGCTCCTGAAACAGGGAAGAACAAATCTGACTCCATATTGGGATGGTGCTTTCACTTTAACCTTTGTATTGTATTCCTTCTGCTACAAGTTAATCACTCAAGGGATGTTGTCTAGAGCTTAAAGTATACATAATGGCCCATTCTCCAGGAACCCTGCCTCCCACGCCTGAGTGTTAAGTTAAAATACCTTTGTTTAGCTCACAGGAAACCCGCCCCCCAACCAGGCCCACCTGTGAATGGCTGCAGGAAGGAAGAAATTAACACATCCCCTCTGGAGTCTGGCCAGAACCAGGAAATATTTCCAACAACCAATGCCTTCTTTTTACTTTACTTCCTCACCTCCCCCTCTTTGTTCTATAAAAGGAACTAGCGTCCAAACCTGGGCAAGATGGTTCTTTGGGACACGAGTCCACCATCTTCTCATCTGCTGGCTTTCTGAATAAAATCGCTGTTCCTTGCCCCGACACCTCGCCTCTCAATTGACTGGCCTGTCGTGCAGCGAGCAGTATGAGCTTGGACTCAGTAACACTCAGACTTACCCCCATGAGGTTGTGTGACTCCACTGAGACACGGCAAGTACACACTCCAGTGGGTCACACTGGATACATGATCTTGTGCCCCTTGCCTTCTCCTTCCTGTAGTGGTCTGTTCTCCAGAGAGCATGGGGCAGGGCTTGGAGGCTGGGCAAGAACCTCTCCTCCTCAGCCACCCCACTCCCCTCCCACCCCCTTCTGCATCCTTAGCACAGGAGACCCCCTCACTGCTGCAGCCATCAGAAACATGTGCAGCAAGAGCCAGCTGCCAGTGCCACCACCATTCAGCCCAGGAGACAGGTGACATGTGTGAGACACACTGCTTTATCAAAAGAGGGCAACGATGGGAGGGTTGCTGCGGGCACTTGGCTGAAGCCAATCCACCTCCCTCCTCCCCACTCTACCTCCACTTTTGAGCGTGGAAAAGTCTAGAGACTTACAAAAATTAGATCTGGGTACAGCCTTGAAGATGATTTATTCCAGTGGCTTCCAAACACTTTAAATTAATTTTCAGTTATGTGGGTAAAATTTTAACTGATCCCCTCCCTAAAAAATGGGTATGCAGATTTTTTTCTATGAAAGATCTAGTGCAACCTTTCCTTTCTAGATGGGTAAACTGAGGCCCATGGAGTGGATGTGGTCTCCTGGCGGTATCTCAGGAGTTGGTGGAGTTGGGACTAGAGCCCTGGTCCCCTAATGTGGCTCTTTCCACCAGCCTCCACACTGAGGGGGTGACTGCAAAACCTGAGGTGGGGCTCTGCATCTCAGACTCAAAGAAGAAGAAGGCAGGGTGGAGCACATGTGGCATAAGTGGAAAAGGAATCCTGGGCCGATCCAGGAACTCTGTAAATTTATGTCCTGATCCAACTTCCTAAGAATTGGTTCTTGGAATAAGGCTAGTAGCTATAACGCAGACTTTCTGTTGGAGAAAATTAAAATATTATTTTTGCCTTTTGTTTTTGAGAGGTGCCAAGAACCGTCAGGCTTTGGGAGTCCCAGAGGAAGGAAATGTGAGCCTCGAATAATCAGACCTTGGAGGATGTCTGTGAATCATGTTCCCACTGTGAGTCGTGGCCTGAGACCTTCCCCAAAGCAAACTTGCCTGGCCTTTCCTGCTTTCTCCACCTTGCCTTGCCTTTCTTTTCTCCCCAGTCTTTTAACCCTGTCTAGTTTGCACCCACAGAAATCACAGCATGAATGGTAAGGCCTTACTTTAGGGCAGCAGTCCCGGCCTGTTCCCAGGACACTGGTTCCACAAGAGAAGTGGAGTATCTGGCAATTCGGTCCACATCGGCGTATTACAGTCTCCATCTGGACTGAACATGTCCTGGCCAGCTGACAAGACAGCATCGCCTCTCTCCAGGCTCTGAGTTCACCTGAACATATGCCTTCAGTCCTGGAGATAGAGAGGAGTCGGGGCCATGGCAGCATGGTATAGTTCGGAAAATCTCTGGTCAGAGTCAGGTCCCTGGTTTTAGCACCAAGCATTTGATAGCTCGCCTTCTCATTTCTTCACCTGGTGAACTCCTACCCAACCTTCAAGGGCCACCACAAAAATTCCCTTCCCCAGCCCACTCCTCCCCAAGAGAGCTAATTTAGTTCTCTCCTCTAGTTCTCACTGCATTTTACTTTTATTCTATCAACACACACTTGAATTGAAGCAGAAGAACCTATTGGGAATTTAATGTATCACAATAGTTTATTAAGAAATTAATTTATGTCATTTATTGCTCTTGTTGACTCACCAGAAAAGAACAAAAGCTGTCTTGACATGAGCCCCACCCACTGGAAGGTAGCTCAATTTTCTTCTTGTGGTCAATAAGGGTTCTCCAGCCCCTTAAGAAGCAATAAACAATTCTCCCTGTTTCTGGGTCTGAGAGAGGAAGTTGAATGGGCTGGGAGGGGACCCTGGTGTGAGAATGGGCTGCCCCCAAGACAACCGCTAAACCAGACTCTGTGTTTAGAAACCAGTAGAGGCAGTTAAACCAGATTATCCCAGCGGGGAGGAGAACGGGTCTTGGTGCTCCAAGGTAGAGGTAAAGATGTTTTTAGGTAAAGAACATTTGTCTTTAGAAAGCGTACACCATGCAGTGCAGACCACTGAACACAGTGTCTTCCTGAAATCACACAGCCGACTCATCCCACGCTAGCACTGAAAGAGACATATTTTTTAACATCCGGTACCCAGGGTGGTGTGGGGGGGTTCCAAGCCCCCTGCTCACAGGGCTGGGAGGGCCAGGCCTGCATCTTGTGTCACCAGGAGCAACAGCTACCATGGCAACTAGAGGCTGCACAACCCCCTTTTTAGACTGCTAAGTCCCTAGAGGGCCTTTTGCAAACCCAAGGGAGAGGAGAAAGCAAGGATATGGCGATATGAGGATACAAATATACAGGATACATTCCTCCTTGCTTAAGGAAGGTCCAAAATGATTCCATTTCCTTTTAATAAAAGCAACTCACGCACGCAGTGAAAACTGAAATAGTACAAGAGAGTAGACAAGGAGACGAGTATCCCTCTCTCCTCAGCCACTGGTCTCACTTTCCACAGGTGATACCATTAGTGGTGTTTGTTTGTGTATGTACACATGACATCTGATTACAGAGCTGCCACACACACACACACACACACACACACACACACACACACACACGCCAGAATGTACTGTTCTGTCCTTTGCCTTCCGTCGTCTGCTTTGAAGGTTGTTCTACGTCAGCTAACTCAGTGCGACCTCATTCTTTTTAATGGCTGAAACCACCCCATTTCTGGTCCCCTTTCAATGGATTCAGTCTGACTTAGACACCCTCAGGAGTGTGACATTAACTGCACCCAAATGTCATGGTATTATTTCATTCCTATACTTACATAGGCATTTACTATTCCTCGTATTGCCAAGATTTGTATCTGCATCTCTCTCCCTCTGAAGAGGTGAGCCCCCTAAAAGCAAGGTCTGAGATGGAAAGTAGTTTAGCAGTGGCCGAGGAATGGGGGGTGGGGTGTGGACAACTATGAAGGGGACACAGAGGGAGCTCCTTTGCAGTGACAGAAAAGCTCCATGTCTCGATTGTATGATGGCCACACAAATCTATACCTGTGATAGCAGTACATAGAACTACACACACACACACACATACCCCTGTACACACATTAATTAGTACATGTAAACACTGTGTGTTTGTACCAATGTCAGTTTCCTGGTTTTAATATTATACTGTAATTTTATTCTAGATGCTGCCACTGGGGAAAACTGTGTGAAGGGCACTTGGGACCTTTCTGTACCAGATTTACAACTTCTTGTGAATCTATAGTTATTTCAAGGTGGAAAGCTAAAAGGTCGGAGTCTGTGGCATCCTGGCATTCTGTTCCCAGGCTCTGGTGCAAGCCCTGGCACAGAGAGGTGCTGGGTAAATATAAGCTAAAGGAGTGGAGAGTCTCTCCTTTCTGGGCCTCAGTTTCCCCATCTGTACAATGAAGCCTGTGGACTAAACAGTCTTCACATTTCCAGTCCCCACTTTCTGTTCTGTGCAGCGGCATGTGGTCCTGCCTGTGAAACCAGTCAGCTGACTCTCTGAGCACTGACCCCTCACACTCTCCCTGCTCTCCCTCCCACCCCACAGGCCCCATAGGTGGATACCCCACATGTCTCCAGCAGAATATAATAATAGTGTGACAAAATTAGTAGTCAAACTAAAATCGAAGGTGTAGCACTTTTTGAAAACTGATCTTTCTGCATACCTCTGACATGAGCAGTGGAAGAATGTGTCAGATGTGTGTAACTAAGCCTGGTTTGCCCTGTAGGCTGAAAGCACACAGCCAAGTAAAAGAATCGTGTGATAATTAAGTCTGGGGTCTCTGGACGCCAAGGCTCACCTTCCTCCAAACGAGGCTGCCTTTCCATTACCTCTGTCGACCAAGCCCTGGACTTGCTGGGATTTGAAGGAGACACTGGCTTGTCATGGACAGTGTTGGTGCTGCATCCAGAGCACCTTTCATAATTTCTGGGCCCCTGTCCACAGCAGCACTCCCACCTCTTCTGGGGGAGCTGCCCTCGGCTGCTGGAGTGAAGAATGCAGGGCATGCCTGGAAGTAGGCATCCTCCTTCTCTCCCAGCGGGTGGTGGGCCACAGCATGCAAGCCCAGCTCAGCTTGGGACATCTGAGGTGTTCTTCCCTGTGGGATCGGCAGAAGCTGCCCTCATAGGCCTTTGTCTGAGGGGCCCCAGGCTTTGTCCTGCTTCCCCATCTCCTTACCTATGTCCCCTAAGAGCTTAATAAATGGTTTGCTACAAATTCATGCCTCACTATCTGCTTCAGGGCAACCCATTTGAGCAATGCTATCCCTCAACAGTTCTAGCCATTGAGACTTTTCTCTATGCCACTCCTAAAGGAAGGAGACTCCCAGACTGAGACTCAGTGAGTAAAAGATGGTTAGAGGAGCAGAGAGCTAGGCCTAAAGAGGAAGAAGAAGTAGTTTCTCCATCAAAGCTAACATCAGCTACAAGTTTAACTTGCTATTGACAAACCATGACCCAGCAAGAGGTCTAGGACCCTCCAGAAAAGCTGGGGAGAGGAGTCTCGTTTTGCCTCTCTTGGCCAGTTTGGCCTCTACATGAAGCTGGCCTGTTGACCTTTGCCCCCCACTCTCTGTTTCATCTTCCACTCCCCTCCCTGCCACCCCCCAGCTTTAGGCACCAGGGTTCTCTCCAGACTATATTATTTAAGTAGTGCTATTAAGGTAAGAATACATATAATGAACTACAAATACTTCAAATGTGCAATTTGATATGCTTTGACATATGTAGAGATCCATGAAACTGTCACCACGATGAAGACAGTGAACATATCCATCACCCCCAAAAGTGCCCACTGGCTTTTTATTTTTATTTATTTATTTTTTTTGTGGTATGTGGGCCTCCCTCTGTTGTGGCCTGTCCCGTTGCGGGGCACAGGCTCCGGACGCGCAGGCCCAGCGGCCACGGCTCACAGGCCCAGCCGCTCCGCGGCACGTGGGATCCTCCCAGACCGGGGTGCGAACTCGGTTCCCCTGCAACGGCAGGCGGACGCGCAACCACTGCGCCACCAGGGAAGCCCCTGCCCACTGGCTTTGAATCTTGAGTCAGTGTCAGAAAGACACAGCAATGTGACAGTATCAACAGTGAGAGTCCAGGGACGGGGTGCCAGGTTGCATCCTGATCACACTGTTCCTGAAGGTGAATTTGCTGCATTCCTAGCCACTAGTTTCCTCTTGGTGTGTAATGATTCTTACGCCGGCTTTCTAAGTTTCCATCAATTCTGTTAATGTACCAGTAGTCTTCTAATCAGTGTTGCTTAAGTTACCCAGAGCTGCTGTCTGTTGCTCATAAAACCTTGACTGGCAGATGGTGGGGGTAGAGGGTGATTGTAAACAGATCACTGGACAGAGAGTTCTAGGCAGGGGCTGCCCCAGGGCCCTTTAAATCCATCAAGACAGGTTGCTCCAGAAGGTTGCCTCCCACCTAGGGTCCAGCTCCTGCATGAGCCCTTTATAGCTCTCAAGTGGGGTTGCTTAGGACCAGGACCAGAGACACGGCTCAGCTCTCCCACCTGACCTCTGCTCTCACATGGGAGCTTATGGGGACACCAGACTGCCCTGCCCCTGCCTGCTAATGTAATAATAATAATAAGGCAACTACTCAATAATAATTGAGGCAGATCAGAGTGGAGTCTGGGAGTGCAGCCTTTCAGATTGGCAGGCCTGAATTCTTAATCCTGGCTCTGTTATTTTAATTGCATGTACTCAGGTCTCTGTTTCCTCATCTGCAAAATATAATAGCACCCACCTCATAGACTGTGCTGAGATTTAATGAGATGATCCATGTACAGTGAGTGCTTAGGTGTGTGCCTGACTATGATAAAGCTACCTGATATTTGTTTTGTCAGGTAGGGTAAGACATGCAGACATAGAAACAACTGTCACAAAGGAAGAAGAGTGTTATACTCACAGATCCCTAGAAACAGGAGGCACCCCACGCCTCGCAGGACCACATGGGGTAACACCAGGGCCAGTCAGGACAGAGAGAGCAGAGGAAACTGGGCAAGAGCCTTTACTGCAGTTTCCATGGGAAGGATGGGTGAGGCAGGGTAAGCAGGCTTAGGACTGGCCAGTTTGAATAATTCTAGCAGGCTCTGGGGCGCAGGGGCTGTCCCTAGCTATCTGGTACTTGCTCCTGGAATGATTAGGGCAGGAGGACAGATACAGCAATCCCTCAGCCACCAAAGGGCTACATGAGGACATCTGTGAGGCCAGCGAGGCTGTTAGGGCTGAAAGTCATCGCCCAAGAGACTCAGCTCCCTTTGTGGATCTGGAAGCCCAGTGGGGGCCATGGTCTGGACACAGAAGCAGCAAGGGTCAAGGACCTGTGGGGATGTGCAGGAGGGGAGGAGAGGCTGGCCGCGTGTGTGTGCATATGCTTGTACGCATTGAGTGGTGGCAGGTGAGCAAGGGGCCTCGGAAGCAGATGCATTAAATCAAGGACACATTTCCAAATCCTTGCCCCACCGTGTTCACCTGAAGAAAAGGTATGATTTGTACATTCTGCAGGACCCCATACATGGGCACCGTTGGTCAACAGCAAACTTACCTGATAATGGGCTGTATCATTATTTCCTGGGGTTTCTCTTGTCTTGATGGAGCCTTGCCACCTTAGCTAAAACAGACATGCTCTTTCTCTGTTCTCCCCTTGTATGAGTCTCACTTCCCCACGTCATCAGGCAGGTTGCTGAGGGCCAGCAAGGGCTTGCCTGGGCCTGCCTCTTGTCATCATTCACCTGGACAGGGACAGAGCTTTCAGGCTCAGTCAAAACCACTGTTCACACCCTCATCAGTTGAGAAAGATCAAGGGAGCCTTGAAAAATCAAGGGGCCTCAAATCCAAATCGGAAGTGAAAGGACCCCTTTTTGTCCTCTTGAGGCTGAACTGTCCCAGACACAGGGAGACCAGGACTTTCTCTGTTTAGCACTGAATGGCCTGTGCCCCACAAAACTCCTGGACCCAGGCTAGCTGGGACAGTTGGTCCCCCTACTTGGACACTAGTGATCCTTGTCCTTCAAGCCTTTGCCCAGGACTTCTGAGGGCAACTGGCAGGGAACAGATCCTCCTGTGGGACCTGCTGTGTCTACACCAAGGTGTCCCAGGCACAAGTCCCACTCACAGCTCCCTGCCTGTTAGCTCTTGGCACCCGCAGCAGGTTCAATTCCTCAGAACTCTGGGTTAGATCCCATCAGCTGGAGTGACTCAGAGGGCCACCAAGGCACCAGAAGATCATGCTGATGGAATGACATGATGTCAGTAAGGAAACAGATTGAATGAGGTTCTGTTGAAAGGCGAGATCTTGGCTTGGGACAAGCAATGTGACAGGATGCTCCAGGAGACAGGAGGCTTGCATGTGTGTGATGAAGACAGGAACAGACGACCTCCCCCACATGGCTAAGAGCTTATCAGACAGCTGCATGCTCAGGCAGTGGTCCATGAGCCAGAACTGCCAAATAAGACTTACCAGCAGACACAGTGCACTGCTAAACTAAGATGGAAATGCTGTAAAGACTCTGGTTTCTGTAGAAAAATTAAAATGTCAGCTAAGAATTTGAAAGCAAGGGGGCAAAGATAAGGAAGGTGGGTCTGAAAGAATTCAGAAGCAAGTCAGAAAAGCCCAGCCTGGCTTGAGCTGAATGAACAGAGGCGTAGGAGGAGAGAACAATGAGAAGGTAAGGCCCTGGGTCCTGGGAGAGGGACATCTCCACCGAGGGGAGGGGCAACTCACTGAGAACCAAACGCCCACCTGACCAAGGCCTAGCCCCAGTACAGAGCTTTACAGTTAGCAAAAGCCTCCACAAGCATGTGGTCATTTGATTTGATCTTCACAGTGACTCTGTGATGTAGGAAGGCAGTGGTCACCCCACTTTATGGGTGACATCAAGAGAAACACTCCCATAGTCGCAGTGATGAGCCTCATGAGACTTCAAACGCAGACGGAAAAGTTTGGAGAGGGCCTCCATGGTGGCGCAGTGGTTGAGAGTCTGCCTGCTAATGCAGGGGACACGGGTTTGAGCCCTGGTCTGGGAAGATCCAACATGCCGCGGAGCAACTAGGCCTATGAGCCACAACTACTGAGCCTGCGCGTCTGGAGCCTGTGCTCCGCAACAAGAGAGGCCGCGATAGTGAGAGGCCCGTGCACCGCAATGAAGAGTGGCCCCCGCTTGCCACAACTAGAGAAAGCCCTCGCACAGAAACGAAGACCCAACATGGCAAAAATAATAAATTAATAAACTCCTACCCCCAACATCTTCTTTAAAAAAAAAAAAGTTTGGAGAGATCACCGCCTACCTTGGCCACCATTGTGTCAGCTCACATCTTCTGTTACACTGTGATGGTGGCTGGTCCAAGCTGCCCGGGTTTTCCATCCTTGTCTGCAAAATCTTCAAAAATCCACCCTACGCGGTCCCTGATCCCTAAAGCAAAAACACAATCACTGAAGCATGTATAGCTCAGGTTCATGGAAGAACTGGGAACAGTTGGAACAAAATGAAAAGCAAGAGGCTCATTTCAGCCAAAAAATCATTAAGGGCTTGGAAGCAAGCAGAGGACGTGCTCTCGGCCTTTGTGTCAACAGAGTTCTACAGATTGACTGTGCACCGGCTACGAGCTAGACCCTGGTCAGACACAGAAATGAGTAAGACACACATCGTAACTGTGAGAATCTTCCTATCCAGAAGGGAGCAGACACAAAATGGACGAAGAGCAATCATTGTGGCTAAGATTATAGCTATTATCTGCTGAGCGTGAGCCCATGCCGGGTCAACACTTGGTGTTATCTCGTTTAACTGCCACCACAACCTGGTGGGACAGCACTGTGATCAGTTGAAACTGCATGTGAGGCAACGGGCCTGGGCAACAGTGAGCAGGTGATAAATACTAGCTATGGTTTAAAATAACTAATATTCCTGTTTTAGAGAAGAGAGAAATGAAGCTTAAAGGGGTTAAAGTGATAGGCCCAGGATCTCATGCTCTGTACTGTTTGATTCCAAAGTCCGTTAATCTTGATACCATTGATACCAGTGGTTCTTTTTTTTTTTTAACTTTTTATTTTATATTGGGGTATAGTTGATTAACAACATTGTGATAGTTTCAGGTATACAGCAACGTGATTCAGTTACACATATATATGTATCTATTCTTTTTCAAATTCTTTTCCCATTTAGGTTGTTACATAATGTTGAGCAGCATTCCCTGTGCTATCCAGTAGGTCCTTGTTGGTTATCCATATTAAATACAGCAGTGTGTACATGTCAATCTCAAACTCCTGACACCAGTTGTTCTTAAATTTGTTTGTTAAAAATACTGTTTCTTGGCCTTCCTGTTGGAGGTTTAGATTTTGTCAGTTTGATGGGGGCAGGGTGGTCATGATGACAAGAAGAGGTATAACTGGTGTTTAAGAGCCAGGGCTTTGGTCTGAGAACCAACTCTGCTCCTTACTAGCCTTGTGACCTTGCTTAATCTCACCAAGAAAGTTTCTTGGTCTGTAAAATGGGGTAGTAATTGTTACCCATTATGCTAATATCCCCTAAAGGCAGTTTAATAAAATGGTTGAGAGCATCAACTCCAGAGTCAAACTGCCCAAATTCAAATCTGGTTCCACCACTTACCAGCTCTATGACCTTGTGCTTTTCTGTGCCTCAGTTTCTTCATCTATAAGATGACAGTGATACTAGTATCCTCCTCAAAGGGCTGTTAGATTTTAAAGTGTTCATACTCGTAAAGTTTAGAACAGGGCCTGGTGAGCAGTAAGGGCTCAATCAGTGTCAGCTGCTGCTATCATTAATATTATTATTACCATCATCACCATCCTGGCAAGAGGACAAGAGGCTTTAACTAAGGCAGTGGTCGTAGGACTAGATAAGAAGGAACATGGGCACAGAATTCAAAAGATGAGCTCTGAGGAGAAGGAAGAATAAGAAAAGGAGAATGCACTGACCTTTGTCCCCATACTGGTGGTGAGGGCAGTGGGTGGACCTGGGGCAGTCCTGGTCATGCCACTGGCTTTCAGGGTGACCCTGAGCAAGGCCTCCCCTCTTGTGACCTCTGTCTCATCATCTGTAAAGTGAGGGGATTGGGGTCAGCCTAGCTCGTAGATCTCCTCCAATTTTAACACACTGAGAGTCTAGGAAATTTCACAGTTTAAAACATTTTAATGTTTTTTAAAAATGCTGTTGTGTGCTGGTGGGTTAGGGCATCCTCCTGTATTCACAAGTTGTAATATTTTAGGCTTTCTGAAGGCCACATTGATTTTCAACACCACACGGGAACAGATCTATGAAACCTGGGCAGGGGAGGCTGTTTTGTGACTGAAAGTGAAGCCCAAAGGCTACTGGTTGACACATCCTCCAGACCCCATCTTGGTGACCCAGACCAGAAAACTCATCTGACAACCCCTGCCTCCTTCAAGAAATGTCAGTGACCGCTGGGAAGTTTGTAAGAAGTTTGGCCCTATCCCCATCTCCTGCCACCTACATAGGGACAAAGTACCCAGGATTGAGGAAGCCCAGTCAATGGAACTGGCCACCGGGGTTAGTTGCCTGCTCAGCTCACTCCTGCAGAGCTGAATAAGGATGTAAGGAACCCCAACCCACTCTAGTAGAGACAAATCCAGAAACCTGCCTCCAGACTCCTAGTCATTCCTTCAAAGCAAGAACACAGAGATGTCCAGAGCAGCCGAGGTATTTGGCAGTAAACTCTGCCTTTGCTCCTGAGTGGGCTAATTTAGTATTAGTTTTCCAGCCGATGTTGAAATGGTAAAGTCGCTCACCCCTGCTACAGTTAGTGATGCATATGGGAGACCAGGCCCTTCCCATGACTCATGGAACACGCTCCACAGAGAAGGAAAATTCTCTTTCCATAGTGGGAGAGGTACTCTGCCTAAAAGAATTATATTAAAAACCAACCCCCCCCCAAAATCTACAGAGCCAAAGCTACTGCCAGTTCTTTGTGCTGCTAAACACAGACCCTGAGGAGACTGACAAATATTTATCAGGGTCTCTTTATGCATTTTGACCTGTGAAGGACTCAGAGCTTGATGTAGAATTAGGTTGGAGAGCTGGAAGGTGCTGGAATTTTGGGTTGAAGTAGGCAGCTAAAAACAAAAGAGTTGTGGAGTAGATGTGGAGGATCCAAGATGATGGTGGCAAGCTGGCCAAAGAAGGGAAGTTTCTAAGTATGTTGGGGAATTTAGAAAATCACACACATACTCAGAAAAGACCTGAGAAGATCCTAAACCTCCACTTCTGGCTAATTTCTAGACTTGGTACAAGCAAGAAGTGAAGGCTAAGGCTAAACAGCTTGCCACAGCACAGAGCTAATCTGTGAAGACTAGGAGAAGTGGTTTGCTTGTTTGCTTGTTTGTTTGTTTTTAGCTCCTAACATTCAAGGAAATCTCTGTCAAAACACTAGCTAACCATAAGCTAAAGGAATGTAGACTTCAACAACAAAACATGGCAAGGAATATAATCTTTGAAAAAATAATTTGGAAAAGTCACTAAACCATAGGTGACTGAAGCTTCAAAGAGACAATCAAAAATGGCAAATCCTGGGGAAGAGGAGATTTAATTTCCAAAGTTTCCACATTGTAACATTCAAATGTTCAGTTTTCAACAAAAGTCACAAGACATACAAAGAAGCAGTAAATCCAGGCATTGGACAAAAAGACATAGACTTTATATCAATTATCTTTAATATGATCAGAGAGCTAAAGGAAACCATGATCAAAGAACTAAAAGAAAGTAGGAAAATAAAGAACAAAATGAGAATACCAATAAAGAGATACAAATTATGAAAAGGAACCAAATAGAAATTCTGGAGCTGAAAGATACGATACTTAAATGAGAAATTCACTAGAGGGGTTCAACAGATCTGAACGGGCAGAAGAATCAATGAACCTGAAGATAAGATTATTAAAATTATAAAAGTCTGAAGAACAGAAATAAAAAGTATAAAGGAAAGTGAACAAAGCCTAATGGACCCATGGGACACCATCAAATGTACCAACACACACATTTTGGGAGTCCTAGTAGGATGTGAGAAAAAGAAAGAAGTAGAAAGAATATTTGAAGAAATAATGGCTGAATACTCGCCAAATTTTATTAAAGACATGGATCTTCATATCCAAGAAGCTCAATGACCTCCAGGTATGATAAACTCAAAGAGATCCATACTAAGTGCTATAGATTGAATGTTTGTGTCCCCACCTTCTCCAAATTCATTTTGAAATCCTAACCCCCAATGTGATGGTATTAGGAGGTGGGGCCTATGGTAGGTGATTAGGTCATGAGAGTTTTTCCCTCATGAATGGGATTAATGCCCTTATAAAAGAGAACTCTGAGAACTCCCTTGACTCTTCTGCCATGTGAGGACACAGTGAGAAGATGGCTGTCTATGAACCAGAAGCAGACTCTCACCAGAGAGTGAATCTGCCAGCACCGTGATCTTGGACTTCCCAGCCTCCAGAACTGTGAGAAATAAATTTCTGTTGTTTTTAAGCCATGTAATCTATGGCATTCTGCTATAGCAGCCCAACAGATTAAGACACTGAGACATAATCAAACTGTTGAAAGACAAAGAGAGAATCTTAAAAGCAGCAAGAGAGAAGTGACTTATTATGTACAACAGATCCTGAATAAGATTAGCAGCCTATTTCTTGTAAGAAACCATGGAGCCAAAGGCAGTGGGATGACATAATTAAGTGCTGAAAGAAAAAGAGCTGTCAATTGAGAATTCTACATGTGGCAAAATTATCCTTCAAATATGAGGGAGAAATTAAGGCATTCACAGATAAAAGCTGAGGGAGTTCCTTATCAGTAGATGTGACCAACAAGAAATGCTAAAGGGAGTCTTTCAAGTTGAAATAAAAGGAGAGTTGGTAGTAACACAAAGCTGTATGAAGAAATATAGGTCTCCAGTATAAGTAACTACATGGGTAAACATGAAAGCCAGCATTACTGTAGTTTTAGTTTCTAACTCCACTTTTTATTTCCTACATGATTAAAAGAAAATGCATTTTAAAAACTATAAATCTATTATTGAGCACACAGTGTATAAAGATGTGATTTGTAACAACATTAACATAAAGGGGTGAAGACAGAGCTCTATAAGAGCAGAGTTTTTGTATGCTGCTGAAGTTGGTATCGATTCAAACTAGATCATTATAAATTTAATGTTATATGTAATCCCTTTTATAACTACTAAGAAAATATCTAAAAATTATACACAAAGGGAAATTAGAAGTGAATCAAAAAAGTTCACTACAAAAATCACTAAACACAAAAGAAAAGAGTAGTAGAGGGAATGAGAGACAAAAAGATATTAGACATACAGAAAATAGCAAAGTAGCAGAAGTAAGTCCTTCCTTATCAGTAATTGCTTTAAATGTAAGTGGATTATATTCTCCAACCAAAAGGCAGAGATTGGTAGAATGAGTGAAAACAAACAGGATCCAATTATATGCTGTCAAAAAAGATTCACTTTAGATCTAAAGGCATACATATGTTGAAAGTAAAAGAATATAGAAAGATATTCCATGCAAAGAGTACCAAAAGAGATGTGGGCGGCTATCTGCTATCAGATAAAATAGACTTTAATTGAAAAACTGTTACAAGAGAAAAAGCAGAACATATATTCACAAAAGGGTCAATTCATCAAGAAGATATAACAATTATAAATATATACACACAAAATACCAGAGCTCCCAAATATATGGTGAAAATGTTGAAGGAATAGAAGGAATAATAATAGAGACTTCAATATCCCACTTTCAATAATGTATTAAACATCTAAATAGAAGATTAATAAGGAAATAGAACAGAAAGAAAATTGAACAACACTATAATCAAACTAGACCTAACAGACATATATGGGATATTCCAACCAACAATGGCAAAATACCTGTTCTTCTCAAGTGCACATAGAACACTCATCAAACTAGACAATATATCAGTCCACAAAAAAAGTCTCAGTAAATTTTAAAAGATTGAAATCATTCAAAATATTATCTCCAAACACAACAGAAAAGAACAAGAAATCAATAACAGAAGTAAAACTGGAAAATTCATCAATATGGGGAAATTATACTATGCACTTTGAAACAACCAATGGATCAAAGAAGAAATTACAAGGGAAATTAAAAAATACTTAGAGACAAATGAAAATGAACATACAATATACCAAAATGTCTTGGATGCCATGAAAGCAGTGCTGAGAGGGAAATTTACAGCAGTAAATGCCTTCATTAAAAAGAAGAGGACTTCCCTGGTGGCGCAGTGGTTGAGGGTCCACCTGCCAGTGAAGGGAACGTGGGTTTGAGCCCTGGTCCGGACGGATCCCACATGCTGTGGAGCAACTGAGCCCATGAACCACGGCTACTGAGCTTGCGCTCTAAAGCCTGCGAGCCACAACTGCTGAGTCCGTGTGCCACAACTACAGAAGCCCACACACCTAGAGCCCATGCTCCGCAACAAAGAGAAGCTACCGCAATGAGAAGCCTGCACACTGCAACAAAGAGTAGCCCCTACTCACCACAACTAGACAAAGCCCGTGCGTAGCAATGAAGACCCAACGCGGCCAAAAATAAAAATTAATTAATTAATTAAAAAAATAAAAAGAAGAAACATCTTAAATAAATAATTTAGGGACTTCCCTGGTGCCCGTGCTTCCAATGCAGGGGACATGGGTTCCACCCCCGGTCGGGGAACTAGGATCCCACATGCCATGTGATGCAGCCAAAAAATAAAAAATAATAATAATTATTTAACATTACACCTTAGCCCTTTCCTCAGCTGCTGCTAAGGTGCTCGGTCCTTCCAAGGAAGCTAAGGCTGCATTGGGGTGAGGCCCTCACTTCATCCGGCGACTAGCACTGCACCTGGTAGCCCCTGCCTAGCACTGGCCCACACCATGGCCTCCATCTCGGAGTTCGCCTGCATCTACTCAGCCCTCATCCTGCACGACTATGAGGTGATGGTCAAAGAGGATAAGATCAATGCCCTCATTAAAGCAGCTGGTGTAAATGTTGAACCTTTCGGGTCAGGGTTGTTTGCAAAGGCTTTGGCCAATGTCAACATCGGGAGCCTCATCTGCAATGTGGGGGCAGGCGGACCTGCCCCAGCAGCTGGTGCTACACTAGCAGAAAGTCCTGCCCCCTCCACCACTGCTGCCCCAGCTGAGGAGAAGTAAGTGGAAGAAAAGAAAGAAGAATCTGAATGACATGGGCTTTGGTCTTTTTGACTAAACCTCTTTAGTAACATGTTCAATAAAAAGCTGAGCTCTTAAAAAAAAATTACACCTTAAAGAACTAGAAAAAGGAGAACACGGTCAACACAAAGCTAAAAGGAGGAAGGAAATAATAAATATTAGAGTGAAGATAACAGACTTAGAGAATAGGAAAATAGAATCAATGAAAATAAAGTTAGTCCTTTGAAAAAATCAACAAAATTGACAAACCTTTAGCTAGAATGACAGAAAGAGAATGAGAAGATTCAAATAACTAAAATCAGAAATGAAAATGAGGACATTACTACCTACTTTACAGAAATAAAAATAATTATAAGAGAATACTATGAACCATTGTATGCCAACAAATTAGACCTAGATGAAATGGACAAGTTCCTAGAAACACAGATACCAAAAACAGACTCAAGAAGAAATAGAAAATCTTGACAGACCTATAACCAATACAGATTTAATCAGTAATCAAAAACCTCCCAAGAAAGAAAAGTTCAGGACCAGATGGCTTCACGAGTGAATCTACCAAAGATTTAAAGAAAAATTAACGACAATCCTTCACACAACTCTTCCGAAAAAAAAGAAAAGAAGGGAATACCTCCTAATTCATTTTATGAGGTCAGATAAACACATTACAAGAAAAGAAATCATGGCTCAATATCCTTTATGAATGTAGGTGCAAAAATCCTTAACAAAGTACTAGCAAACAGAATCCAGCAGCATATTGAAAAGATTAGACACCATGTCCAGGAAGGATATATCCCAAGAATGCAAGTGTGGATCAACATAAGAAAATCAATCAGTGTGATACACCACATTAATAAAATAAATGAAAAAACCATATTATCATCTCAATTGATGCAGAAAAAGCATTTGACAAAACTCAAACACCCTTTCATGATAAAAACACTCAAAAACTAGAATTGATTGGAACTTTCTCAACATGATAAAGGGCATTTATAAAAACCCCACAGCTAGCATCATACTCAATGGTGAAACACTGAAAGCTTTCCCCCTAAGATCAGGGAGTAGATAAAGATGATAACTTCTTCATCATCATTATCACCATTGCTATTCAACATTTACTGGAAGTTCTAGTCAGAGTAATTAAGCAAGAAAAAGAAATTAAATGCACCCAGAAGGAAAAGAAGTCAACCTATCTGTATTTGCAGACGACATGGTCCTATATATAGAAATCTCAAATAATCCACAAAAGAGCTACTATAACTAACAAATAAATTCATAAAAGTTGCACAGTAGAAGATCAACACCAACAAAATCAGTTGTGTTTCTATACATCAGCAATGAACAAGTTGAAAACATATCCGTTTACAATAGCATTCAAAAGAATGAAGTACCTGGGAACAAATTTATCCAGAGAGGTGAAAGGCTTTTACACTAAAAAATACAAAACATTGTTAAAAGTCATTAAAGAAGACCTAAATAACAAAAATCATCCTTTGTTGATGGAATATTGCTACTTTAAGACAGAAATACTACCCAAAGATATCTACAGATTCAATGCAATCCCTTTTAAAATTCAAACAGCCTTTTTTTTTCAGGAATGAAAAAGCCAGTTCTCAAATTCATATGGAATTACAAGGTGCCCTGAATAGCAAAAACTATCTTAAAAAAGAAAAACAAAGTTGGGGGACTCACATTTCCCATTTCAAAACTTACTACAAATCTACAGTAACCAAAATAGTGTCATAATAGCATAGGAATAAACATATAGATCAATGGAATAGAATTGAGAGTCCAGAAATAAACTCATTTATCTATTGCCAGTTGATTTTCAACATTGGTGCAAGACGATTCATTGGGGAAAAATAGTCTCTTCAACAAATGGTGCTGGGACAACTGGATATCCACATGCAAAAGAATAAAGTTCAACTCCTATCCCACACCACATACAAAAATTAACTCAAAATGGATCAGTGACCTAAATATAAAAGCTCATACTACAAAACTCTAATAAAATTTACAGTATCATATGCACCTTGGAAAGCAAGGACTAAAGAAAGAATTTTCAAATGAACAAACAAAAAGAGCTAACACTGGGACTTCCCTGGTGGTGCGCTGGTTAAGACCCCAAGCTCCAAGCTTCCACTGCATGGGGCACAGGTTCGATCCCTGGTCAGGGAACTAAGATCCCACATGCCATGTGGTGTGGCAAATATATATATATATATATATCACCAAAATATGAACACATAAAACAGTATCTTAAAATGCCTTAATCCAATGTAAACATTTTCTCAAAATAGAGTTTCAAGCACTTTGCCAGAATATAAAGGAGATATTTTGAATGTTCTCAAATCAAGCTATATGGCACTGGCCCTATATAACCATAGAAAACCTCTTTAAAGCTGCAAGTAACACAAAGCTATCATTTATTAAGCACTTAATATGTACTAGTCCCTTCACATATGCTATTCCTTTTAAACCTTCTAACTCACTCAATATCAACAGGTATTCTACATCACTAAAAAAAAAATAGAAGCTACACTAAAAAAAAATAGAAGCTACAATCTGGAATTCCCTCAGTTTTTTGCTACCGAACCTAAAAACCCACCTTTATCTCAACCCATTCTTTCTCCTTCCCTCCTATTGCAATAAAGGAGATGTTAAATCTTTTCATCTAAAGTAAAAATCCTCTACCAGTGCTCTGGATCTCATTTGCTCCATTAACTATCCTCAACCTCTCCTTTTCTACTGGCTCCTTCTCATCAGCTCCTAAACATGACTTAGTCTCACCTATCTGAAAATAACAAACAAACTAATAGTTTCCCTGGGTTTTACTTTCCCCTCCAGATATCATCTTTTTCTCTCATTCTAGTCAGTTAAATACTTCATGAATTGTCTACATTTTCTATTTGCATTTTCTTATCTCAACTTACTCTTCCAATATGCCTTCCTCATCAACACCTCTACCATAACCATTTTTGCACTAATTGAGTAGATGATTTTCAGTCTTTATCTTGCTCAATTTCTCAGTTACAACAGTGTTAACTCCTCCTTCTTTCTTTAAATATTTTTCCTTTGGCTTCTATTTAACTATACTTTTCCTAGTATACCTTCTACTTCTCTATTCTTACCCCCAGTTGCTTTAGGAGCTCCTTTTCCTTATTTGTCTCTTTAAATTAGAGTTCCTTAAGCCTTAGTTCTAGGCCTTCTTCTCTTCCCTATATACTATATAGAGAATCCCCCCACTTCAATGGCTTAAATTTCCATTTATATGCAGATAGCTCCCAAATACTTATTTATAGCTATTTCTTAAGCGCTAGACCAATATATCTAACTGGGACATGTCTCATAGGCATCTTAAATTTAATATATTCAAAAATAACATTTCCAAAATCATCTCACCCATAAACATGCTCCCTCTTAAATATACTGTAATATGTTAATACTTACTGAACATATAATTATGGGCCAGGCATTGTGCTAAGTGCTAGGATTACAGCAGTGAACAAAACTCTCATGGCCCCTGCTCTCCTAGACTTAGTCTGGTGAGGGGAAACAAACATTAAACAAATAATTATACAAATAACTATAAAATTATAATTATGATAAATGCTATTTAAAAAACAAAGTACACTACCATGTACCCAATGGCTCAAGTCAGAAACATAGAAATCATTCCTGACTCCTTTCTTTGTCTTGTACATCAATCACCAAATTCTATTGATTCCTAATTCCTAAATATCTCTCAAATTCAACTACTTATTTCTATTTCCTCTGTTACCATCCAAATCCAGAACATCATCATCTTTCACCACATTCCTCTAAGTCTCCTAACTGGCCTTTACTTCCAGTCTTGTTCCTTCCTATCCTTTATCTACACTGCAGCCAAATAGAATGATTTGTTAAAAATGCTTAAAATCTTTTAAAATATTCTTATTGTCTTTAGGATAAAGTACAAACTCTTAAACACAACTAAAATCCTTGGACATCATATATAAAACAGACATAAGTAGACTCTAAAAGGTGAACCAAAAAAATGGTATACTGGCTAAAGACCTCTGAACCCAAGAAATGACATGGTAGTGCATTCTCCAGATTTCTTTCTTTGACTCATATATCCCAGACTTGGAGCTAAAGAAGCTGACAACCCAGAAGCAGGTGAAGGCACATACATAAAAGTCCCATAAAAGCCACTCTCTTTAGCCAAAGGATCTGGAAGGGGCAGGCTAGCAATGCAGAAAACTTTTAGCCAGTAACCACTCTATTCCAGCCAAATAGTACAGAAAAACTGTGACCTCCAATCCAACCATCTCCACTAGCAAAAGCCAAGTAGGGATGCTGCCCTCACCAGCGTGGTGTCAGAGAAGGCTGACTAAGAAGCCAGAACTTTCATCCCTGTTGGGTGTACTGAATCCCCCACTACATGTTAGTGGAGACCATGTGGAAAACCTGGACTTCTATCTCCATTCAGCAATAATAAGTCATCCTTCTTGCTAACCACTACAGTGGTATCAGAGGAGGCCTAGTGGAGAGTCAGAACTTTCACCACTAACCCAGCAGGAATGATAATCAACTGATGTCAACACCAAGATAACAGAGATGTTAGAATTATATGATAAAGATGTTAAAGCAGTCATCATAAAAATGCTTCAATGAACATTATAAACATGATTGCTATAAATGAAAAAGTATAAAATCTCCCCAAAGAAATAGAGAGTCTTAGCAAAGAAGTAGAAGAAATAAAGGAGTACCAAATGAAAATTTTAGAATTGGAAAATAACTGAAACAAAAAGCTCTGTGAATGGTCTCAACAGAAGAATGTGGGGCGGGGGGTGGGGAACAGAGGAAAGAAAAAGTAAACTTGAAGCCAGAGTAATAGAAATTATCCAAATCTGAATGAGAAAGTAAACTGAAAAAATAAATGAAGAGAGCCCCAGGACCCATGGTACTATAATAGAAGATCTAGCATGCCTGTCACTGGAGTCCTAGAAAGAGAGAAGAAGGTAGAGTTGAAAAAGTACTCAAAGAAATAATGAATGAAAAGTTCTCAAATTTGGCAAAACCCATAAACCTATAGATTCAAGAATCTGAACAAATTCCAAATTGGATAAATCCAAAATAATCCACACAAAGACATATGAGAGGCAAACTTATCAAAATTAAAGTCAAAGAAAAACACTTGAAAGCAGTGAGAAAGAAGTGACATCTTACCCTAAGAAAAGACAAAACAAATGACAGTGGATTTCTCATCAAAAACCATGGAGGCAGGAAAAAAGCAGTACATTTTTCAAGTGATGAGAGAAAAAAAAACTATCAATCCAGAAGCCTATATCCAGCAAAAATATCCTTCAGAAATGAAGGGGAGGCTTCCCTGGTGGCACAGTGGTTAGGAATCCGCCTGCCAATGCAGGGGACACGGGTTTGATCCCAGGTCCGGGAAGATCCCACATGCCGTGGAGCCCACAACTACTGAGCCCGCGAGCCACAACTACTGAAGCCCGTGTGCCTGGAGCCTGTGCTCCACAACAGGGGAAGCCACGACAATGAGAAGCCCGCACACCGCAGGGAAGAGTAGCCCCCACTCGCTGCAATGAGAGAGAGCCTGCATGCAGCAACGAAGACCCAACACAGCCAAAAATAAAAACAAATAATAAATAAATTTTAAAAAAAAAGAAAGGAAGGGGAAATGAAGATATTTTCAGACAATGGAAAACTAAGGGTACACTAGAGAATTCTACCAAATGTTGAAAGAATTAACACCAATTTACGCAATCTTTTACGCAATCTTTTCCAGAAAATAGAAGAGAGAGAAACACTCCCAACTCATTTGATGAAGCTAATATTACCCTGATACCAAAACTTGCAGACAAGGACAGTACACACACACACACACACACACACACACACACACACACACAAAGAAGAAAACTACAGGCCAATAGTTTTCATTAATATAGATGCAGAAATCCTTAATGAATATTATTAGCATAGAGAATTAAGCAATATGTTAAAAAAAAATTAAGGGGCTTCCCTGGTGGTGCAGTGGTTAAGAATCCACCTGCCAATGCAGGGGACACAGGTTCAAGCCCTGGTCCGGGAAGATCCCACATGCCGTGGAGCAACTAAGCCCGTGCACCACAACTACTGAGCCTGCGCCCTAGAGCCCGCGGGTCACAACTACTGAAGCCCACACTCCTAGAGCTCATGCTCTGCAACAAGCCACCACAATGAGAAGCCTGCGCACTGCAACGAAAAGCAGCCCCTGCTCGCCACAACTAGAGAAAGCCTGTGTGCAGAAACAAAGACCCAATGCGACCAAAAATAAATTAATAAATAGATTTATTTATTTTTTTAAATTAGGGACTTCCCTGGTGGTCCAGTGGTTAAGACTCCACACTTCCACTGCAGGGGGTGCAGGTTCAGTCCCTGGTTGGGGGACCTAAGATCCCACATGCCCTGCAGCACAGCCAAAAAAAAAAAAAAAAAATTAAACACCTTGGCTATTTTAGTTTCCTAGGGCTGCCGTATTAAAGTATCACAAACTGGATGGTTTTAAACAACAGAAATTTATTCTCTCATGGTTTTGGAGGTTACAATTCCAAAATCAAGGTGTTAGCAGGGCTATTCTCCCTCTGACACTCTGGGTAGACTCTTTCCTTTCTTCCTTGCCTCCAGTGGTGCCTGTTGATCCTTGGCATTCTAATCTCTGCCTCTGTCATCACATGGTGTTCTCTCTGTGTCTCTGTTTTCACATGGCATTCTTATCTCTTTGTAACAGGACACCAGTCATACTGAATGGGGGACCTTGCATTTGGCAGTTGTTCCTTAGATATAACACCAAAGCACAAGTAGCAAAAGGAAATATAAATTTGACTATATCAAAATTTAAAACTTTTGTGCTGCAAACAATACCATTTAAAAAGTGAAAATAGGGCTTCCCTGGTGGCGCAGTGGTTGAGGGTTCGTGCCCCGGTCCGGGAAGATCCCACATGCCGCGGAGCGGCTGGGCCCGTGAGCCATGGCCGCTGAGCCTGTGCGTCCGGAGCCTGCACTCCGCAACGGGAGAGGCCACAACAGTGAGAGGCCCGCATACCGAAAAGAAAAAAAAAAGTGAAAATACAACTGATAAAATGGAAGAAAATATTTTCAAATTATGTATCTAATAAGGAACTAGTATCCAAAATATATAAAGAATTCTTACAACTCAATAATAAAAAGGCAAATAACCTAATTTTAAAATTGTAAAGGATCTAAATAGACTTTCCTTCAAAGATGATATACAAATGGCAAATAGACACATGAAAAGGTGCTTGACATCATTAGACATTAGAGAAATTCAAGTCAAAACCACAATGATATACCCATTTCACTCTCACAAGGATGGCTATAATAAAAAAAGCAGACTTTGACAACTGTTAGGAAAGATGTGGAAAAATTGAAACCTCATACATTGCTAGTGGGAAAGTAAAATGGTTCACTCCTTTGGAGAACAGTTTGGAAGTCCCTCAAAAAGTTATACATAAAGTTACCATATGACCCAGCAATTCTGCTCCTAGGTATACACCCAAGAGAATTTAAAACATATGTCCACATGTACATATATAACAGCATTATTTCTAATAGCCAAAAAGTGAAAACAACCCAAATGTCCATCAACTGATGAATGTATAAACAAAATGTGGTATATCCACATAATGGAATATTATTCAGCCATAAGCAGTAATAACGTACTGGTACATGCTACAATATGGATGAACTTTGAAAACATTATGCTAAATGAAAGAATACATATTGTATGATTATATCTAGTATCCAGAATAGAAAAATCCATAGAGACATGACACAGATTAGTGCTTGCTAGGGGTTAGGGGAGAGACATAGGGTTTCCTTCTGGGGTAATGAAATTATGGAACTAGATAGTGTGATGGTTGTAAGACTTTATGAATATACTAAAACCACTGATTTGTACACTTTAAAATAAACATTAAATAATAGTGATAACACAAAATGCCTGCAAGTTTTCAGAGAAACTCACATATTTCTGGTGGCTATATGAAATGATACAGCCACTCTGGAAAACAGTGGGGAGTTTCTTATAAAACTGAATACAACACAGCAGTTTCATTCCTGGGGATTTATGCCAGAGAAATGAAAACTTATGTTCAAACAAAAACCTACTAATGAATGTTTATAGGAGCTTTGTTTCTAATAGCCAAAAACTGGAGAGGTGCTTGACCTGTTTAAGAACAAGAGGTTCTTAAACAGGTGAATGGTTAAACAAACTGTGGAGTGCTACTCAGCAATAAAAAGGAATTAATGATACATGCAACAACCTTGATAAAACTCTGGAGAATTGAGTGAAAAAAGTCAATCCCAAAAGATTATGTACTGTTTGATTCTATTTATATAACGTTCTTAAAATGACAAAATTATCAAAGTGGAGAACAGAATAGTGGTTATCAGTGGTTAGGGAGGGGTGAAGGCAGGATGAAAGTGGGTGTGGCTATAAAGTGACTGTATGGGCAACATGAAGGATCATTGTGTTGATGGAAATATTCTGTATCTTGTATCAATATTTGTATCTTAGTTGTGATACTGTACTATAGTTTTTAAAGATATTACCATAAGTGATGAGTAAGGAATACATTAACTAGATTTCTTTGTATTATTTCTTACAACTGCATATTTATTTATATTTATCAAAAAATAAGAGGTTTAATTAAAAAATAATAGGTGACAACAATGAGACTACTACACACACCTATTAGAATGGTAAAAATCCACAACACTGACAACACCAAATGCTGGTGAGGATGTGGAGAAACAGAAACTCTCATTCACTGCTGGTGGGAATGCAAAATGGTACAGCCACTTTGGAAGACAGTTAGTTAGTTTCCATAGAACTAAACATACTCTAACCATATGATCCAGCAGTTGTGCTCCCTGGTATTTACCCAAAGGAACTGAAAACTTGTGTCCACACAAACACTTGCACGTGGATGTTTACATAAACTTTATTCATAATTGCCAAAACTTGGAGGCAACCAAAATGTTCAATAGGCAAATGAATAAACTGGGATACATTCAGACAATGGAATATTATACAGAGCTAAATGTAAATGAGCTATCAAGCCATGAAAAGACATGGAAGAACCTTAAATGCATATTACTAAGTGACAGAAGCCAATCTGAAAAGTCTACAAGCTATATGATTCCAACTACATGACATCCTGGAAAAGGCAAAACTACGGAGAAGGTAAAAAAGATCAATGGTTGCCAGGGTTTAGGGGGAGGGATGAATAGGCAGAACACAGAGGATATTTAGGGCACTGAAACTACTCTTTATGATACTATACACTTACCCAAACACAGAGAATGCACAATACCAAGAGTGAACTCAAATGTCAACTATGGATTTTGGGTTATAATGATGTGTCAAAGTAGGCTCATCAATTGTAACAAATGTCCCACTCTGGTGGGGGACGTTGATATGGAGGAGGCTACGCATGTATGGGGGTAGGTGATATAAGGGAAATCTCTTATCTTCTGTTTAATTTTGCCTAAAACTGCTCTGAAAAATAGTCTGATTTTCAAAAGGTAAAACCATTAAAACACTATAATAGAACAGGGGAATTTTGTAAAATCTCAGAGTGGGAAAGGCAAGATACAAAACATAAAGACACCCAAAGATGGGCTTCCCTGGTGGCGCAGTGGTTGCGCGTCCGCCTGCCGATGCAGGGGAACCGGGTTCGCGCCCCGGTCTGGGAGGATCCCACATGCCGCGGAGCGGCTGGGCCCGTGAGCCATGGCCTCTGAGCCTGCGCGTCCGGAGCCTGCGCTCCGCAAGGGGAGAGGCCACAGCAGAGGGAGGCCCGCATACCACAAAAAAAAAAAAAAAAAAAAAAAAAAAAAAAAAAAAATGTATATTCAGATAACTAATACTGGAGAAGAAATGGGAAACATACCAGCAAAGTAAAAATGTAGAACCTTATAGTGATTTGAAGAAAGCAGTTGTCAAGTTACCAGTTTGAAGATACCTACTGCAAGTTGGCATTTTAATAATGTATGATAAACCCCAGCAGAAACTGGTGCCTGCCTGACGTACATTTGGAAAGTGGATTGTGCAACAAGAGAGTCAAAGTAGCTGTGATGTGCTGGGTGTCAAGGACACAACAGTCTTTTACTGTTCGTATTTCAGGATCTTGGATCTTCTCAAGTGAGGTTTTATAAAAGACACCCAAAGAAAAAATGTGTAAATTTGATTTATAAATGTTTCAAATTTCTACACGGAAACACCAAAATACAAATAATAAACTAGACAAAATATCTGTAAAACTACGACACAAAATTCTGCTTTTCTTATTATATAAACAGGTTGTATGCATCACTAAGAAAGAGCAAACCAGTAGAGAAATAGAAATGAATAGATTTCTACAGATAAAAATATAAATATGAAAAGATGTCCAACTCATAATTAAGAAATATATACTAAAACCACAACTAGGTAGCATTTTTCATCAATCAGATTGGCCAAATGTAAAAGTTTGTTAAAGTATCTCACTTTCAAAGTGTGAAAAAACTGGCACAACTGAAAATGTATGTCTACACAAAAACATGCACACAGATGTTTATAGCAGCTTTATTCATAACTGTCAAATCTTGGAAGCAACCACGATGTCCTTCAATAGGTGAATGGATAAACTATGGTACATCCGTACAATGGAATGCTATCTAGTACTAAAACACGTGAGCTGTCAAGCAACAAAAAGACTCGGAGGGATCTTAAATGCATATTGCTAAGTGAAAGAAGCCAATCTGAAATGGTTATATACCATATGATTCTAACTATCTGACATTCTGGAAAGGCAAAAGTATAGAGACAGTAAAAATATCCGTGTTGCCGTGGGCTGGAGGGGTGGGAGACAGAGAGATGAATAAGTGGAGCACAGGGCATTTTAAGGACAGTGAAACAATTGTGTATGATATTGTAATGGTGAATACATGTCATTTTACATTTGTCAAAACGGATAGAATGTACAACACAAAGAGTAAAACAATGTAAACTATGGACTTCAGTAATGATAATGTATCAACATTGGTTCACCAATTGTAACAAATGTACCACACTAACACAAGATATAAATAATAGGGGAAACTATGGGGGAAGAGAGGGAGGTATGTGGGAACTCCGTACTTTTTAATTCTTCTGCAAGCCTACAGCTGCTCTAACAGAAGAAAGATCTAATTTTTAAAAACTGGGCACCATTGGAGGATTCTATGAACAAATTGTTTTGAAAACTGTTAAACAGAGAAAGATTCAAGCATTTGATACCTTTCCAATACACACTGGACCACTGGGGACTCAAACAATGTATGGGAGGAACTTTCTCTTTATAGACATATTCCAGCTAATAAAGGAAGGAATGATATCCCCTTCTTGTAACACTTGATCAATTTATCTACGTAATAATCATCAAAGTTTGCTAAAAATACAAAAAGAAACATACCAGATTGAAGAATACATCAATATCTTAACAAAACAACAAAAACAAACAAAAAAACCAACCTGAGTCTGATAAAGCCTCTCTAGAGTCAACTACCAACTTACCGAAAACATACTAAATGGCACTATGGGGATATAATCAGCAAAATCTGTGCTGTGTAAAACCATAGGTCCAATGACCAATTGCTTTGACAAATAAATTTCAAGGGGAAAAAAAGAGGTGTAGTTTAAAAGAGACTTAATGAGTCAAATCAACCAATCTCAACGTGTAAACTTCATTTGGATTTAGTTTGTTTCATTCAAACAAACTAAATTTTTTAAATGATTAGACAATCAGAAATGTGAACATTGACTAGATTTGATGATTTAAAGAATTATTAAATTTTTATGTGTGATATTGTGGTCGTGGTTTTTTAAAAAGCTTATAGAGCTTCACACTGTTATACCTACAGATGAAATGAAAAAGTATCTGGCATTTAATCCAACATAAAATAGAAAAGAGGGAAAGCAGTTTAGGTGAAATAAGACTGGTCATTAGTAGATAATTGTTGAAACTGGATGATGGGTACATGGGTTTATTAATCTGTTTATTGTGCACGTTTGAAATTTTCCATAGTAAAATTATTTTTAAAAAATAAGCAACAGTAGCAAACGGTAAAAGTGTTATTATGAAACAAAACCTTTGTAGTCCTTTTTGTACTATAGCTAATTGTGTGTGAATTATTTTTGATCCCTGCTACTCCCTCAGTCACCATATCCATTCAATCACCAAATCTTGTTGATTCTACCTCTTAACTGCCATTTCTTTCCATCTTAGACCAAGCTAAATTTGGCCTGTGCACAGTACACTTCAACTTTTGCCTACTTTCAAAACCATAGCCAGAGTGGGTTGTTTTTTTTTTAACACAAATTTGATCATACCTAGCCTTTGCTTAAAATCTACTAATGGCTTCTCATTGATCATGGGATAAAGGCTAAAATCTTTAATATGCAATTTGAGGCCTTGAAAGATCTATTCCAACCTGTGTACCTTACCAGCTCCATCTTAAGATGCTCTCCATTGCCCTTCTATATTCCAGCTACTTCTTGAACTTGCCATACTCATTCTCAACTCAGAGCATTCACACGTGCTGTTCTCTCTTTCTGGAATGCTCCCTTCTCCCTTACACACACCCTCATCCTTCAGATCTCACTTTAAATGCTACTTTCTCAGGATAGCTTTCCCATTATTCTTGGTCTTGGTGAGGTCAAATTTCTCATACTTTTATAACAACTGAAATTTAAAAATTGTTGAAGTTATGTCTGTCTTTGCTGCTATAATACGATTTCAAAGAGAGAAGGAACTAAGTATCCCCAAATCCAGCATTTTGTCCTGCACATAGTAAAAGGTCAATAAATATTTATTAAACTATAAATGACTGACTTGATAATGAATAAATAAATGAATTTAAATATAATACTGGTCAAATCATGAAACAGAATTACCTGTACCATAATTACAATATTACAGTTAACCTAAATGGTGTTAGTCATACTCCCAAATAAAAGATTTGCAAAGCTTCAGTGTATATGTATATAAACAAACAAAAAGAGAAAATAAGTGAGAATGATTTCATTACAAATCCCGGTTACAGTCCCTCACTGATACTTCAAAAGTATTTAACAACAAAGGAACAGGGATGTATCTTAATGTATCATCCACCTTTCAAAGGAGGCACATATATATTCAAATAAAAGTAGTTCTGATACATACTCCAACTATGCTATTCAGATAGAAAACTCAGATCCTCTGAAAGACTAATAAAGACCACATATCCTAAAATTTTACATTTATATGCAATTATTTAAAACCAGCTACATATACAGACTGCACAAGTCTCTTAAGTCTTATAAAGTGGATGAATTTACTAACCTATTCAAGTAAAATCAAAGCTTAAACATTTTATGGATTAGATCTTTATAACTTTTAAATTAATGAGAAAAAACTACAAACTCCTGAACCAAAATTTTATTTTAAATTGTTAGGTTTTAGTCTATATGAAAACTTTTCATAATACATGACATATAAAGATGTTAGCACACTGAACTACAATAGAAAATATTTTTATACAACTTTTGAATCACTAATATGCTTATTTCCCCTGTGAATGAATGCACAGTTAGCTTAGATCAACTTTGTCATGAATATCAAGTAGTTTTAAAAGTCTTATATTATTGTTTAATAACTTCCTAATGAGGTTTTGAGTTTCTCCTTGACTTACACATAAAATTTTTTTTAATATATTGAATACTGCAGTAACTTTTCCTCTCATCTCTGGTGGAACATATTTAATATCTAAATATTCAGGTAATTTAGATCTAGAATTATACAGCATGTTAATAACAGTTTCAATGTCATCAACGCCATCACTGCTTTGTCCTAGTGGTAACATCTGGGATTTATACATTTTTTCTAATTTACGTTCTGCTGCTGCTGCTAGAGCAAGGCTTCGTTTTAGGTGTTCTTTAGAGGCTCGAATGTCTGCTCTATATTCTGGCTTGAAACTCTCAGGAAGAGGTACCTGTTGTGCCTGTGAACCAACATCTGCAATTTTTTTCAAAATGTCTTCATTATACGAATTATGTGGTTCAGGATTTTCCATTTCATAGTCGCCTGAGAGCTGAGGAACATCTTCTTCTGTGGCAGTATCCAAGTCAGTGTTCCTACTTAAAGAGGTGACACCTTGACTTGGCAATTGCTTAGGTGCCTCAGTTTGACTTACAGTTGGCTCTGGCTCTGGCTCTTCTTTCTCAATATAAGGTTCTTTTGCATGTAAAACAACAGAAATGTTATTTGGTTTAATTGACCAGAAAGCTGTACTTTTAGTATGCTTTTTCTTCTCTATTTCCAGTGTGAAGCCTCTAGTAGGGAAAGTTGTAGTTTCTTCACTGACAGGATTGATTAAAACATCATTCTTAGCTGGAGCTTCATCATGTGTAAACTTTACCTCCTTAAATTTTGATACCCTCGAGCCTACAGAATCAGCATTATTTGGAGACTTTGATTTTTTCTGATGACCTGGCTCCTTAGTGGGAACACTTAGTACGAGGTTTTGTAAAACTTGTACATAATGATTCAAGTTTTGTTCTTCGTCAGGCGTCACAGTTTTTCCTTAAGGGAAAAAACCAAACAATAAGTAACATTTATTATTATGTATGACATATTGACAGAATCTACTCACCTAAATTTACTTCATATGCCATCACTTAAAAGTGGAGATAAAAAAACAAGAAATAAAGCACCTTTGACACAGTCAACTCTCATTTAAAGGAACAAAATTATTTTTTCAGATTCTTATTAAAACAGATGAGCAAAATTAGTGCAAAAGTTACATATTAACACAATTCTCTATATCTCTTTGTTTTTACTCTCCCATATAACTTATGATTCAGTAGGCAACTTATTAAAACAAAATTCTTGGTTATGTTCTCTAACACAGTGGTGTGTCGTAGTAGGCTTACAGTGGCTCACCAGAGCCAGTTATTAAATTTTTAGGAATTTTTTGAGCCAGATGGTAAACACAGACATTATTAAAAATTAAATTATCTGAATTTACAATTAAGTAAATGTATTCAAAACAAGGTAATATTCAAAACTTATCACTTTTATTTTATTTCATTTTACTATTATTTATGCTCCAGGTTATTTACATCTAGTATGTTATAAATGCTATATAATGGTATGCCACTGTTTATCTCTTTCACCTCCCTGATGAGTGATGTCAAGTAGGTAGTTTGAAATCAACCATGATGAGAGTATCTGCCTCATGTAAATGGGCAAACGCTATAAGTCAGGGTGTACCCACCTCTCGGAAAAGCCAGTTGTTAAACATTTACCGGTATACCACTGCCTTCAACCCAGCAAAAATCTAACTACAGCCTGTGGGTCACATCCACCCAAATATTTTCATAAATAAAGTTTTTTTGGAACTCAGTCAGTCTTGCCCCTCTGTTTATATATTGTGTATGGCTGCTTTTGGCTGCAGCAGTAGAGTTGAATAGTTGGAACAGAGACGATATGGCCTACGAAGCTGAAAATACTATCTGGCCCTTTACAGAAAAAGTTTACTGATTCCTGGTTTAAATCATCAACATTTTACTCTTACAACAAAATGGCAGTTCTATTTATACTGGTATTTTGCAGTATCTGAGTGGTGAAGCCTCTCATTTCCAATGTGGAAAACGGAAAAGATTATTGAATAATATATTCTGAAATTCTGCTCAACTCCCCAACTCCAGAGTCAGAAGTTTTTAAGTGCTAGAATTTTGTGTTACATGTAATTTTGAATTGATTTCGCCACTTTCAAGGATACAAACTGATTTAATTCAAGGAAGTAAGTCACTTTTTCCCAAACACTAATGAATAACTTCTATCTGAATCCTCCCTCTGCAGGCAAAATGAAATAACAAACTTTCTGCTCAGGAGGCACTTTTATTCAGCTCTTTGGCAAGCACAAAATAGTCCAAAAACGATTTACCTCCTCTCTTCCTTAACTCATCTGTTACAACTTAGAAAGACCAGATGGAATTTTAATCAAAAGTGAAATTATATTTCTAAATTTTAAAAATCTTAACCAGAACAGTTTAGTGAGTCAATGTGATAGTGGAAAGACACTAGACTTGTCTACTAGAGAGCTATATTCTAAAAGGAGACTCTGCGTTTTATGTCATGTTCAGAAAAGTCTTGCATACCCCGAGATCCATTTGATGATGATGGGTGAAAAAAAGAAAGATATAGAACATAAGGTAGATTTGTAAATTATCCTTATAATTTTTATGAATCAGTGACATAGCATCATACATTTGTCTGTGAACTGATAACTTTTTTTTTTTTGCGGTACACGGGCCTCTCACTGTTGTGGCCTCTCCCGTTGCGGAGCACAGGCTCCGGACGCGCAGGCTCAGTGGCCATGGCTCACGCGCCTAGCCGCTCCACGGCATGTGGGATCTTCCCAGACCGGGGCACGAACCCGTGTCCCCTGCATCGGCAGGCGGACTCTCAACCACTGCGCCACCAGGGAAGCCCGAGAACTTTTTTAATGGATTAGAAGCATGACATACCAAATTCATGTGGGCATTTGCCCCAGAGGAGAGGGAATGGGACTGAAGTTGGTTATTAAAGGGGTCATTAGACTTATCTATAATGTTTTACTCTCTAAGCACACACACGCAATCACTTAACATAGTAATCCATTAAAAGTCACATTTTAAAAAGGAAAATAACTTATTTATGTCTTCTTATATTTATAAAATGCATTGTCCTGAATCTAGAGTTTTCCTGAAGGAAAATATTAGTAAAATGAATTTGTAGCCTAGTGCAGTCAAAAAACCCCTTTCATTCTGGTCCTGGTTCTACCAGTTTCTCGCATCATGACCTTAGGTAACTACCTAATTTCTCTGAACATTTACTTAACTATGAAATTAAGATACTATATCTGCCCTTTTATCTCACAGGACTAAATAAATTAGTTATTTGAAAACACTTGAAAAGCTACAGAGCACTATATAATATTATCCTCTATGAAGGCAAAACTGGTTACATTTCTCATTTTAAAATATAAATTTAAATCCCTAAAAAGAAATAGGCTTTGGATTCTATTTAGTAAAAAAACACTAGAAGCTCTCCTGCTAAAGATAAGGAACAAGATCAGAATACTATTATCTCCATTACTATTTAACATCATGTTGGAGGTATCAGCCAATGTAATTAGACAAGATAACTGGAAGCATGAGAATTGGGAAGAAAAAGATAAAACTATCTTTATATGCAGATGATATAATTATACATCGAGACAACGCAAAAGAATCCATTGAAAAGCTACTACATGGAGTAAGAGAATTTAGTAAAGTAGCAAGTTATAAAGTCAACATACAAAAATCAATATACAAATATAAACCAGTTAGAAGATAAAATGAGAAAGAAGATGCTATTATGATAACAAAAAATGAAAGAAAATATCAAATCATACATTTAAAAAGACATGTCCAAAATTTATATGAGGAATTATACTAGGCTGAATATAGACATCCAGAGATCAGGTCCTAATCCCTGGAACCTGTAAATGTTACCTTACAAATAAACGAGTCACAGGTATGAAATATACAGTATGGAGAATATAGTTGTAATTATGTAATATCTTTGTATGGTGACAGATGGTAACTAGACTCATGGTGGTGATCATTTTGAAATGTACAGAAATATCCAATCACTGTACTGTGTAACAGGAACTAACACAGTGCTGTAGGTCAATTATACTTCAAAAACAAACAAACAAACTCACAGAAAAAAGAGATTAGATCTATGGTTACCAGAGGTGGGGGTGGTGGGGAGGGGGAATTGGATGAAGGCAGTCAAAAGGTACAAATTTCCAGTTATAAGATAAGGACTAGGGACGTAATGTACAATACGCTAAATATAACGCTGACGTACATTATATATGAAAGTTGTTAAGAGAGTAAATCCTAAGAGTTCTCATCACAAGGAAAATTTTTTTTCTCTATTTCTTTAATTTGGTATCTATATGAGATGACAGATGTTCACTAAACTTACTGTGGTAATCATTTCATGATGTATGTAAGTCAAATCACTATTCTGTATACCTTAAACTTATACAGTGCTGTATGTCAATTATAACTCAATAAAACTGGTGGTGGGGGGGGGACAGAGAGGTAGATGAACAAAAATTTTTTAAAAGAAAAGAAAAAAGGGTCCGTGCAGATGTGATTAAGTTAGGGATCTTGACAAAGGAGATTAACCTGGATTATCTGGGAGGGATCTAAATCCAGTGTTTTTATAAGAGAGAGACAGAGAGATATTTGAAACACACACAGAAGAGGAGGAAGTAACACAGAAGAGGAGGCAGAGATTAGAGTGAAGCGGCCATAAGGTAAAGAATGAGAGACAAGGAAAATATTTTCTCCTAGAGCTTGCAGAGGGACCAAAACTCTGCCCTACACCTTATTATTGGCTCAGTAATGCTGATTTTAGACTTCTATCCTCTAGAACTGTGAGAGAATAAATTTCTGTTGTTTTGAGACACCAAGTTTGTGGTAATTTGTTATAGCAGTCACAGAAAACTGATACAGGAATATAATAAAATCTTCTGAAAGACATAATATAAACTTTAACACATAAACGTACCATGTTCTAAGACAAGAAGATTCAAAATAAAGATGCTCAAATGTCAGATTCTCTGTTAATTTTACACTTAATATGCTCCTAGTAAAATATCATTAATATGTTAATAATATTAATGAAGTTATAAAAATAGATTATAAAGTTCATTTGAACAAAGAGTAAGAATAGCCAGAAAAACAAGAGGCTACCCTATTATATATTAAAATATATTACAAAGCCTCTATTATAAAAATAGTATAGCATTGTACATGAATAGACAGATGAATGGAACAGAAAATACAGAAATAGATGCAATTGCATATTGAAATACAGCTAAAGGTGAGGGAAGGTTTCAATTTATGAATTATTCCAGCTAATAAATGAAGAAGCCATTTATAATTAGAATATAATTGTTTTGCAATGTATCAATGATTATTTGTATCACAAAAGACACAATCAGACATATGCTTCCTGATAAAAGGACACAGTACCACCTATGAAGTGGTCTTGCAAAAAAGGTCAAACCTGAGTCTAACAAGTTTCTCTAGATCTAACTAACAACGTATGGAAAGTACAAGAGACAACAAAAGAAAATATAAAGTACACCACGGGCATATACTCAGCAAAATCTAGACTACAGGAAACTATAGAACATATGATCCAATTTCCTCAACAACTGCAAGGGGAAAAATAGAGATGAAGGAGGAACTACAGATTAAAAGAGAATTAACAGACATATCAATGAATTACATGCATGAATCTTATTTGAATCTGAATTCAATTAAACTGGAAAAGAGAGAATCAGGAAAGTTTGAACACTGACCAGATATTTGATAATATTAAGAAATTATTACCTTTTTAGGTGTGAAATTCACATTGTTGTAGTTTTTTAAGGTACTTGTATTTTAGTGCTTTATATTGAAATATTTACTGATAAAATTATGTGATGTCTGGAATTTGCTTCTAAATAATCCAAGTCTTAGGAGTTGGGGAGAGGGACCAAGCGTTGGGGAGAGGGATCAAGGAGGTAAGCTGGAAAGGAATGTGGGTGGAAATATCAATGAAACAAGATTAATTATAGGTTAATAATAGTTGAAACTGGTTATAGATATATGAAGATTCTACCATTCTTTCTACTTGTGTATATATTTAAACTTCTCTATGATAAAATGTTTTTAAAAACCTGTTTTGGAAAAATTTCAATTCTGGGCAACTATTCATAAGCAAATCTAAAGTCTGCAACCAACAGTGGTTTAAATGCTTCTTAAAAGACATTGCTATTAGATTACAGTCTGCTAAACATTCAATTTTTAATTAACTTGTCTCTTCTCAAAGTAGTAAATAGGATACCCAGGTTACTATTAGGCAAATTAGATTGCCAAAGGACAGAAATAGGTGATACTTATTGCTAGCTGATTCCTAAAAGAACTGAAGTACTCATAATCCCTTTATATTGAAACTCAGGCAACACTAAAAATCCTGTTCATGGATGCCTAAAAATAGAGGACCCTACCTTCTATCTTGCTTTTCCTCCCCTCTTCATGTACTCTTTGTCTATACACTGTTCTATTGTTAAATCCATCCTCTCCGCACACACTTCCCACCTCCTGCTTTTTTCCTCCAAAAACATCTACATATTTCATATTGACTGCTCTTGCCAGTCAATTTGATCATTATAAAATTGTTCACAAAGCATCTGAAAAAGGATAGATATATGTATATGTATAACTGAATCACTTTGCTGTATACCTGAAACTAACACAACACTGTAAATCAACTATACTCCAATATAAAATAAAAATTTTTTTAAATGTTCACAAAGCAAGGTAGTAAAAGATAATCAAGGCTCAAATATCCCTACAAATGGCCCTGGCCACTGTGAAAATCTGCTTTTCCCCATTCTTCAGGAGGTGCTAGAAAGATGAACAAAATTCAAATTCTTACAAAGACCAGACTACTCTGCTAGAAGTCTGGTTATTATACTTTGGATATTTGCAGTCTACACTGGTGTACTTTATAATATTCCCTCTATGTTCACCAGTTAGTGATCCAACCAAACACTGCAATGTCTTAGAATGTGGCTAAAGTAAGAATCTCTTCCACCCTGAGAAGCCATAATGCTGCCTGGAAAGTGCCTCAACTAAGCAGGATGGCTACCTGCTAATGCAGGCTTGAGGTTTAACAGGAATCACAAATATGTAGATTATATCAATAGCTGAGCTTGGGACTGTCTGCACTTTTCTTCTTGAAATAGTACAGGGAGAATTTAGTCACATGACAGAAATAACAGAAAAGTAAACAAAATAGTAAAACGGTAGGAACAAAAGTAGCACGAAATCTGAAGGGGAAATTGGAAAACAGTGATTGAAAAGACCATAACAGCTCTGACTGACTGAGTGATTACTATGTGCCAGGCACTACACTAAAGGCTTTGGATGTGAAATGTTTTTTAAAATTTATTTATTTATTTATTTATTTATGGCTGTGTTGGGTCTTTGTTGCTGCGAGCGGGCTTTCTCTAGTTGCAGCGAGTGGGGGCTACTCTTCGTTGCAGTGCACGGGCTTCTCATTGCAGTGGCTTCTCTTGTTGCAGAACACGGGCTCTAGCCGCGCAGGCTTCAGTAGTTGTGGCTCACGTGCTTCAGTAGTTGTGGCTCGCGGGCTCTAGAGCGCTGGCTCAGTAGTTGTGGCACACGGGCTTAGGTGCTCCACGGCATGTGGGATCTTCCCAGACCCGGGCTCGAACCCATGTCCCCTGCATTGGCAGGCAGATTCTTAACCACTGTGCCACCAGAGAAGTCCCGTGAAGTGTTTTTATAAAGAGGAAAAGGAGGACACCTAGAAAGGATAAGTAATTTACCTGATATTATATTTAATTTATAAGTGGTAATAAGGGATTCAAACACAGTCTGCCTTACTTCAAGCAGGTACACATAACAACTACACAATGTTGTCATAAAAAGATGACACTAGGATGCTGGCAAAATAGTAAAAGTATGATAATAAAATTGTTCTGAAGGAATACAGCTCTATTTTTAAATACACGTGAATACTAAAATATCATAAATAAATAAGTAAAATATACAAAATTTTGCTCTACTGTCAACTGGACCAAAATATATCCCTTTCATGTATTAAGATGTATTGGCAATATTAAAAATAACGGATCCAAATTTAACATATTTTCTTTCTTTCTCTCTTTCCTTCTTTCCCCCCTCTCTCTCTCTCTCTCTCTCTCTCTCTCTCCTTCCCATACCACGCTGTGGGATCTTACTTCCCTGACCAGGGATCAAACCTGCACCCCCTGCAGTGAAAGCACAGTCTTAACCAGTGGACTACCAGGGAAGTCCCTAACGTTTTCTTAACACAAAGCATGGGTAGGAACTGACAGTCAATGACTTACAAAGGAATATATTCACTTCACACAGAGGTATAAAGCAAATTAATTAATTTTGAGTTTACTCTGAGGAAAATAATAAAATCATGATTTAAAATGAGTAATGAAATATAAAACTTCAATCAACAAACAATACATTCAAAATACACACTTCCTCCTCATGGAATAGTCAATTAAAGGAGGAAGAAGAGGGTTAAGGAATAACATAAAAGTCAATTAGCATGAAAACTTGCTAAATAAACAAATGCAAGTTAAAAACAATTTTTCTTTTACCAATTAAGCAAAAAAAAATTTTAAACAATAAAACCTAGGATTGTCATGTGCGTATGTTACTTCTTTAGTAAAACAAGTAACTTCTTTACTTTCTGATCCCCAGATCTTTCATTAGTCTCTCTCTAGCATGCTGGTCTTTTCTTTATAAAACTTGGGATAATTTTGACTATGTACATATTTAATGTTTGCTAACTGCTACATATTATAAGCTCTTTGAGAGCTGTGACCATGTCTGCTTTGTTTTCTGTTCTAACCAGTGCCTAGCACCATAGTAGACAGTCAAAAGGCATCTGTTAAATGAATGATTAAATGAATGAACCAAATGCTGGCAAGTATGTAAATTAATTGTACTTCCCATAATTTACCTTAAGGAAATAATCACACGCAAAAAAATTTCTAAAGAAGAATGCTGTAGAGGAAAGCTAAACTCCATGTTATGTTTAAGATAAATCTGCTGGTCTAAAGACTTTTTTATTGTTTCTTTGTTTTGGTTTGGTTTAAGTTTGCTTTTTGTTTGTTTGCTTTTGGCTAATAGTCCAAAAATAATTAGGAAGAAAATCTGGACAAGTAAAAAAAGTTCTTATTTTAGGCAAAGCAGGCAGTTTTTTAACAATAAAAGATACTGCTTTAACCATATTTTTCTGAATTTCTAAATCTGAAGTTTATCTATAACAACATCATAAACATTGTCGTTAAACAGCTCCAATTTTCAGCTGTTGAAAAATTTCAGCTCCGAACTTCTAACTGGTTCTTACTAAAGGGCATAATATAAGTTGAGATCACATATATTTAACTAAATTTGTTTATGTTCTATTAAGTTTCTTTTATTGGATTTTATCAATCTCTAAAATAACATCACATTAACATAACTTTAAGAAAATTATAATCTTAGGCAATGTTAAAATATCTTCATGGTTTATCTATTACATATTTTAAAGTATACAATTTAACGGTTTTTAGTATAGCCACAGTTGTGGAACCATTACCACAATCTAAATTTAAAACATCACCCCAGAAAGAAGCCCACCCCTACCCCTCAGCCCTAGGCAACCACTAATCTACTTTCTATCTCTCTATGAAATGCCTATTCAAGACATTTCATATAAATGAAATCATATAATATGTGTTCTTCTGTGACTAGCTTTTTTCACTTAGCATAATATTTTCAAGGTCATCCATGTTGTAGCATATATCAGTATGTCATTCATTTTTATGGTCAAATAATAGACCATTGTACGGATGTAATGCATTTTGTTTATTCATTCATCAGTTGATGGACATTTGGGTCATTTCTACTTTTTAGTGATTATAAGTAATATTGCTATGAACATTCATGTACAAATTTTTGTGTGGATGTATTAATACATTTTCATTTCTCTTGAGTACATGCCTAGGAGTGGAACTGACACTATGTTTAATCCTTTCAAGAACTACCAAAGCAGTTGCATTCTCACCAGCAGTATATGAGGGTTCTAATTTTCCATATGATTCCAATATTTGTTATTTTCTGTCCTTTTGATATGGCCATCTCTGTGGGTGTGAAGTCCTATCTCATTGTGGTTTTGACTCGTATTTCTCTAACAGCTAATGATATTAAGCATCTTTCCATGTGCCTGTTGACCATTTGTATATCTGTTTTAGAGAAATGTCTATTCTGATAGTTTCCCCAGCTTTTAATTGAGTTGCTTTATTATTATTGAGTCGTAAGAATTCCTTATATATTCTGGAGACCAGTCCCTTATCATTTATATGATCTGAAAATATTTTCTCCTACTCTGTGAGTTGTCTTTTTACTTTCTTAAAGTTATCATTTGTAGCACAGAAGTTTTAAATTTTGATATAGTTCAATTTATCTTTTTTTTCTTTTATTGCTTATGCTTCTGGTGTCATATCTAAGAAACCACTGCCAAATCCAAGGACACAAAGATCTACACCTACATTTTCATCTAAGAGTTTTATAGTTTTAGCTCTTACATTAGATCTATGATCCAGCTTGAGTTAATTTTTGTATACGGTTTGAGGTAAGGGTCTAACTTCATTTTCTTTTCCTGGTGTCCGAGCACCATTTGCTGAAAAAACTATTCTTTTCCCCACTGAATTGTCTTGGCATCCTTGTTGAAAATCAATTGACCATAAGTGTAAGAGTTCCTTTCTGGATTCTCAATTCAATTCCATTAATATATATGTCTATTCTTTTTTTTTTTAATGTGTGGCACACTTTTGTATTTTCTATTCTCTTCTTTCTTTTTAAATTTAATTTTTATTTTATATTGGAGTATACTTGATTTACAATACTGTGTTAGTTTCCGGTATACAGCAAAGTGATTCAGTTATATGTATATATACACCTCTATTCTTTTTCAGATTCTTTTCCCATATAAGTCATTACAGAATATTGAGTAGAGTTCCCTGTGCTATACAGTAGGTCCTTGTCGATTATCTATTCTTATATATAGTAGTGTGTATATGTTAATCCCAAACTCCTATATGTATATGTCTAATCTTATGCCAGTACTACACGGTATTGACTACTGCAGCTGTAATATTAAATTTCAAGATCTCCTTGAACTTGGTTCTTTTTCAGGACTGTTATGGGTATCTGGGTCTCTTGCAATTCCATATGAATTTTAGTATCAGTCTGTTAATTTCTACAAAAAAAGCAGGCTAGGATTTTGATAGGGACTGTGTTGAATGTGTAGATCAATTTGAGGAGTATTGCCATGCTATATACATTTTTTAACATCCTTCAAGTTATGTATATTTACATAGCTACAATCATACTATACATACTACTATACTTGATCAGTGTTTAAAAGTTTTTTTATTAAGATATGCCTCATACATTTTTAAGTCATTAAATTTTCTTGGCCTTGAAGCCACAAATCCAAGAATCTGGAACATTATTTTTCATCTGAAGAGTAAGCAACACAAATAAATTATTTTTCATTTTACGTCCTAAGACTAAATGTTGAAAATGGAATTTACAAAGTAAGATTATTTTGGACCAGGAAAGCAGAAGACCTGGTGTGTAAGTCCTTGGCTTCTAACATTGTCTTTGGAAACGTTTTTATCCACTCCATTCTTTTCAAGAACCACATACGGCAAGAAGAGAATTTAAGGTAGCAACCAGCAACAATTGGTAAACCTACCAATAAGCAAATAAATTTAAGGAAAAAGTATAATTCTATATATATATTAAGCACATTTAAAAGGTTAAATTCACTTGGCTTTGGAGCATCAAGTTCTCTTTATCCTGTTGTGGTATAGCCATCAGGATCAGTTGGGAGGGCTTCTTAGTGTGAATGGACCATCTTGACACATTTCATTGACTTCTGAGACAATATGGTAGCTTATCTTCTAATATGTGAATCCTGTTGGCAGGGGAGCCTCTGGGATAGCAGCAAAAGAATCATGAGCCTGTCTATAAATACTCTACAGGAAGAAAGTATGGTCTTTTTGTAAGCATTGATTTGTATTCGTTTTTGTGTATGGAAACACATTTGCTTACCTTAGGAACATAAATAAAATTAAATGTAAATAATATCTTTAAATATTAGAATAAAATTCACCTGAGTAAAGTATTCATTATTTGAAAAATAGTTCTTATATTTTTGAGTTTCATTATGACTCATAGGCTTTTTACAGTCTTAACTTATAATATTATCTTTTCTTTTTTTATGTTCAAATGGTCACAATTTAGCCAGTTGGAGCCACTGTAAGCTGCCTCTTGTGTCCTTTTGAGGGAGCCTCTGAATTTTCAAAACATACTTGCTTGCTATCTGGCAGTTACTGCTGCCTGCCTCCCTCCCATCTCCTACCCCACTTCTACCCTTACCCCTCCAATCTGTACTTTACCTGCCTAAGTATAATCTGCCTAAGAAAATCAGATATCCTTTCAAGAAGTTCTGGTTTCTTTTAGTGGAACACAATATTAGAGACAAAAGTCTGTGGGACAGAGATGCATTTCAAGATTGCCTTTATGGACTGACATTGTTCTTAGGCCATTTTAGTCAACAGAACTAGAAAATATATATGTAAAGACATTAATTTTTACTGTTCTTTTCCAAGTGAATTTTAACATTAAGGCATACCTACTTCAATTTTAAACCCCTTATCTAAATTATAACTGCATTCCTTTTTGTAACATGATAAACCATACAACTATTACTTTATCTGAAAATCTTTATTAAAACTGGTATAATTATTGGTTCTGTCAATAACAACTTATTAATGTTAAAACTTAGCATAAAAGTATTTACACAATAACAAGGTTAAATATTACAATTGCCTTTGTATAATTTGACTACATTCTACTCCAATTAATGAACAGTCAAATTATCTTGTTTGGGGTTACCTGTAATTTTTTACATTGTTTTGTTGTTAAATATACAGTTATCTGATGTATCCACTATTCTAATTCTTTCATTTTAATTTGAGATTGTTGATTTTTTTTCTATAAATCACTTTATTTGATTATCAATTTATTGTTAATATATTTCCTGCTAATCGATATATTTATACATTTAAAAATATTTCTTTGCTATTAATTATAGAAGTAATGTATGTTCATTGGACAAAAATCTCAAAGAATATAAAAATGTCTAACATAGAATATCAAAGTTTTCACATAATCTTGTTATTTCCTCAGAATTCTATTAATAGTAGATACAATGATATATTTAATGGCTGCTTAGTATTCTGTTGTAAGGCTGTACCATAATTTACTGTTAATTCCGTATTATTTTCTAAATGGGAAACAATGTCTAATAAATCCCCCTACTATGAGCATCTCTGTGCATACATTGTGGTGCAATTGCCCAACTATCTTGTTAAAATAAATTCCCATAAGTGTATTTGCTGGTTAAAGTGTATGTATATTTTTAGCTTTAGAATTATACACTGCTAGATTTTATCAAAAAAATATACTAATTTGTACTCTAATCAACAGTGTTTGTGGAGTATCTGTTCTCCCTTTCTTTTTCCAACCCTGGTTATTATTTTTCTTAAAATATCTTTTCTAGTTTGGTAGGTGAAAATGGTGTCTTATTTTAATTTAAAACTATTTTTGATTATTAGTTAAGTTGAACACTTTTTTCATGGACTTTTGGCTGTTTACATTCCTTTATGAATTGCTTGTTTAAACCCTTTGGTCATACAAAAAATGCACATGTTATCTTTTCCTTCAAGACTATATACAGTAGAATAATATGCAGACAATAAAAAGGTTTTATGAAAAATTTTTGAAGCTTATTTTCAATGTTAAATTTAAAAAACAGAATAGAATACTCTATCGTTTCTACCTGCTCCATTCTGTAAAATATCTTATAAATTAGGAAATACTAAAAAAATTGTAGTTTTAGATACTTCAATGTTCTTTAAACTTTGTACTTTCCCTGTTTTCTATAATGAGCATATATTACTTAATTAAGGAAATCTTTTCTTTCAAAGAACAGAGCTAGTTTGTGGCCAAACCAGGACTAGAGTCTTCATGCTCTCCTGCCCTCTGCCTTGCACATCTACACAGGTGTGGTCAGAGGTTGAAGGAGAACCAAGGGAAGGCAGGGAGAGCCAAGGGTATCAAGAAGATTCTTGTAGGAGGACAATCTTATTCTTAGAAGATGTATGCTGAAAAACTTAGTGTTCAAGTGTAATGGTATCTGAAATTTAGGAAATGTATGCTGAAGTATTTAGAGTGTCATGAAGTCTGGGGAGAGAGAAGGGAGCAGGGAGAGGGAGAAAGGGGAGGAGAGAGAGGGAGGGTGAGGGCTGGAGAATGGAGGAAATGTGGTGAAATGTTAACCGGTGAAGCTAAGTGAAGGGTATATGGCTCATTGTAGTATTCTTTCAACTTTTTATAGGCTTGAAAGTTTTCAAAATAAAGAAGTTGGGAAAATTGTGAAAAAAAGAAGGGGTAATCAGCTTGCAAATGTTTTGGAGAAATAAATTAGGATGAGCCTTAGGGAGCAGGAAACCACTGGAACTCTGTAAAAAAATGTTGATTTCAGAAGGGTCATGGAAGGAAGGGGGAAAAGTCAGATTGCAAAGGGTTGGCAAGTGAGTGGGAGGTGAGGCAGTCAAGTCAATGGTGTGGACTGCAATTCTGAGGATATGAACAATGGGGAAAAGAGAGATGGGAAACTGGCTTAAGAAGCATTAGAATTTTGGAAACTTTATATTGTTATTACCATGGCCGCTGAGCCTGTGCGTCCGGAGCCTGTGCTCCGCAATGGGAGAGGCCACAACAGTGAGAGGCCCGCGTACCGCAAAAAACAAAAAACAAAACAAAAAAAAACTAAGGCCTTAAAGCCCAATAATATTGTTAATTTAAACCAAAAAATTGGTATAACATTAAATGCCTGGTAAGTTAAAAGTAGTAGCAAAATGTTCCATATAACTGGGGGAAACCTAGTAGCTCAGTAAAGAAGGAAAGATCAATTTTTAAGCTTTTCAAATAATGACAAAAAAAGTTAAAGTTCAATGGAATACGTCTGGTCATTGTGCTTTAAGAACTCATAAGTTTTTACTTTGCCCTTGGCCTGTAATACAGCAACTGGTGATTGCACCCAAAATTTAACCAAAATCATGGATGCTCATCTTTTAAAAGATTCAAATATAACTAGGATTTTTATTACCACAAGAGTGCAAACCAGAATGGCTTTATCAATAAAGAACTCATGTATATAAAGCTTAACATACACCCACACACTGAATCATTTATAGGTGGGCCAGACTCTGGCTGAATGTCTTAACTTTGGAGAAAAAATTGCTTGTATTTTCCGTCCATGTCATGAAATGGGCTCACAAGAACAGACTTCCCATACTCTACAGAAGTTAAGTGTTGCAACTAAGAATACCTGAAAGCTGTCATCATGTAAGAACTGCCAGCTAAAACACCAACACCTTCAAATTAAAATGAACTTGAATAACCGAGCTGAAGTACTTCCAACTCAGATCAAAGTTGTAATAACTATGCTTCATTAGTGGTGTGTACTCAAAAAATGATCACAAAAAGAAACACTGCATCTTGTTATTCTTCCAGCAGTTTTCCTATAATTTGTTAACTCAAATTTTAATTTTTTTGCTGGCAGGTAAAACAAACAAGTTATTATGTTTATATTAATTAAATGTCCTTGTTAAAGAAACGTAACGTTAAGGTTGGGGATGGGGCAATAGGGAGAGAGGCTGGTAAAAGGGTACAAACTTTCAGTTATAAGAAAAATAAAGCCTGAGGATCTAATGTATAATATGGTGACAATAGTTGATGATACACACAAAAATGTAAAGACGTGAGGTGATATGTGTTAATTAACTCAATGGTGGGAATTCTTTCACAACATATACAAATGTCAAATAATCACATTGTACACTTTAAATATATTATAATTTTATTAGTCAATTATGCCTCAATGAAGCTGAAAAAACCTTGACATTGTTGATGTTTTAACTGACAATTCTTTCTTGGTAGCAGCATTACAATACTAGAGTTTAAGGGAAGGCTGTTTTTTATTAGTACACTTTATCAGATGGATGAAAAATATAAGCAGTTTGATCTGTCACTGTCAAGAATTTTATTTTATTTGACTAACCTAGTGACTCATGTGGTTATGTGCATAACCTTTCCATACAAGGTTATGCATGTACTACAAACCTTTCTTTTTTATACAAGTTCTTTCTGGTAAACCCAGTTTTGTATGTGCAAGAAATTTAGAAAATTCCAGTCATTTAAATTTCTATGCAAGATTTTATATATTTGCATACATTAAAATATAATGCTTATAAACTAGTTGGTAATATTTTGTTTCTTGGTTTAGGCACTGGTTACACAGGAGCATTAACTATAAAAATTCATTAAGCCATACACTGATTGTGCACTTTATTCTACATATATTATATATTTAAAATCTCATTTTTGTAACTCTTTTGCATTATAGTTACTAGACATTAACACAAAGATTTTAAAAAATCATTTTTAAAGAACCAGAATTTATAAAATTTAATTTTATCAATAGATGTTATTTTCATTTTAGTTAGCAGAGCTAACTGAAGACATATATAAACCAAGAGTTATATTTACCAGTTTCATTATGCCATAACTTTTATTACTTTAAAGAGGAAGTTAATATAAAATTTGTTAAATTTAAGATTATGAATCTGAAAATAGAACTCATAAGAAATTTTTTTTCTTCTACCAAAGAGTTAGGAGTGGTTTGGTTCCCCTATCACAGCTAAGAAACTATGGTTTATGTGACCAAAGATATTGTAAATTTTTTTAATTAAAAAATATGATTTTTAGGTTTAGTTACTCATTTTAAGCTATAAATAATGGTTTTAACACATGTAAATTAACTGGCTTATTTTATTTGCTCAAGAAACTGCATAAAAAACCACTCCAGGGCTTCCCTGGTGGCGCAGTGGTTGAGAGTCCGCCTGCCGATGCAGGGGACACAGGTTCGTGCCCCGGTCTGGGAAGATCCCACATGCTGCGGAGCGGCTGGGCCCATGAGCCGTGACCGCTGAGTCTGCGCGTCCAGAGCCTGTGCTCCGCAACGCGAGAGGCCACAACAGTGAGAGGCCCGCGTACCGCACAAAAAACAAACAAAAAAAAACCACTCCAAGAAAATTTAGTGCTCTGTTATCTGTGCAAATATACTGTACACTAATCAAGTTTTGAAAATGATATTGGGAAGTCTCAAGTTCTTAAAAAGGCACCATTAAGCACCAATTAAAATATCTAATTGCATGAATATATCTAATTGAATAAAACTTCAATTGGTAATAGGTGTGAAAAAAAAATTTCTTGGCCTTCCCTGGTGGCGCAGTGGTTGAGAGTCCGCCTGCCGATGCAGGGGACACGGGTTCGTGCCCCGGTCCGGTAGGATCCCACATGCCGCGGAGCGGCTAGGCCCGTGAGCCATGGCCGCTGAGCCTGTGCGTCCGGAGCCTGTGCTCCGCAATGGGAGAGGCCACAACAGTGAGAGGCCCGCGTACCGCAAAATATTATAACAGAAGATGCTCCCACTGCTCTTATCGCTCAGGAAATTCAAAGGGTTTTGGGAGCCAGGAACCATGGATGAAAACCAAAAATATATAAAAAATATATTTTTTCCATCTGAATGACCAAATATATATTTCTCATAAATCACAATATCACAGGAGAGTTAAAGAAGGGTTCCCCAGGAAGAGACATTTACACTCAGATGTGAAGGACGGTGGGAATTCACATGGTAAAGGGAGAGGGTGGCAGGTGGGAGAGGCTCTGAGGCCAGAGGAGCTTGGCACAGAGGAAATGAATAAAGGCTGGTGTGACTAGCATTTAGACAGTGAGGAGGAGAGACCCAGATGAGGCAGCAAGACAGGCAGGGGTCACACTGTGTGTGGCCTTGCAGGGCACAATGCGGGTTGAACCCAGTGGTATTAAGCAAGGATCAGACTTGAATTTTAAAAAAAGATCACTGTGGCTACCTCGTGGAGGTGAGGTAAATCATTTTTAACAACCCCCCTCCTCTGGAGGGCAAAATTATTTTCTATAACAATTATTATTTTCTGGACTTGTTCAGCTTTAGGGCAATCGCTTTGAAAAAGTTCTTTCCATTTTAAAGATATTATTTAAAGGTAGTAAATAACTTCATGTATGAACAAAAAAGTACATGTAACAAAGTTTTTCTGTTTTACATGTTAAACATATGAAGTCTCCATGAGGTCGCACAGAATAATAAAATTGAAGTAACTCAAGTTCTGTTTCCTTATCTTTATAATCGCTGTGCTATTGTTTACTTTAGATCTACTGGTTAAGTGCTTGAATGTGTAGTTACATAAGGATTGGAGACATGAACTAGAACTAATCCACAGCCTCTGATCCTGAACCATCATGAACTTAACTTTCAAACCAATGCAGGTTGGTTTGAAGAACCTGCTATGTTGAGGAGCTCACTGTATAACTGGGAGCTCTCTGAGTTAATTTCCTTTTTTTTTTTCCAGTTTTACACAGACAATATTAATTTTTGCATATATATATAAGACTTCAAAATTTTGGGTTTTGAAGTTTTCATCTTTTAGAACCAATATATCTATATCTATCTCTCCCCACCCCCATCTATCTGCTCAAAATTGAAGTCTCTAGACCAACACACTATACTATATAAGAAATTGCATATGATAAAATAGTTTAACACAATAAAATAATATAAGCAAGTAATATAAGCCACATTTGTAATTTAAAATTATTTTTTAAAAATATATTATAATTTTATTAGTCAATTATGCCTCAATGAAGCTGAAAAAAAAAGAAGAAATATAACTTTATGGCTTTGCACTTCTTGGTATTTATGTTTTTAGGTAGTGTCTTTCTTCCCCCACTGAATACAGGCTCTCCCTATGTGATTGTCTTGGCCTGTTACAGGACATTAGCAAATCTGACACTGCATAGGCTTTATAAGAGCTTGCGTACAGGGGGCTTATAAAGCTCCCGCTTGGAAGCAAGCTGCCATGGTATAAAGACACTTGGGCTAGACTACTCAAAGATGAGAAGTCATGTAGAGAAAGACCCTGGAATATGAGCAGCCATGTTGGATGTTCTCATCCAAGTTGAGCTTCCTCAACTCCACCATATGAAGCAGAACTGCCCAGCTGAGTCCAGACAACCCATAGAATCATGAGAAATAATAAAATTTGGGGGTGGTCTTTTATGCTGCAACAGATAACCAAAACAGCCTCACTAAATTATATTTTGAAAAAGGAATACAAACTTAGTTTAGGTAAAGAGTTAAAAATCAGAAAGTTATCCTATGAGTAATGTTAAAATTTAATCAGAACCAAAACAAATTCATGACCTTGAAATATATCTCTTCTAGTTCTGTTGAGTAAAATAACCTAAGTAATAATATCACTCAGCACTGATATGCATCCCAGGTACTTTGGTCTCTAATACCATGTTCTACTTTGTCTCCTCAAAAGGATGGCTAACCCCATTCAGGGGTTACAACTTGGTACAACTGGTTAGTGTCAGAAAACAAGAAGTCTTTAAAAAATACATGAGATCCTATCAAAAGAACACAGAAGACAGCTCAAAAGAATAGAAACAGAACTTTTTCCCCATAAAATATTAATAGGCTAAGGAAACTACTATACCTCCAAAGGCCACCCTCTGGACATTTGCATTAGAAGATATGCTCCTCATTATCTAAAACATTAATGAAGTGTGTCATGACATTCCATTCACAGGTTTGAAAGACTCTCCCAGGTGCCATGGCCTTGGGCCTTGAAACAGTGAAAAGTGAACTTGCAGCACCAGAGCCAAGCGAATTTTACCTTTCTAATGTTCTTGAAATAAAAGGAATCTGCTTTTCCTTCCAATTTTTCCATTGCAACTCCATCAATTGCCAACAGATTTGAATAATTATTGCCTTACTACTACTTCCCTTGCCTTCTGTGGTCCATTAGGACAAAAGCCTTCCTAAAGACAAAAAAGACTCACATATTGAGCCTTCTTTTAACACTAACCTAGAGAACCAAGTTAAGAGTTTTCGTTACCCTAGCTTAAAACAATCCTCTATCATTACCTCTACTCTTGCTGATTTATCCAAAGAGATGACTAGGAAAAAACAAGTTATTCATGAGATACCAAAAAAAGGCCCTAAAACTAATATTTCACATTCTTGCATTTATAGCTTCAGCCATGAATATCTAGTGACTTAAAATTATAAAAGGCAAACTACATAATTTATTTTAATAGTAGTTAATAGTACTTAAATATATAACTATTATGTTAATATTACTTTAGACGTTATACTTTTTTAAAAAAGCAAAAAGTATTCTCTTTAAAAAGAAAAAAGCAAGTTGTACAATGCAATGCATTAAAGAGGCATGATTTTTTTTTTTTTTTTTTTTTTTTTTTTTTTTTTGTGGTATGCGTGCCTCCCTCTGTTGCGGCCTCTCCCGTTGTGGAGCACAGGCTCCGGACGCGCAGGCTCAGCGGCCATGGCTCACGGGCCCAGCCGCTCCGCGGCATGTGGGATCCTCCCAGACCGGGGC
>NC_041224.1:61195163-61214137 GCF_002837175.3 Physeter macrocephalus
CTCACGGGCCCAGCCGCTCCGCGGCATGTGGCATCCTCCCAGACCGGGGCGCGAACCCGGTTCCCCTGCATCGGCAGGCGGACGCGCAACCACTGCGCCACCAGGGAAGCCCTAAAGAGGCATGATTTTTAAAACTGAAAAAATACAACTAAAACTAAGGAAAAATCAAATATAAGGAAATTAATTAAATGTATATAAATTTAAGTACATAGTAAAAAGATGTTTATCCAGCATCATCAGGATCTATGTGTATGCAGACGAGTGCAGACTGCTGTACACCCAACTCTCATTTGTATCAAGCTGAATTTAGATTAAACTGGTACTAGCTAATCGTGGGTTGGGCCTATTAAAAAGGTATGAGTAGTTACAAGAAGTACTGATGTTTTTAACAACTGTAATTACTTAATACATACCTGTGATGTTTGTATAAGATAACCTCAAAACTGTCTTGTATTTTTTTTTTTAAATTGTTAAAGATGCACTTTTCATTATGAAAACCTATATGCCTTTTCTTTGGCATGAGAGAGCATTTTTTTTTTATGACTCTCTTGCCAACATCGTTGGAATAGTGGACATTAGAAATAGTGGACAATAGAAAATAAAGAATACATAACTGACTTAAATCAAACACAATGACAAGCCTAGTTTCACAGAGAAAGTAGCCATGTTAGCATTGCCCTACATATCCCTTAAGCCCTTCCATGGAAAAGACGTAAAGTACATTTTCTAAGGTATCTTCTATGATCTGTGACCTGTATATATTTTCCTTATGTCTTGTATCATCTATATCTTCAACACAAAATCATTCCTTTTTCTGAGAAGTATCTTTTCATTTCCTACAAGCCTTCAGACAGTTTAGGTTAAGAGGGTACAAAGAAAAAGCACGGGCCATGAAATTATGGAGTTAGGCCGGAGATTGTGCTGAGTTGAGAATCCAGGTATTGCTAACCAGCAGTCTCAGAGGGTACTGTGTGACAGAATTAATGTCACTTCAACTAAAGTCTGCATATATGTTAGTCAGTTGTGACCTACTACTCTACAACTACCAAAAGGCAATAGCTGGTGTTAGTAATAATGACCACTAGACAGCAAGACAATTATCCTCTTCAGTATGTTCTGCTCCTTTACCGCAAAAAAGAAAAATTTTACAAAGACTTTTGTTTAAAACAACTATCATAAGGGCTAGTATTGAAAGGGCTAACTTTAGTTATTTAGGGCACTTTATTCAGAACTTTATCCACTACTATTTATGACTTAGGTTGTGCTGTGTTTTCATTTTTGAAATCTAATTTTTAACTAAGATCTTCTAACAAGTCTGAAATACAGCTCTGCATAGCTAGCATGTACTTTAGTACTTTTTTTCACACCTACCGGTTAAATTTTATTTATTTAGATAGTTAAATCAAACCCCAACATTACTAGATGCTACAATGAACAACAGTTAGACTAGATGAACAAGCCTCATGGTCCTATCTGGAATATCAGCTATCAGACACCTCGAGGTGTCCGTGTGAGGTTAATAGTCTCAGCACCCCCTGAATATGACCTTATTAGTTTTCAGCCATCGGAGAGAGACAAGTGGGAAGCTGTAATTCTGCTCAGCTAGGGTTTTGAATCCTGTGCACCCGAGGATGCTCTGTGGAAGTGCATAGGAGGTCAGCGAGCGTCCCAGACAGCTGCCCACAATCCACACGCTCCCCCTGTTTAACCACAGGCTCAAACTCTTTCTGTAAAGGGCCAGAGAGCAAATAGTTCAGGCTTTGCAGCCCATCCTGTCTCCGTGGCAACTACTGGACTCTGCTGTTAAAAGGCGGGAAAGCAGCCTGGACAATACGTAAAAGAATGAGCAGGCTGTGTTCCAGGAAAACTTAACTAACAATGAAATTGGAATTTCGTACTTTTGCGCAAATCACGAAAGATCACATTTCACATTCACGGCTAAAAATGTGAAAACCATGCCCAGCCAGCCATCCATACCAAAGCCGGCCGCCCGGGCCCTCTGGCCGCAGGTGGTCCACCCCGCTTTATCACAGCTGCAGCGAGTCTCCGGTAAACGGGACCAGGAGAACAAGGACCGTCTCCGCCGGGGTGAAGAGGTCACCCCCGCAGCCCCAGGGACCCAGCCCGGCACAGCCCGGTCACGTTTGGGATCCACTGCCTGGATCACTGCCTGGTCGCGCGCAGGTGGGGTCGGAGTAGGACAGGGACACACCTCAGTACCAGAGGTAGGGCCCCTGGACAGTGGGGCTGGGGAGGCATGCAGGACCAAGAAAAGGAAGAGCCGGGTCTCGGACGGGCCCTGAAGCCCGGGAAGTTCCCCCAGCAGTGTCCCCTGGGGTGGCTGCTACCTCGGGCCGGTCACTCACTCCGATACGCCGGCACGGACGAAGGCCATAGCAACAGCGCAACTAGAAGGACTACGAACTTCATGGGCATCGTCCGCAGCACTCCGCCATGAGTCGGGAACGTTCTGGGGCCGCCAGGCCGGTTACCTCAGGCCGAAACGGGAGAGCGTCGGCGGCCGACGCTCCTACCTCAGGGCCGCGGGCGCCCGGCAACGGTTGCCTCCAGCGCGCAAGCCCAGAAGCGGTGGATGAGGGGCTCGAGAACGGCCGTTGCCCCACCCGCTCTTAGCGCCGCGCAGAGGGGGCGGGGCCACGGCGCCTCGCCCCTCCCCCGTGCACATGCTTGCTAAGGCTTCGAGGGCCTCCGAAAGTCTTGACACCCTGGGGAATACTGGGGCTTGAAGGGTGGGTGTGTGGTGGCGTCCGCCCATGCGGGAAACTGGACTTGTAGCTGTACCTAAAACAAGGCCTCTGCGCAGAAAGAAGTGTCTGATGCAAGAGATAGATAAATAACCTGGCCATTACAGCAGCGTGGAAGTGCCGTAATGGGGAAACACTAGACACTGTGCAGAACAGAGGAGGGGCCCCCTATTCCAAAGGGCAGGGACGGGGGAGGTTGCCTAGATGGAGGAAAGCTTGGAGCTCCCCAAGAACTGAAAATAGTTCAGTCTAATTGCAAGGGGGGGGAGGGGCAGTTGTTGGAGGTGAGGGAGGAGAGCTAGGTAGAAGCATTAAAGCCGCTTTAAGGGGCTTTTTTTCAAAAGATTGCATTAGATTTTTTGGAAAAGACAAAACTATAGCTGTAGAGAATAGATCAGTGGTCGTCAGGGGTTAGGGATGGGGAAGGGCTTGTCTATAAAGGGATAACATGAGGGGTTTGGAGGGAGGGTGATGGATTGTTGTGGTGACCTCAGAATCTATACGTGTGTTAAAAGTCACAGAACTATAGAATCAATTTTACTGTATGGTAATTTTTTTAATTTACAGATACCCATATCTCTGCCTCAGGAAGCAAGGGGCTTGGATCTTACTCTGAGGCAGTGGGGAGAGACTGCAAGGTTATGAGCTGGGAAAGGTGTAATTCGATTTGCACTTCAGAAAGCTTACTATCCTTGCACGGTCAGGATTGGGTTGGAGGGGGAATTCCCTGGTGGTCCCATAGTTAGGACTCAGGGCTTTCACTGCTGTTGCCTGGGTTGGATCCCTGGTCAGGGAACTAAGATCCTGCAAGCCATGAAGCATGGCGAAAAACAGAAACAAAAAGGAAGTGGGTTGGAGGGAAGCAAAACTAGAGGCAGGTAACCAAGTTAGGGGCCTGATCCAGTAATCCAGGCACCATTCACTGATACAGACCTGAACTCATAGTGACAGAGGACATGGGACATGTGGACTGATTTGAGAGATGTTTAGAGCTAGAATCAACAAGACTGGGAAATTAATTGAAAGTGAGGAATGAGAGACATGAATGCTCATGTCTCTAGCTTGGTCACCTCACATGTGGTGTGAAATGGGGGATACAGGGGTGGCAGGGGTGGACGAAGAAGGTAAGTTTAGTTTCAACATTGTTCTATTGAGATGGGCTTGGGACTTCCTACTGGAGTGGCCTATCCAGTGTGCAGATGGACATAGGGCTCTGGAGGTAGCTGAGAATGGAGCTGGAGGTTTAGGAGGCATCAACATTTAGAAGTAGGCATGTATGAGATTGCCTGAGGAGATGTAAGCAGGTAGGTTAGGGGGTCCCAGGAGAAGGAGAACCAGGAATGGCTTCAACATAAGAGAAGCCATATTGGCCTAAGCCACTTTGTGATCTAAGCCTGGCCACAATGCTTGCCCTTAAACAGGTCTCAGTAATAATGATCTTAAGAAAAGTAAGGGAATGCAGGAACAAAGGAAAAGCAGTCAAGAAATAAATAAATTTTATTCAGGAATAAAAGAGTCCTAGTTCCTCCTCAAGGGATGTACATGACAATGTGATATAGTCTTGGAGTTCTGCAGGAACTAAGGCCCCTATCCAGGTGGAGGACAGAATGATGATGTTGACCCTTCTAATTTCACTCAACTAAAGCTTGGACTCTGTCGACCTTTGCCCCAGTTCTATACTGAATTTTCCTCTGTTCAAGCCCCTTCATGAATATGCATATACCCTTAGCTTAAAACTTCCCCGGTTTTGGTGTTTGGGGGAGACACCTCTTACCGGGGAGAGATCTCCGGTGTTCTCCTTACTTGCTGCAAGTAATAATAAATCCGTCCTTCTCCTGATCTTTGGCTTGGTTGTGTCTTTTGGCTCAACACCCACCAAGAGGTGAACCCAGTTTTCAGGTATCAGAGAGTTTTTCGAGTGAGAAGGTGATTAGGCCTAAGACAGATCCCTGGGAAATATGGGCAGGCTAGAAAGAGGAGGACAGACCTGCAAAGGAGACTGAATATGGGGAGAAGAAACCTGGGAGAACGTAGAAGCTTCTCAAATGCTTTTGGGAAGTCAAACAAGAGAAGGACTTAGATTTAGCAACAAGATCTTTGGCAGAAGCAGTTTCAGTGGAGTGGTTTGGGCAGAAGCCAGACCACAGTGAGTTGAGGAAGGAGTAAGAGGTGAGGATGTGGTGACAGCTAATACAGACAGCTTTTTCAAGATTGGGACAGGAGTCTTTACACACTCTACCAGTGCTTAATGCAAGTATGACAGCCTTCTATACTCAAACAGTTACAACTATTTGGAAAGCAATTTGGAATATGCAACAAAAGCCTTAACATAATATAAATACTATTATGTAAATTATATAATACAAATTTGGGGTGGGGTGGGGGAGTATGTCCTAAGATAACCATAATGGATCATTTATAATATAATTTTTAAAAATAAGAGAATGGTAAATTATATTTGTTGGTTAGAATACTGGGCAACCATTAAAATGATGCTTATAAAGTATACCTCATTTGGGAAAATGTTCAAGTTGTAGTAGATCATATTTGAGGTATTAACTCAGGTCTCACCCTCCCTGGGCTTCCTTGTCCTGTTACCTTTCATTCCACCATTGAGATATTAGTGCACTTGCCTCAGGGAAGACCAGTTAGAATCTCAGAGACTTAAAAGGGGCTGATTTTTTTTTCAATTCACGGTGGGGTTGAAAGTCAAAGCACTTCTGTAGGAGCTGCTGCTTGGGTAAAAAGTTTTGTTAATTTGTTTGGTTGGTGTTTTAGTGGACATGCTTGGCTTTGAATATCAAAGGTCAAGGAAACTGGACAGCGGGAGAGCAAAAACCATAGATTGGATGTGGATTCAGGAGATGGAAGGTCTGCTTCCATGCAGGGTAAAATTTCTGGGAGCAGAGAAGGGAGTTTGTAGTTTGCAGACAGAAGCCTGGACAGGTTTGGGGGTTGCAAAGATTGTTTGTGTCTCCCTTTCCAGGGTAGAGTTCAAGGGAATTGGGTGAGGAGCTTTAAGTGAGAGTTTCAAATAAGATATCTGTTTGAGATAAATGGATAAAAAAGATGTGGTATATTATATATAAATACAATGGAATAGTACTCAGCCATAAAAAATAATGAAATAATGCCATTTGCAGCAACATGGATGGGCCTAGAGATTACCATACTAAGTGAAGTAAATCAGGCAGAGAAAGACAAATATCATATGATATCACTTGTATGTGGAATCTAAAATATGATCCAAATGAACTTATTTACAAAACAGAAATGGACACATAGACACAGAAAACAAACTTATGGTTACCAAAGGGGAAAGTTCGGGGGGAGGGATAAATTAGGAGTTTGGGATTAGCAGATACAAACTACTATATATAAAGTAGATAAACGACAAGGTCCTACTGTATAGCACAGGGAACTATGTTCAATATCTTATAATAAACTATAATGAAAAAAGAATATGAAAAAATGTATATTTATATATATAACTGAATCATTGTGCTGTACACCAGAAACTAAGACAACACTGTAAATCAACTATACTTCAATAACAAATAAATAAGAAAAAAAAGATGTCTGTTTGTTAGGTACAGAGTTGGGATTGTTCTTGCTGCTTGTTTATATAAATCAGATAAGACCTTAGTGGCTCTCACCTTATGGACCATCAAATGGACATGGTGGGCTTCCCTGGTGGCGCAGTGGTTGAGAGTCCGCCTGCCGATGCGGGGTACACGGGTTCGTGCCCCGGTCCGGTAGGATCCCACATGACGCGGAGCGGCTAGTCCCGTGAGCCATGGCCGCTGAGCCTGCGCGTCCGGAGCCTGTGCTCCGCAACGGGAGAGGCCACAACAGTGAGAGGCCCGCGTAACGCAAAAAAAAAAAAAAAGAAAGAAAGAAAAAAAAATGGACATGGTGAAATAGCTGAGGTATATAGCCTTCCTGTGGAATTCTAGTTAAGAAGGAGTTTTAACTCCATGTACTAACATAGAAAAATCTCCAAAATATGGTATTGAGTTTTAAAGAAAAAATGCAGAAAAACACATATATCCATTATGTGAAATCACGGCAGAGTTATATATTTACATACATACACTAGAAATCATTCTGGAAGAAAACACACCAAGCTGAGAGCATTGCTTGCTTTTAGGAAAAGAAATGAGATTGGGCAGAGAACAGGAGTTTTAAAGGAAGAATTTTACTCTAAATATTTTTCTTATCCCTTGCATTTTTCCAAACATGCATTGCTCATGTAATAGAAAATAAAAACAATAAATTTTTACAAAATCTGGAAGCTTGGAGAAGGGGGGCAGTGGTATAAATATGTATCTTATGCTTCATGCTTTCTCCTGCTGACTTCATTGAAATATTTTTCAAGGGGCTAATTCACTACCAAAAATTGCGCGTCCGAAGCCTGTGCTCCGTAATGGGAGAGGCCACAACAGTGAGAGGCCCGCGTCCCGCAAAAAAAAAAAAAGAAAAGTATTTTGCCTGCATTTCTGCTTCACCTCCGGATCATTTAGTATTACATGACTTTTTTTGCAGATATGTATTTTTATCTCCCCTTTATAGTGGTTCTCATGCTCCTCTATTTCACATAGCACCTTTTGGTGCTCAGTGAAGACTGACTAAACAAATAACAGCTCATGCTCTTCCAACCGAAAGATATGGTGTCCTTTCCCCCATGCCCAACCTCCCAGACATATCAAAATCCTGTTGTGTTCCAAGGCTCAAATATCACATTTGCTAGGAATCCACCCCTCCCTTATCCCTCTAAATAGAATGTACTGTATCTTCCCTATACCATATTTCCATAATGCTATGTTATAGGCATTATTTTATTGAATTACCGTATTTCATGTTTTTACAAGTCAATCTTCTCTAGACCAAGGTCCTTGAGCGCAGGAAACCAAATCTAAGTCATTCCTTTATTGTACTCTTCCCACCGAGCCAAAGTCTTGCATTCACCAGGTGCTCAATAAATGAATGTTTGAGTTCAATTGAAATTAAAAGGTTGGGAATTTTATTAAGGCTTTTACAGAATCTTAAAAGGAGGTAAGAATAGTAACCAGCCACAGAGGCAACTGCCAGCACAATTTTCAATCTCAAGAAGGAACCCCTCAGCTCTAAGCATCTGTGATGCCATCATTTAAGCCCAGGTGAAACTAATGGCACTTTTCTCTACATACCTCTGCAAGTAGTTCTGGGCAATGAATTCCTAATGGTGGAATTGCTATGTCAAACGGAATGCACCAGTTTCCATACCCATCAATACTATAGTGACTTACTAATACTGGGTGTCATAATCTTTGAGGCTAAGCCATGTTAAATATGGTATCCTGTTGTTTTAATCTGTTTCACTTATTTTTTTCAGTGAAGCAAAGGGTTTTGCCTACTCTCTCTTCCTGTCCCCACCTCAGACTTTCCCTGTATACTTTCTAGTGTGTATCCAAAGCTCACATTTACCTACTCTCTATTCTTTCTCTTGTTAACCCAGTGGATTTCAACTAATAGGCTATGAGATATGTCTGTGCCCCTGGGGGAAGAAGCATATTTGGGAAATCCTGCCTCCATTTTCATAGGTCACTTCTCCAGTCCTTGCCACTGCTCCTACTATTCTCCTGGGACCAACGCACAGGACGGCTTTGACCATGGCCCTTGCCTTCTTTTTTTTTTTTTTTTTTTTTGCGGTACGCGGGCCTCTCACCGCTGTGGCCTCTCCAGTTGTGGAGCGCAGGCTCCGGACGCACAGGCTCAGCGGCCATGGCTCACGGGCCCAGCCGCTCCGCGGCATGTGGGATCCTCCCAGACCGGGGCACGAACCCGTGTCCCCTGCATGGGCAGGCAGACTCCCAACCACTGCGCCACCAAGGAAGCCCCGCCCCTTGCCTTCTTAATGCCGAGGCGGTTTTCAGATCTCAGATCTCAAATGCCACTTCCTAACAGCACTTGGCCCAGTGCCTGGCAAAATAGTTGAAATTCTATATTTATTAAATGAATGAGTAAACGAATGAATCCACCCATCTCCCTCCCTATCCATTCAACCACTCTGCCCTTCTGAAAATCACCCTAACATCAGCACTAGAGCACCAGCATTGTCAGAGAAGGGCTTCAGCCACCTGGGGGCAGCAGAGCCCCACCAATGCCTGGGATGGTGCTTGGAATTACTTCCAAATATTCCTCCAGCTGTGAGACTAGGAACAGGATTCTGATTTTGTTGCGCTGGAGCATGTTTTGCTACTGTGTGTTTTGGTTTACTCTAATGCTTTGCTTTGTAAATGTACCAGATAGCATGTAAAAATACTTTAAATGATTAAATAATAGCCTTTATTTTCCAAGTGAGATTTTCTTCATTGCAGGCTCTCAAGAGGAATGATGAATATACAGTCTTTCTCTGACTGTTAAAACTACTTCATTTTACAAATTGATTTCGGTCCAGACAAACCTGGACCGAAATCAGTTTGTAAAATGAGACCTGGGAAAATACAGATGAGGCAGGCTGACCCTTTCAACAGGTTCTGCCCTATTTGAAGTAGGCAAAATGTGTTTTTTATTCACAGTTACAGGACTCTGAATTGGCTCCATGGGATGTCTTTGTTTTGTTTTAAAAAATACATGTCAAAGAAATTCTGGACTGGAGATGGGGCTAGCTGGGAAGGGTTGACAAGAATGTGAGCCTCAGAGTGTTTTTACTTTTGTCCAGGAAACCCTCCCCCTTTCCTTTGGGCTCTGCTGAAGTCAGTGTGCAGCCCCGTGAAAGTCTGAGGATATAGCTGGTGTCTTACAGAGAAGTCAGAACAATGATTTATTGCTCCATGGATCCATCCATCTAGAAGGGTCCTGGAATTCTAAAGGAGTGCTCAGGGAATTCCCTGGCAGTCCAGTGGTTAGGACTCTGCGCTTCCACAGCAGGGGCACCGGTTTGATACCTGGTCAGGGAACTAAGATCCCACATGCCACATGGTGTAGCCAAAAAAATAAAATAATAAAATAACTATACAATTTTTTTAAAAAGGAGTGCTCGCAGGGAGATCACCTCTGTGCTTTGTGACCATGAGAGGGGTGGGATAGGGAGGGTGGGAGGGAGGGAGACGCAAGAGGGAAGAGATATGGGAACATATGTATATGTATAACTGATTCACTTTGTTGTAAAGGAGAAACTAACACACTATTGTAAAACAGTTATACTCCAATAAAGATGTTAAAAAAAAAAAAAAAGGAGTGCTCGATATACATTTAATTTGAATTCACTTAACTTTTGAAAACTGGAATACATTCCCACAAAAAAGGAAGATTCATAAGGATAGGACCATGTCTTTTTGTATCTATGTCCCAGGGACTTTTCACAGTACCTGGAAGAATGTGTAAGTATTTGTTGAATAACATGTGAAACTTTCTGGCAGATAATACCAAATCAAGTAGAAGGTGACCTTTGGTAAGAAGGACCTTGATCTCTATGGATCTCATTTTCCTTATCCCTCAGATAATAACCTTTTATATTTTAATACTGGCTTTAGTCTAAACCTTATAGACTCTATATTTCCTTTTATACCCACAAGCCTACTGGGAGGGTGAGCTACACAGGTATTAGCATCCCAGTTCTGTGGATGAGAAAAATGAGGCTCAGGCTAAAAGATCTGGCCAGGTCACCCAGTCATATCCTGACGCAATAAGACTACAAAACCCAGGTCTTTTGACTCTCTAAGTACAGAAAACTTTTCACTGACTATTAGACCTCTTGGAAGCTTTTTTTCTAGCTCCAGCAGTGGGTCTCAGTCCTTACTGTACCTTATAATTAGTGCAGAGCTTTAAAAAAATATTAACCAATAATCAAGACTATGTGGTATTGGCAGAGGGATAGACACATAGATCATTGGAGCAGAATAGAAAATCCAGAAATAGACCCAGACATATCTGCCCAACTGATTTTTTCCAAAATACGAAAAGAAAACAATGGAGAAAGGATAACTTTTTCGAGCAATGGTGCTGGAGAAATTGGACATTCACAGTATTAAAAATGAAACTCGACCCAAACATCACACCTTATACAAAAATTAACTTCAAATGAATCACAGATGTAAGTATAAATCTTTAAGAAAAAAAAAACAGGAGAAAATCTTCAGGATCTAGGACTAAGTGAAAAATTCTTAGACTTGACACTAAAAATGTGATCTCTATAAGAAAAAAATTTGTTAAGTTAGACCTCATCAAAATTAATAACATTTGCTCCAAGAAACGATGAAAAGACAAGCTACCAGCTTAGAGAAAATATCTTTAAGCCACAAATCTGACAAAGAACTAGTATCTAGAATATATAGTTCTCAAAACTCAAGAGTAAAAGAAAAAAATTCAATTAGAAAATGAGCTAAAGACACAAACAGACACGTCACTGAAGAGGATATAGAAATGGCAAATAATACACATGAAAAGATGTGCACCCTTATTGGTCATTAGAGAACTGCAAATTAAAATCACTACAAGAGGGCTTCCCTGGTGGCGCAGTGGTTGAGAGTCCGCCTGCTGATGCAGGGGACTACAAGATACACACATATCAGAATAGCTAAAATTTAAAAAATGACAACATCAAATGATGCTGAGGATTCAGAGAAACAGGATCACTCATAAATTGCTTGTGGGATGTAAAATGATGTAGCCATTCTAGAAGACAGTTTGTCATTTTCTCATAAAACTAAACATGAAGGGACTTCCCTGGTGGTCCAGTAGTTAAGACTCTGCACTTCCAATGCAGGGGGTGCAGGTTCAATCCCTGGTCAGGGAAATAAGATCTCACATGCTGTGTGGTGCAGACAAAAATAATAATAATAATAATAAACATGAAACAAATATATGACTCAGGAATTGCAATCCTGGGCACTTATCCAAGAGACTTTAAAATGTACAAAAACTGAACATGAATAACAACTTTGTTCATAATAACTAAAAAAATTAGAAACAACTGTCATTCAATGGATAAATGGTTAAACAAACTGTGATTGATGCCACAGAATACTACTCAGCAATAAAAAGGAAAGAGTTATCGATTTGACAACTGGGATGAATCTCCAAGGACTTATGCTGAGTGAGAAAAGCCAATACCCACTTGGTTATGGTGTATAGTCCTTATTAAATATGCTGTTGAATTCAGTTTGCTACTATTTTGTTGAGAGTTTTTATATCTATATTTATATACTGGTCTGTAGTTTTCTTTCCTGTGATGTCTTTGTCTGGATTTGGCATCAAGGTAATACTGGCTCTGTAGAATGAGTGAGGAAGTGTTCCCTCCTCTTTTATTTCTTGGAAGAGTTTGAGAATTGGTATTAATTCTTCTTTAGAGTTTCATAGAATACACTATTGAAACCATCTTGTTTGGGACTTTTCTTTATTGGGAATTTTTTTAAGTTACTCATGCAATCCTTTTACTTGTTGATGGTCTGCTGAGATTTTCTATTTCCTCTTAAGCCAGTTTTGGTCATTTGTATGTTTCTAGGAGTTTTTCATTTCATCTAGGTTATCCCATTTGTTGGCATGCAGTTGTTCACAGTATTCTCTTACAATCTTTTTTATTCACGTAAGGTCAGTCTCTATGTCCCCACTTCCATTTCTGATTTTAGTTGTTTAAGTCTTCTCTCTTTTTTTTCTTAGTAATTCTAGCAAAAAGTTTGTAAATTTTGTTCTTTTCTAAGAAGCAACTTTTGATTTCATTGATAATCTCTATGAAAAGAGTAGATAATTCTATTTTCTATTTTGCTTGTCTCCTTTCTAATCTTTATTACGTACTTTATTCTGCTTGCTGTAGGTTTAACTTTCTATATTTTTTTCTAGTTCCTTAGTTGTAAATTTAGGTTGTTTATTTGAGATCTTTGTTCTTTTTAATGTAGGCATTTACATCGATAGATTTTTCCTCCTAGCACTGCTTTCATTGCATTCCATAAGTTTTGGTATGTTGTGTTTTCATTTTCATTCATCTCTAAATGTTTTGCAATTTCACTTGTGATTTCTTCTTTGACCCATTGATTGCTTAAGAGTATGTTGTTTAATTTACACATATTTTAAAACTTTCCAGCTTTCCTTATGTTATTCAAATTCCATTATAGTTGGAGAAGATGCTTTGTAGGATTTCAATCTTTTTAAATGTATTGAGGTTTTTCTGTGGCCTAATATATGGCCTAACCTGAAGACTGTTCCATGTGCACTTGAGTGGGATGTGTATCTGCTGCTATTGGGTAGAATGTCCAATATATGTCTGTTAAATCTAGTTGGTGTATAGTGTTGTCCTATTATTATATTATCAGTCTATTTTCCTGTGATCTTTTTAGATATTCTATTCATTACTGAATGTGGGATATTGAAGTCTCCAACTATTATTGTAGAACTGTCTATTTCTCTATTCTGTCGCTGTTCATATATTTTGGGGCTCTGTCATATGTTTATAACTGTTATAACTTCTTTTATGAATCAACCCTTTTACTAATATATACTGTTCTTCTTTGTCTCCTATAATAGTGTTTGACTAAAAGTCTATTTTCTCTTATTTCAGTATGGTCACTCCAGTTCTCTTTTGGTTAGTATTTGCCTGGAATATATTTTTCCATCCTTTCACTTTCAACCCATGCATGTCCTCAGATCTAAAGTGCCTCTGTTGTAGACCTGCCATGGGAGAGGCCACAACAGTGAGAGGCCCGCGTACCGAAAAAAAAAAAAAATCACTACAAGATACACACATATCAGAATAGCTAAAATTAAAAAAATGACAACATCAAATGATGCTGAGGATTCAGAGAAACAGGATCACTCATAAATTGCTTGTGGGATGTAAAATGATGTAGCCATTCTAGAAGACAGTTTGTCATTTTCTCATAAAACTAAACATGAAGGGACTTCCCTGGTGGTCCAGTAGTTAAGACTCTGCACTTCCAATGCAGGGGGTGCAGGTTCAATCCCTGGTCAGGGAAATAAGATCTCACATGCTGTGTGGTGCAGACAAAAATAATAATAATAATAATAAACATGAAACAAATATATGACTCAGGAATTGCAATCCTGGGCACTTATCCAAGAGACTTTAAAATGTACAAAAACTGAACATGAATAACAACTTTGTTCATAATAACTAAAAAAATTAGAAACAACTGTCATTCAATGGATAAATGGTTAAACAAACTGTGATTGATGCCACAGAATACTACTCAGCAATAAAAAGGAAAGAGTCATCGATTTGACAACTGGGATGAATCTCCAAGGAACTATGCTGAGTGAAAAAAGCCAGTCCCCACTTGGTCATGGTGTATAGTCCTTAAATATTAAACATGCTGATGAATTCAGTTTGCTACTATTTTGTTGAGAATTTATTTTTTTTTCTTCGGTATGCGGACCTCTCACTGTTGTGGCCTTTCCCGTTGTGGAGCACAGTCTCCGGACACGCAGGCTGAGTGGCCATGGCTCACGGGCCCAGCCTCTCTGCGGCATGTGGGATCTTCCCGGTCCAGGGCACGAACCCGTGTCCCCGCATCGGCAGGCGGATTCTCAACCACTGCGCCACCAGGGAAGCCCGAGAATTAGTATATCTATATTTATATACTGGTCTATAGTCTTCTTTCCTGTGATTTCCTTGTCTGGATTTGGCATCAAGGTAATACTGCCTCTGTAGAATGAGTGAGGAAGTGTTCCCTTCTCTTCTATTTCTTGGAGGAGTTTGAGAAGAATTGGTATTAATTCTTCTTTAGAGTTTCATAGAATTCACTATTGAAACCATCTTGTTCAGGACTTTTCTTTATTGGGAATTTTTTAAAATTACTGATGCAATCTTTTTACTTGTTGATGGTCTTCTGAGATTTTCTATTACCTCTTAAGCCAGTTTTGGTAATTTGTATGTTTCTAGGAGTTTTCCATTTCATCTTGGTTATCCCATTTATTGGCATGCAGTTATTCCCAGTATTCTCTTACAATCTTTTTTACTCATGTAAGGTCAGTCTTTATGTCCCCACTTGCATTTCTGATTTTAGTTGCTTAAGTCTTCTCTTTCATTTCTTAGTAATTCTAGCTAAAAGTTTGTAAATTTTGATCTTTTCTAAGAACCAACTTTTGATTTCATTGATAATCTCTATGAAAAGAATAGATAATTCTGTTTTCTATTTTGCTTCTCTCCTTTCTAATCTTTATTACTTACTTTATTCTGCTTGCTGTAGGTTTAACTTTCTATATTTTTTTCTAGTTCCTTAGTTGTAAATTTAGGTTGTTTATTTGAGATCTTTGTTCTTTTTAATGTAGGCATTTACATCGATAGATTTTTCCTCCTAGCACTGCTTTCATTGCATTCCATAAGTTTTGGTATGTTGTGTTTTCATTTTCATTCATCTCTAAATGTTTTGCAATTTCACTTGTGATTTCTTCTTTGACCCATTGATTGCTTAAGAGTATGTTGTTTAATTTACACATATTTTAAAACTTTCCAGCTTTCCTTATGTTATTCAAATTCCATTATAGTTGGAGAAGATGCTTTGTAGGATTTCAATCTTTTTAAATGTATTGAGGTTTTTCTGTGGCCTAATATATGGCCTAACCTGAAGACTGTTCCATGTGCACTTGAGTGGGATGTGTATCTGCTGCTATTGGGTAGAATGTCCAATATATGTCTGTTAAATCTAGTTGGTGTATAGTGTTGTCCTATTATTATATTATCAGTCTATTTTCCTGTGATCTTTTTAGATATTCTATTCATTACTGAATGTGGGATATTGAAGTCTCCAACTATTATTGTAGAACTGTCTATTTCTCTATTCTGTCGCTGTTCATATATTTTGGGGCTCTGTCATATGTTTATAACTGTTATAACTTCTTTTATGAATCAACCCTTTTACTAATATATACTGTTCTTCTTTGTCTCCTATAATAGTGTTTGACTAAAAGTCTATTTTCTCTTATTTCAGTATGGTCACTCCAGTTCTCTTTTGGTTAGTATTTGCCTGGAATATATTTTTCCATCCTTTCACTTTCAACCCATGCATGTCCTCAGATCTAAAGTGCCTCTGTTGTAGACAACATATAGCTGGATCATTCTTTTTAAAAAATCTGCTCTGCCAATCTCTGCTTTTTGTTAGAGTCGTTTCATCCATTTACATTTAAGGTAACTACTGATAAGGAAGGACTTATTTCTGCCCTTTGCTACTTATTTTCTGTATGTCTTATACATTTTTGTTCCTCATTTTCTCCATTACTGCCTTCTTTTGTGCTTATTTAACTTTTTGTAGTGTGCCATTTTGATTGCCTTCTCATTTCCTTTTGTGTATAATTTTTAGATATTTTTCTTAGTAGTTACCATGGGGATTACAATTAACATTCTAAATTTATAGCAATCTAGTTTGAATTTATTCCAACTTAATTTCAATAGCATACAAAACTCTGCTCCTAGACAGTTCCATTTCCCCCTTTAGGTTGTTCTTTTCACAAAATATATCTTTATATGTTTGCACCCACTGAGACAAATTTATAATTGTTTTATGCATTTGTCCTTTAATCATGTAGGATGTATCAATAAAAAGTGGAGTTAGAAGCCAAAATACAATAGTACCAGCTTTTATATTTACCTATGTAGTCGCTTTTACAGGAGATCTATATTTTTTTCATATGGCTTTGGGATACTGTTAGTGCCCTTTTATTTCAACCTAAAGAACACCTTTAGTGTTTCTTGTATGGCATTTCTATTATCAATAAATTCTCTTAGCTTGTATCATCTAGGGATGTCCTAATTTTTCCTTCACTCCTACACAGTTCTCAGCTGCTAGGTTTCTTCTTTCAGAACGTTCAAAAATGTCATCCCACTCCCTTCTGGCCTCCATGTGTCTGGTGAGAAATCTGCTGTTGATCTTATTGAGGATACTTTTACATACAGACTCACTTAACTCTTGCTGCTTTCATTTTGTCCTTGGCTGTTGGCCTTTTACTTATGCGTCTCAGTGTGGATTTCTTTGTGTTTATCCTTCTTGGAATTTGTTGAGTTTCTTGAATGTATAGATTCATGTGTTATATCAAATTTGGGGAGTTTTGGATCATTATTTCTTCAGATATTCTCTGTGTACCTTTCTCTCTCTTCTCTCCTTCTGGGATCCTCATTATACATATGTTGGTATGACAGATGGTGTCCTACAGGTCTCTTAGGCTCTGTTAAATTTTACTCATTCTTTTTTCTTTCTGTCCCTAAAACTGGGTATTTTCAATTGATGTATTTTCAAGGTCACCAATTTTTTTCTTCTTCTTGCTCAAATCTGCTCTTGAAAGCTTCTAGTGAGTTTTCATTTCAATTATGGTAATTTTCAGCTCCAGAACTTCTTTTTGGCTCTTTTTTATCATTTATATTTCTGTGTTACTATTTCATAATTTTTCATATTGTTCTCCAGATCTCCTTTATCTATTTGTTCATAGTTTCCTTTAGCTCTTTGAGAATATTAAAGACAATTGATTTAAAGTCTTTTTCTTTTTCTCTTTTTTAAAATTTTTATTAGAATATAGTTGCTTTGCAATGTTGTGTTAGTTTCTACTGTACAGCAAAGTGAATCAGCTATATGTATACATATATTCCCTCTTTTTTGGATTTCCTTCCCATTTAGGTCACCTTATAGCACTGAGTAGAGTTCCTTGTGCTATACAGTAGGTTCTCATTAGTTATCTATTTTATACATAGTATCAATAGTGTATATATGTCAATCCCAATCTCCCAATTCATCCCACGTCCTCTTTCCCCCTTGGTATCCATATGTTTGTTCTCTACATTTGTGTCTCTATTTCTTCTTTGTAAATAAGATTGTCTATACCAATTTTTTCAGATTGCACATATATGCGTTAATATACGATATTTGTTTTTCTCTTTCTGACTTACTTAACTCTGTATGATAGTCTCTAGGTACATTCACATCTCTACAAATGACCCAATTTCATTCCTTTTATGGCTGAGTAATATTCCATTGTATATATGTACCACATCTTCTTTATCCATTCCTCTGTTGACAGACATTTAGGTTGTTTCCACGTCCTGGCTATTGTAAATAGTGCTGCAATCTTTTCATGTGTTTGTTGGCCATCTGTATGTCTTCTTTGGAGAAATGTCTATTTACGTCTTCCACCCATTTCTTGATTGGATTGTTTGTTTTTTTGATATTGACCTGTATGAGCTGCTTGTATATTTTGGAGATTAATCCTTTCTCAGTTCCTTCATTTGCAAATATTTTCTCCCATTCTGAAGGTTGTCTTTTTGTCTTGTTTATGGTTTCCTTTGCTGTGCAAAAGCTTTTAAGTTTCATTAGGTCCCATTTGTTCATTTTTGTTTTTATTTCCATTACTCTAGGAGGTGGGTCAAAAAAGATCTAGCTGTGATTTATGTCAGAGTGTTCTGCCTATGTTTTCCTCTAAGAGTTTTATACTGCCTGGCCTTACATTTAGATCTTTAATCCATTTTGAGTTTATTTTTGTGTATAGTGTTAGGGAGTGTTCTAATTTCATTCTTTTACATGGAGCTGTCCAGTTTTCCCAGCACCACTTTTTGAAGAGGCTGCCTTTGCTGCATTGTATATTCTGGCCTCCTTTGTCATAGATTAGGTGACCGTAGGTGCGTGAGTTTATCTCTGGGCTTTCTATCCTGTTTTATTGATCTATATTTCTGTTTTTGTGCCAGGGTCATACTGTCTTGATTACTGTAGCTTTGTAGTATAGTCTGAAGTCAGGGAGCTGGATTCCTCCAGCTCCGTTTTTTTGTTTTTGTTTTTTCTCAAGATTGCTTTTGTTATTTGAGGTCTTTTGTGTCTCCATACAAATTTTAAGATTTTTTGTTCTAGTTCTGTAAAAAATGCACTTGGTAATTTGATAGGGATTGTGTTGAATCTGTAGATTGCTTTGAGTAGTGTAGTCATTTTCACAATATTGATTCTTCCAATCCAAGAACATGGTATACCTCTCCATCTGTGTTGTCTTTGATTTTTCTTCAGTATCTTACAGTTTTCTGCGTACAGGTCTTTTGCCTACTTAGGTAGGTTTATTCCTAAGTATTTTATTCTTTTTGTTGCAGTGGTGCATGGGAGTGTTTCCTTAATTTCTCTTTTGTTATTAGTGTATAGGAATGCAAGAGATTTCTGTGTATTAATTTTGTACCCAGCAAATTTACCAAATTCATTGATTAGCTGTAGTAGTTTTCTGGTGGCATCTTTAGGATTTTCTATGTAT
>NC_041224.1:61214152-61214728 GCF_002837175.3 Physeter macrocephalus
AGCTCTAGTAGTTTTCTGGTAGCATCTTTAGTATTCTCTATGTATAGTATCATGTCATCTGCAAACAGTGACAGCTTTACTTCTTCTTTTCCAATTTGTATTTCTTTTTCTTCTCTGATTGCCATGGCTAGGACTTCCAAAACTATGTTGAATGAGTGGTGAGAGTGGGCACCCTTGTCTTGTTCCTGATTTTAGAGGAAATGCTTTCAGTTTTTCACCATTGAGAATAATGTTTGATGTAGGTTTGTCATATATGGCCTTTATTATGTTGAGGTAGTTCCTTCTATGCCCACTTTCTGGAGAGTTTTTATCATAAATGGGTGTTGAATTTTGTCAAAAGATTTTTCTGCATCTATAGAGATAATCATATGGTTTTTATTCTTCAATTTGTTAATGTGGTGTATCACATTGATTGATATGTGTATATTGAAGAATCCTTGCATCCCTGGGATAAATCCCAGTTGATCATGGTGTATGGGAATCTCTGCATTTCCTGGACTTGACTGACTATTTCCTTTCCCATGTTAGGGAAGTTTTCGACTATAATCTCTTCAAATATTTTCTCAGACCCTTTCT
>NC_041224.1:61214738-61231164 GCF_002837175.3 Physeter macrocephalus
TTCTTTTTTCTTTATTCTGCTCCACAGCAGTTATTTCCACCATTCTATCTTCCAGCTCACTTATCCGTTCTTCTGTCTCAGTTATTCTGCTATTGATTCCTTCTAGTGTATTTTAAATTTTAGTTATTGTGTTGTTCATCACTGTTCTTTAGTTCTTCTAGGTCCTTGTTAAATGTTTCTTGTATTTTCTTTATTCTATTTCTGAGATTTTGATCATCTTTACTATCATTACTCTGAATTCTTTTTCAGGTAGATTGCCTATTTCCTCTTCATTTATTTGGTCTTGTGGGTTTTTACCTTGCTCCTTCGTCTGCAACATATTTCTCTGTCTTCTCATTTTGTCTAACTCTCTGTATTTGAGGTCTTTCTGCAGGCGGCAGGGTCATAGTTCCTCTTGCTTCTGATGTCTGCCCCCAGTAGGTGAGGATGGTGTAGTGGCTTATATCGGCTTCCTGGTGAGAGAGACTGGTGCCTGCATTCTGGTGGGTGGAGCTGGATTTTTCCTTCTGATGGTAGAGGCACTTCAGGTGGTGTATTTTGGAGGTCTGTGGTCTTAGTGTGAATTTAGGCAGGCTGTCTGCTGATAGGTGGGTTTGTGTTCCTGTCTTGCTTGTTGTTTGACATGGGGCATTCAGCATTGGAACCTGCAGGCAGTTGGGTGGAGCCAGGTCTTGGAGTTGAGATGGAGAGGTCCAGAAGAGCTCTTGCCAATTAATATTCCCTGGGGCCAGGAATTCTCTGGAGTTCCAGCATCCTGGACTCAGCACTCCCACCCCAGAGGCTCAGGCCTGACACCCAGCCTGGGAAACAAGACCCTACAAGCCATAGGCTTATTAAAAAAGGGGGGGGGGGAAGAAATGAAAAAAGAAAAAAGAAGGGTGGGAAGAAAACAAATGAAAACAAACAGACAAACAAAACCCAAGAAAAATAGCAAAGACAAAAACAAGCAAACAGCAACAGCAACAATTAAAAACAAACAAACAAACAAACAAAATCCCAGACTAATGGTAAAAGCAAAACCAAACAACAAAAAAACCCCAAAAAACCAAAGAAAGACACACACCTACAAAATAAGAAACAAACACAAAAAACAGAAAAACAGAAAACAAGAGAACAAACAGACAAACAAAAGAATCCCAAAATGAAATCAAATAAAAACAAAAACAAAACTCACAAAAATAAAAAATAATAAAAGAAACAAAAACAGAATGCAAACTGAAGAAAAAAAACGAAGAAAACAAAACAAACACAAAAGTGATAGAAAAAGATGATAAAATGATAAGAACAAATAGAACAAAGGAAAAAGAGATAAAAACAAAGTAGAACAAAGGAAAGAAAGAAAGAAAACAAGGAAACACAGAACAACAAAAAAGTAATGTAGAAATAGAAATACTTTAAAAATAAAAAATATATGTAAAAAATGTTAACTAAAAAAAATTTAAAATATAATAAAAAGCAACAGAACAAAACATTAAAAAATATTAATAATTATATTTTCCTGGTGTCTCAGCTGTCAGTGTCCTTGCCCCCACTGTGAGTTACAGCCAACCTCTGCCTCCCCAGGAGGCCCTCCACAACTTCTAGGTAGGTCTCTGGTCCCTCTGTGGGCGCTGTGAGTGCAGCTCAGACTTTGACTTGGCCCAGCTCCCATGTGTTCTAGTCCCCAAAGTCCACAGCTGCTAGAGCTAAGCCAGTTTCAGTTGTGGGAACGCTTATTGTCCATTCAGATATTCCATAGATACAGGGTTTACCAAGCCAGTCACGGGGATTTAATCTGCAGTTTGTGCAGCTGCACGGAAAGATTTTTGTTCCTCTTCCTTAGCCGCCCCACCCCTGGGGCTCAGCTGTGGTTTTAGCCCCATGTCTGTGTGTGGGCCACCCACAGGAGTCTGGTCCCGAGGCTGCCCTGGAGCACTCGGGTCTGCCCCGGTGAGGACAAGGCATGGAGGTAGTATGAATGCCTGGGTCGTGGGGGCTCTGGTGGCAAAAGGTGCGTGGGAAAGCTGGTGGCCATGGGTGCGAGAGATCCGGCCCTAGTGGGAGCCTTTCCTAGTGCCTGCTGGCCAGTGTGGAAAGGTCAGCCCTGGTGGGGGCTTTTCCTAGTGCCTGGTGGGGCCGGGGGCCAGCGCATGGGGAAAGAGAGGCTGCAATGGTGGCTCCACCCCCTGTGCATCACTCATCAGTGGCTCCTTGCTTCTATGGCAGTCTAGGTTTCCTCCACAAACATTCCCGGTTGTGGATTTCCTCCCTCCCATCCCCTCATGCTGTCTCCTTGAAGCCAACAGCACTCCTCCTCCCGGGTTTGCTCTGCAGTCCCCACGTTCCAGCTTTCAGCCCCCGTGTGCATTAGCGGACACATGTCCCAGTCTGGGGCATGCAGGGCTGTGGCACAGACTGTCTGTGTAGGTCTCACTCTGTCCCGTCTGCCACAGACTGGCCGTTTCACCCTCCTCTGACAGCCTCAGATGCTCCCCTTCTGTCTCAACTGATTTCCCTGTTGGTGAGGGGGCTCCCCCAGATGTAGGAACCTCTCCTCTGTTTTAGCTCCTCCCCAGGGGCACAGATCCCGTCCTGCTTCCTCTTCTCTTCTTTTTCCCTTCTTTCTTTCATCCTACCTGGTTATGGCGGGATCTTTCTTGCCCTTTCCAGTGCCCAAGATCTTCTGTTAGTGTTCAGCTGGTGTTCTGTAAGAGCTGTTCCATCTGCAGATGTATTCTTGATGCATTTGTGGAGAGAGATGAACTCCACATCCTCTTACTCCTCTGCCATCTTGGTTTCTCTGTACATATGTCATTTAAACATTTTTCTTCTCTTGTTAGTCTGCTTTTTCTCAGTTTCACTTCTGGGTTCCAGGCACTGAACCTCGTGGTTGGCCCCGAGGGCAAATAGGGCTTCAGCTGTTGGGTTCCTATTGAGCGAGGTGGTGGTGCGGCTGTGGGCAGGGTTGGGGGGTGGCACTAAAGTCTTTTTCCAGTAAGTTCAATAACTTCTTTAGGGACAGTTTCTGTTAATATCTTCTGTGAACAGGCCAAACTTTCTTGTTGCTTTTCATGGTTCATAGTTTTATTTTGAAAACTGAGCATTTTGAATATTATAATGTAGCAGCTCTGGAGATCAGCTTGTTCCTTCCTTCAGTGTTTGTTTTTGTTGCTTGCTGTAAGCTTTGGCTGTTTGTTTGCTGAATTACTTTTCTAAATTATTTTTGTAAAGTCTGCAATCTTTGTTATATGTGGTCTCTGAAGTCTCTTTTCCTTTAGCTTATATTCAGCTAGCATTTTGACAGATTTCCTTGGATACCAGGAAGTGAATGTAGAGAGAGAGAGAGAGACAGACATGGAGAGAAAAACCTCTCCCAGCCCTTGCACAGTGGCTCAGTCCTATGGCACTACTTCAATGCTCCTTCAACATGTTTCATCTCCTAATTGTTCTGGCTAGAACTTCCAGTATAATGTTGAATAGCAGTGACGAAAGAAGACATTCTTATCTTGTTTCTGATCTTAAGGAGAAAACTTTCAGTCTTTCACCATTGAATATGATGTTAGCTATGGGATTTTCATAAATGCCCTTCTTGGGGTTTTTCTCTTGTTTTGTTTTTGTTTTCTTGTTAAGCCCATACAAAACCACTGGTCTGGTTACCAAAAAAAATTACTGAATGTTGAAAGTGGAAAAGACCTCAAAGTTTAAATCTCCCATTGTACAAATAGAGAAGCTGAGGCCCAGAGAAGACAAATGTCTTATCCAAGGTTACTAGGGTTGTCAAATGCAAAGCTTGGACCAATAATAATAAAAACTATGCCTCATTACCTGCCTACTGAATGTCAGTTACCATACCAAATAACACTATCCCATTTATTCTTATTATTAATCCTATGAGGTAGGTACCACTATTTGTATCTTATAAGTGAAGATGCTGGAGCTTAGAGAGTTTAAGAAACTTGTGAAACTTTCAAAGGCTTATAAAAGTTTGTCAAAGGAATAAGCCAGCTTGAAGGGGTTCTACTGGCCAAATGTATAACAATGTAAACATAAAAAAATACTTAATGTAACTGTTTGAAATATTTAGAATTCATAATGATATCATATTAAAAATCCATAATGATATTCAAATAAGAATAAAACAACAAACTCATTTGTTATCAGTGGTGGTGGCTAAACATTAACTTTGAAAATTGGTAATTACTTTCTTACTTTGAAAACAGTTTTTTAAAGGAAAGTAATTAGGTATTTATTCTGCTTTTTCATTAGGAATTATTATCAGGATAATCAAATAAAACTTGCTGATGAGGAAGAGCCTTAGTTATAGAAGAATGCCAGATAATAAATGTAAAAGAAATAATAGAATTAGGAAATCAATTTACAACCCCTCAGTGAGAGAGTTGATTCAGGTAAGGATCAACAAAAGATGTTAAATGCATTTTATGAAAGATCGATGGGGAACCAGTGTTTTACATGTTTGCAAAATTTCACTTCACAGATTAACTGCTAAGCACAAGCAGGAAAATGTAATTTTATAATCCTAGGATCAGACTGCTATCATCTTCACCCAAGGATCAATCTTAGCATTGCAAATATTGAGAGAATTAGATTCATGTGCCTTCTAATATGATGAAATATGAAATATACATCACCACCTGTAAAGTATTTTTTTGCCAAAAAATATTTAACTCCTAGGTGAAAGGAATTGGATGAGATGAAGAAACAACTCACACTGCTCTAAGGAAGCAAGCAGACAAATCCAGATGGTGGGGCTTCAACAACTGAATGGTAAGGTAGTCCAAGATGAAGAAACATACAACAAAACAACACATGAATAAAGCAGCTGTAAAGATATTTGGGGAACAGTTGGAAAATCTTGAATAACTTCTAGATATTCGATTATATAATGGAATTATCGTTAATATTGTTAGAGATGATAATGTTATTCTAGTCATGTAGGAAAAGGTACTAATTTTTAGAGATTCTTTCTGATGTTTAGGGTGAAATATGATAACATCTGTATTTACTTTACAACACTTTAACAAGATCAGTGTGGCAAATATGGCAAATGTTAACAATTGTTAACTCTAGTTGATTTCTAGGAACTTTTCAATTTGTTCTTTCTTTATGTTAAAAATTTTATCACGGAAATTAGGGCGAAGAATTTCAGGTAAAAATGGATCCCTTTTGGAACCCTCCTACACTGTTGGTGGGAATGCTAAGTTGGTGCAGCCACTGTGGAAAACAGTATGAAGCTTCCTCAGAAAACTAAAAATAGAATTACCATACGATCCAGCAATCCCACAATTGGACACATACCCGGTCAAAACTGTAATTCAAAAAGATACATGCACCCCTATGTTTATCGCAGCACTATTCACAATAGCCAAAACATGGAAACAACCTAAATGTTCATCGACGAATGAATGGATAAAGATGTGGTACATATATACAATGGAATACTACTCAGCCATTAAAAAAGAACAAAATAATGCCATTTGCAGCAACATGTATGCAACTAGAAATTATCGTACTAAGTAAAGTAAGTCAGAAAGAGAAAGACAAATACCATATGATATCACTTATATGTGGAACCTAAAATATGGTACAAATGAACCTATCTACAAAACAGAAAGAGACTCACAGACATAGAGAACAGACTTGTGTTTGCCAAGGGGGAGGGGGAGAGAGAGGGATTGCCTGGGAATTTGGGGTTGGAAGATGCAAACTATTACATTTAGAATGGATAAACAACAAGGTTCTACTGTACAGCACAGGGAACTATATCCAATCTCCTGGGATAAATCATAATGGAAAAGAACATAGAAAAAGAATGTATATATTCCAAGATATGGAAGCAACCTAAGTGCCCATCAACAGATAAATTGATAAAGAATATGTGGTGTGTATATATATACATATATATATGTATATATATATGGAATGGAATACTACTCAGCCATTAAAAAAAGAATAAAATTTTGCCATTTGCAGCAACATGGATGGACTTGGAGGGCATTATGCTAAGTGAAATAAGTCAGACAGAGAAAGACAAATATTGTATGATATCACTTATATATGAAATCTAAAAAAAAAATACAACAAACTGGTGAATACAATGACAAAAAAAGCAGACTGACAGATATAGAGAACAAGTGGTTCTATAGCGGTTCTACTAGTGGTTACCAGTAGGGAGAGAGAAGAAGGGAGGGGCAATATAGGGGTAGGGGATTAAGAGTTACAAGCTATTAGGTATAAAGTAGGCTACAAGGATATATTATACAACACAGGGAATATAGCCAATGTTTTATAAGAACTATAAATGGAGTATAACCTTTTAAAATTGTGCATTCTATGTTGTATACCTGTAACTTACATTGTACATCAAGTATACTTCAATAAAAAATAAGAATGTATCCCTGTTTGCCCTTAAGACACACAAGCATGAAGAATAAATTTAGGGGGCTTCCCTGGTGGCACAGTGGTTGAGAGTCTGCCTGCCGATGCAGGGGACACGGGTTCGTGCCCCAGTCCGGGAAGATCCCACATGCCGCGGAGTGGCTGGGCCCGTGAGCCATGGCCGCTGAGCCTGCGCATCCGGAGCCTGTGCTCCGCAACAGGAGAGGCCACAACAGTGAGAGGCCCGCGTACCACAAAAAAAAAAAAAAAAAAAAAAAAGAATAAATTTAGGAAAGTTCCAGGATAAGAGGTCAAAATCCACAAGGAACAACTAGCAGCACCACTAGAAGTGACCAGAAGGGAAGGAGGCTGGACAAAGATCCCTGCGCTAAGATGGAAGGCCACCAAAGTGCTTTGCTCTGGGCCATCCTAAAAATTCTCAGCAGAAGAACTGGAGAAAAAAGTGGCATAAGATGATGGAGTACTTACTACGGAGGGAGGAAGCCACTGAATACCTGCAGTGACTGGGAAGGTGAAATGGGGGTGATGGCTAGAAAACTGGAGGCTCCACCTGGCAAGTCTACCCACTCCATGAACCAAGGGGCGTATCCACCTTCTTCCTGGAGGAAGTGGTGAAGCAGGACATCTCCCTGCAGGGACCCTCAGAAGCCCCAGAGAAACTGATGAACTTAGTCACTTTTTCCTGATTTTCCTGCATTTCCCAGGAAGGCTGTTGAATCATAAAGCTTCCCTTTGTAAGAGACAAACCATGTTGATAAACTGGAGAACTCAATATTGTGACAACGTTGATCCTTCCCAGGAGAGCCCAGAAAGAGGCCCACACATATACTGTCACCTGACATTAAGAACAATAAGTCACTCCTGGGGTATTGATAATGTACTATTTCTTAATCTGGATGCTACTTACATGGAAGTGTTGAGTTTATGAAAATTTAACAAGCTGTACATTTATTATATGTGTACTTTTGTGTTTGTAGACTATACTTCAGTTAAAAGTTTAATCCCTTTATAAGAGTTCAAATGATGTTTTCCAAGATTAAACTGCTATTATTCAAAGCAATTGAATAATATATTTTTAATACTCTCTGTTAGTTCTTTGGTTGCTTTCACAGGTACTAAGTTGATTGATAGGCATTATTCATGGGTGGAGACAGAAGTGCCATAGTGGTGAGTACTCTTGGTCTTTGGGTAGTTGTTCTTCAGTCTCTTAATAATTGTTGTATTACTTGTTGGATCCCACAAGTATGTCCTGACCCACTCCATTCCCTTAGCCCACTTGGAAACTTCCAGAAATAACACTTCTTTTAGAGCCACTCACAAGACAGCTTCTGCTTCCCGTTTTAAAATATCTTAAAATTTACTTTAATTGAATGGTGTCTAGAGAGAGACAGATGTAGGCTTGGGAAGACCCAGGAAATGAGAAATAACTTAGGGAAGAGGAAAAAGCATCCTCCAACCTCCAAACTTAAAATAGAGCAATATAAATAGGCACAAATATATAACTTTAATTCCTTAAATAAATATATTATCTCTATTTGATAAGTGACTTTAGTACATTACCCAGCTGAAATCTTTTGCCAAAAATACCATAGGATAGAGCAGCTCTCTCTTTTGATGGCGAGGCCTGATTTTACTTACAGTGTCAATGGTGTCTTTTTATATCCAATCACCACTTTTTTTTTTTAAACCCACATTTGTTTATTTATTTATTTTTGACTGTGTTGGGTCTTCGTTTCTGTGCAAGAGCTTTCTCTAGTTGTGGCAAGCAGGGGCCACTCTTCGTGGTGCATGGGCCTCTCACTATCACGGCCTCTCTTGCTGTGGAGTGCAGGCTCCAGACGCACAGGCTCAGTAGTTGTGGCTCACAGGCCTACTTGCTCTGTGGCATGTGGGATCTTCCCAGACCAGGGCTCGAACCCGTGTCCCCTGCATTAGCAGGCAGATTCTCAAACACTGCGCCACCAGGGAAGCCCCAATCACCACTGTCTTTTGTCTCGGATGTGGTCAGTGCAAGGGAAAAGTACAATGATTTTCCGTCAGGACCTAACTGACAACATGCTCCCTGGTTCTCAAAAGAAAGAAAAAAGAAATTTTGTCTTAAAACACAAAAAGTAAGGTAAGTACATCCTAAAAAATTCAAATGAAGCACCCCACTCCCACTCCCAAGCATTAGCCACTCTTAACAGTTTGCTGCAAATATAGTATTTCCTGAATTATTTAGGAGCGCACATTAAATGTGTATTCAGATTGTTTTCTTAAATTTATTTTACAAAATAAAATCATACTATGCATGCTGCCCTGCAACTTGCCATCTTCTCCCCAATATATCCCAGTCCTACTTCCAAGCCAAAGCACATAAACCTACCTCCTTCTTTCTGATGGCTGCATAGCATTCTTCAGTATGGATCTACAATAAAGTTTTTAACTCTACTATGAGACATACAGGTTGTCCACTTTTCACTATCACAAATATTATAAATATTCAGCAATAAGCTTTCCTTGTTCATATATTTTTGCAGATCCGTGCCAATATGTCAATGCACCAAATTCTTAGACATGGCCTTGCTCAATCAGAGGACACTGTATTTAAAATTTCTGTATATAAGGCCAAATGGCCTCACAAAATATTTGTACCAATATACCTTCCAACAAACACAGATGTGAGTGTTCAAATCATACCCTTGTTCTGGGACCTTCCTATTTGGCTCTCCACTTTCATGAAGCTAATGCATGTTCAATCATCCATCAACGACAATTGCCTTTGTTTTGACTGACCTTGCAGCTTAAATCTTACGGGTGCTGCAAAAGACCAAGTTTTAAGTGTTCAGTTAATGAAGTTTCTGTAAGGTATTCTTCTTACATGTTGATGATTATCTTTCAGACCTAGATGCCTTTTATTTTATTGTTTTAAAAGTAAAAACAGGCAAAGATGTTCATCAAGCTTGCTCACAAATGACTTATTTCAACAATTGAGTCCTGCCATAAATCATCATTTATGGATTGCCCCGATCATGCCTTTGGTTGGAGGGCAACATATTATGCATGAAAAACTCCACCAGTCTCTTTTACTGCTATCTGTTTCAGCACAAAATCGCCACAAGACAATAGCTTGGCTGTCAGTAACACTGTGTATTGATTTTTTAGTTATTTACCTCACATGGGGTACAGTTTTAGCAGGAGCATATACTCTCCAAGCCTCTTATTTCATTACATAGTCAAAAGTCTGGGGTCTTCCCTGGTGGCGCAGTGGTTGCGCGTCCGCCTGCCGATGCAGGGGAACCGGGTTCGCGCCCCGGTCTGGGAGGATCCTGCATGCCGCGGAGCGGCTGGGCCCGTGGGCCATGGCCGCTGGGCCTGCGCGTCCGGAGCCTGTGCTCCGCAACGGGAGAGGCCGCAGCAGGGAGAGGCCCGCATACCACAAAAAAAAAAAAAAAAAAAAAAAAAGTCTGGATCCCTCAACTATCTTGGACACTTCAAATTTCAGCTCTGAAACCCCAAATCCAGGGCTTTCTGATTTACGTCACACAGCTGCGGCAGCAGCCTCGGATGATCTTCAGAAAGCTAAATCTCTACGTTCTTTAAAATTTGCAAAATTTCTACATTCTTCTTGTATTAGTTGTAAAACACTCTACTGTGACTTATAGAAAGGACATTACCTAATAGCATTTGTCGTTGTTGTCATCAAAGAAATGCTCTGAGTCAGAGAGAGGTCATCAGTTTAGGGAGGAGAGGACAGCGGTGTATGGAGGCAGTCATGCTTCTAGGCTGAAGGCTCCTAGTCTGAGCGCCTATTTCAGCATGAAGGGGAAATGGCTGGCTTCTGCTTTTCTGCAGAAAAGACTGCCAGACTCAGCACGTGAGAAACCAGCCATCCTATAAGATCAGAGTGTGCTATTCTCTGAGGGGCTCAGGTAGGATGGCTAACCATCTGGGTTTGCCTGAACTGTCCCAGTTTTAGCACTGAAAGTCCTGTAACCCAGAAAACCCCCCTTAGTTCCTGGAAAACTCATAGGATTGGTCACCCTAGTAGTGCAAACAGGCTCAGCTACATCTATTACTTTGTCATTTTGTAGAAATGACAAAATGGTTATTAAAAATTGTGGCACAGGACTTCCCTGGTGGCGCAGTGGTTGAGGGTTCGTGCCCCGGTCCGGGAAGATCCCACATGCCGCGGAGCGGCTGGGCCCGTGAGCCATGGCCGCTGAGCCTGCGCGTCCGGAGCGTGTGCTCCGCAGCGGGAGAGGCCATAGCGGTGAGAGGCCCGCGTACTGCAAAAAAAAAAAAAAAAATTGTGGCACATTTTAACATTTACATATCAACAAAATAACCTACTTTAAACACCCCAAACATACAATACATTATGCTTGCGCTAGTCACAAGATAATTTCAGAATTTTAAACAATATTAATGTACGTGTAGCAGTCCAGTAATGACACAAGTTAAAAATTGTAAGGTGAACATCTTCCTTCATTCTTGTCGGTCTGTCTCTGTGACCACAAGAACAGCTTCATAATGTTGAAACAAATCAACTACATAATAACATTCTAAGTGAAAGAAGCATCATAGGGAAAAGCTGAACAGTGAAACTAAACAATAAGGAAACAGCACAACAGGAAGGACCTTGACTACGATGCTTAAGAGTTTATACTTTTTACTGAAGAAAATAGGGCACAGTGAAATAAGTTTGAACAGAAAAGGAAATTCTCATTGTTAAATATTAAGAAGATTCCTCAAATCCACACTCACAATCTCACCTCTTAAGTCAATATCCACTTGTGGAGGATGTATACAAACCTTCAACATATACAGACAAAGATAATTGTGTATTTTTTCTCAATCCACTACAATTAGAGTTTACATGGAAACTAAAATCATATATCCAGAATTTCAGTTCATTAATTTAATATTCATTCACTAATCATAAAATTTTGAGAACCTAGAATACATAGGACACAGAATTAAGCACTGTGGATAGAAAGGTGAAGAAGAAATAGGTAATTTTCCTGAAGAGTTCACATTCTAATGTAGAATACAGGCAGCCAAGAAGTAATTACCACGACTACTAATTAGTAATAATAATAGTTAGGTAGGAAGTTTTACAGGGCCTCAAAAAAGACAGCAAGTAAGAATGTTATGGTCTTCATAAAAAATATGATCCTTGACCAAAGATTCGAATTAGAAATGTGGTATGTTGTATGGGAATTAGGATAGCATAATATCTTTCATCTGAAACAACATATTAGAGTAATAGAACGCAGAATACAATGCTGGCGCAAACAGGATTGTGCACTCAGTGAATAGCAAGTTATGGGTTTGGTCCCAAAACTACCAGGGCCATAGAATAAATACCGTTTCATATATTTAAAAAAAAAAAGAATAGATTCATATAGATGACACATCTAAATGTAAAACCCTCTGTGAATATGAGCCCTGGGCCATGATAGGCTGCTGGGGGGAGGCGGGCTGGCAGGTGTGAGTCAGTGGTTATCTCACCATTAAAGTGGCAAAATGCAAGAGACTCGGGAGGGTGGATTACCAAGGGCAAGGTAAGCAGGCAACAGGGGAAGAGAGCCTATGCTCCGCAACGGGAGAGGCCACAACAGTGAGAGGCCCACGTACCGCAAAAAAAAAAAAAGTCTTATTGAATTTGTTACAATATTGCTTCTGTTTTATGTTTTGGTTTTTTTGGCCGCAAGGCATGTGGGATCTTATCTCCCGGACCAGGGATCGAACCCACACCCCTTGCATTGGAAGGAGAAGTCTTAATCACTGGACCGCCAGGGAAGTCCCCGTCCCTTGGTTTTTAAGTAAAAATAAAAGACACATTTTTCATTTTCACCAAGAACTTTATTGAACAACGTATTTACCCTTTTTGTTCCACTACCTTCGGCCATTTTTCAGGCAACTTCATAATTCCATCTTCCCAAAAATTTTCACCTTTTTGAGCAAAGAACTGTTCCAGATGCCTTTTACAGTCTTCCAGGGAATTGCAGTTTTTTCCATTAAGAGAATTTTGTGAAGACCGAAATAAATAGAAATCTGAAGGTGCCATGTCGGGTGAGTACAGCAGATGAATCAGAGCTTTCCAGCCAAGCTGTAACAGTTTTTGCCTGGTCGTCAAAGAAACATGCGGTCTTGCATTATCTTGATGGAAGGTTATGCATTTTCTGTTGACTAATTCTGGATGCTTTTCGTCGAGGGCTGCTTTCAGTTGATCTAATTGGGAGCAGTACTTGTTGGAATTAATTGTTTGGTTTTCAGGAAGGAGATCATAATAGAAGACTCCCTTCCAATCCCACCATATACACAACATCACCTTCTTTGGATGAAGACCGGCCTTTGGTGTGACTGGTGGTGGTTCTTCTCGCTTGCCCCACGATCTCTTCCATTCCAAATTATTGTACAGTATCCACTTTTCACTGCCCATCACAATTGGTTTTAAAAGCAGAACGTTTTCGTTATGTTTAAGTAGAGAATCGCATGAGGAAATACGGTCAAGAAGGTTGTTTTCGCTTAACTTATGTGGAACGCAAACATCAAGGCAATTGACATAATCAAGCTGGTGCAAATGATTTTCAAAGCTTGATTTGCATATTCTGAGTATGTCAGCTATCTCCCATGTGGTATAACATTGATTGTTCTCAATTAATGTCTCGATTTGATTGCTATCAACTTCAACTGGTCTACCCAACTCTGTGGAACATCCTCCAGTGAGAAATCTCCAACACGAAACTTCGCAAACCACTTTTGACACATTCAGTCAGTCACAGCACCTTCTCCATACACTGCACAAATCTTTTGCATTTCAGTTGTGCTTTTACCTTTCTTGAAATATTAAAGCATAATATGCCGAGAATGTTGCTTTTTTCTTCAATCTTCAATATTACAATGGCTACACAAAAATTCACCAATTTTGATGTTTTTTAAAATGAACGCTGATATGACAGCTGTCACATACAATCTAACAAAATTGTTTCAAATGAAGTTAAAGACAACTAAGAGCTACTAGAGCCATCCTATGGAAAAAAGCCAAATGAACTTTTTGGCCAGCCCAAAGTTTGCATGTATCTTCTTTAACATTAACTTTTTCTTCTATTTTGTTTACGTCTTTTGTATATGGGTCAAGTGGCTTGCTCAGGATCACACATTCAGAAACTAAACGAGCAGAAACTTAAACTCTGTTCTTTTGATTCTGACATCAGTACTTTCCACAACCTCGCAATCATCTTTCACAATCTGTTTGTGCCCATTTTTCAAGTGTAATTCAAGGTCGAAAAGATTTGGGTCTAGAAGTTCAGCTGCAAAAGAATCTATTGTTTAAAGTGCAAAACAATAAAAAAAAATTTTATTTTGTACACAAAGGCAGCCATGGTTCTCCCAAATGTTTTCTTTTTCTTTTTTTCCAATATAAATTAATGTCTGTGACACCTTCTAGACAGCATCTCTATAAACTGTGGGCCCCTCTGGAATGCTCTTCATTGAGTACACAGGAGAGCTTGTTGGGAGCTAGACCAGAAGCAGGAATATTCAGGGGTTAGTGCCCCATCCCTGCAGGCTCATGTACGAGGTGAGACCCCCACAGGGTCCCAACAGTTAATTGCAGTGGTTGGGGACAGACCCATGGCAGACACTTGAAGATGTACTGTATTGCACATCTGCATGGCCAGCTCCACCTTGGTCCAATATTTAAATAGACCCTAGGCATTGTCAAAGAGTGTTCCATTATGCTGGTAATGACGCCATCAGGTGGGAATGTTTTACATGTCCAGTGAAGGCATAGGTTGTTCCAAACTTTTCCATTTTCTTCCCAAGCTAGCTCTACCCTTTAGTGATGGGTCATATCAATACCATGATACTCTCTGCTTCTAAGGACAGACATTTATGGGTTTTTTTCCTTCTCCGTGGGGAGGGAACATAAAATACGTCAATACGAACACTTTATATTTATTACAAAAGCATGATAAACTAAGCTGCATGTTTACCTTTAGCTTTAATTTATTGAGACATTCTGGTCTAGCTAGTGTGGGCCCTCATTGAACAGTTTCTGAACATTTTCTGCTCTTACCTTTGAAAAGCTTGTATAACTTAGCTTGAGCAATTTGGCTTGCTTCTTTACTAATTTGTAAAAGAATGAACTCAAAATGTCAGCTGTGTGAAGAGTGAAATATTTTAACAGTGTATTAATAATTCAATGGATAACACAACTCTGTCTTCACTGGATGATTTTTCTACTCAATTCCAGCACCTGTGCTCAATTCTGACATACAGGAATGGCCGTGGAAGGCTCGTATACACTTGGCATATGCTCCTTCTTTGGCATCATTTAGTATATTTAAACCCAGTGTTGTATCCCGAGGCAGACAATGTTTTCACCATGGGGTTTTCAATATATTAAAAGATATCTTCCAGCAGCATACAAGAATGCAGCCCTGCTGGGTTTTCCCTGGATCTCACAGCGACCCTGGAATGTCTGGGCCGTCCCCCACTCTGGCTCTGTCCTCGGGCAGGCAGCCCTCTTGTCCCCTCCTCCCATGACAAAATTCACCTTCTCTTTATTTCATGTGGTCCTTTAATTCAGGAGACATGCTGGCTGTTATTTATTTTCTCTGTTCGTGAATTGATTTTTTTTAATTTTGAACTTCCCTTTAGGAGTATATTTTAAAGCCAGAATCAGTCAGGATTTCACCTTTAGTAATTTAAGAAATTGACTTTCCTAGTTGTAGCTAGTGCATGCAAACAGAAATCAAAATGTATTGCTACCGGTGAAAATTAAATGATACTAAATTACAAAATGAGAAACAAGCAAAATATTCACTAATATCAAATGCAAATGAGTTGATCTCTTGTTTGTTACTCAGTAATATAAGGGAGGAAAAAACTAGCCTCCATTTTTACCTCAAAGAAACAATAAAATAGAGCAAAATATATCCAGACCAAAGCAATTCAGGTCTTGGCAAAATTGGCCTTTCTAGATCAGCGATAAAGAAGGAATATGGGGTCTTGATGACATTATAACTTCACTTACTAATAATTATATGAAAATAGGAATTATTCAATATAGTACTCAAGCCACAGATTTTTTTATTTGGGGAAAAAAGTAAGTTAGATCCTATTTTCCTACCTTATGCCAAAAAATGTGTAGGTAGATCAAGATCAAATATGTAAGCATCAAGCCACAAATAGAAAAAAATAGGGTTGCATATCTATCAGTTTCTATTCATCAAGCAGCGTATCTCCCTAAATGAGAAATAACTTCCTAATTTTAAGAGCAATGTCAGAAACTCAAAGGAAAGTAGCAGCATATTTAACAACGTTAAAATGTTTGAAATCTATATGAGACTATAAACAAAATTAAAAGACCAACTAGAATCTGGAAAAAGATTGCAACAGATATGATAAGTGGTAAATATCTTTACCAAATAAAGGCCTCCAGTAGAAGTAAGAAAACCATCAGGGATCAAACAGATCAATAGGCAAAAAATATAAATAGACGATTCTAAAGAAAAAGAAAAAATAACTAACAGGAAAAAATACATTTAGCCTCACCTGTATGCAAATTAATGTAATAACAAATGTCATTTTGCCTAATACAAATAGTGTACAGTATTTAAAATTAATTATACAATAAGCAATTCTAGTCAAGTTTCAGTAAGATGAATTCTTGTTCATTATGGTGGGGGTATAAATTTTTAATTCTGTGGAACTAGTTCAATAGTGTATACAAATAATCTGGAAAGTGGTGATATTCTTTAATGAAAAGGTATCTTTAAACTGACTGTATCCTTATGATGTTTAACATGTTGTGAGATCCACTGGTTGATTAGACTCGGGGTCAGGATTTTTTCTTTCTTAGGCAAGGGCACTGCCTCTGTGCTGCTGTGCACTGCATGTTTCATCATCTCAGGAGGCACAGCACATCTGGTTGTCCCATTCTCAGTACTGCCATGTAGCACGAGTAAACCACTCAGCCTTTGCACGTGGGATGTAACTCTATTTCTTTTTTTTTCTTTTTTCTTTTTTCTTTTTTTTT
>NC_041224.1:61231303-61244088 GCF_002837175.3 Physeter macrocephalus
CGGCAGGCGGACGCGCAACCGCTGCGCCACCAGGGAAGCCCCTCTATTTCTTTTTGACATATGTAAAATAATCAAAGTCATATAAAACTTATCTCAGAAACTACAAACATAAGTTCTATTTGTAAAATATGGAGGGGAGTGTTTTTTCTAAAGTGTGGGGTAAAATTTTTTTTTTTAATTTTACTGAAGTATAGTCGATTTACAATGTTGCGTTAATTTCTGCTGTACAGCAAAGTGATCCAGTTAGACATATATATTCTTTTCCATTATGGTTTATCACAGGATATTGAATACAGTTCCCTGTGCTGTACAGTAGGACCTTGTTGTTTATCCATCCTATATATAATAGTTTGCATCTGCTAACCCCAAACTCCCAATCCTTCCCTCCCCCATGCCCCCCACTTTGGCAACCACAAGTCTGCTCTCTATGTCTGTGAGTCTGTTTCTGTTTCATAGATAGGTTCATTTGTGTTGTATTTTAGATTCCACATATAAGTGATATCATATGGTAATTATCTTTCTCTTTGTGACTTACTTTCCTGAGTATGATCATCTCTAGGTCCGTCCATGTTGCTGCAAACAGCATTATTTCATTCTGTAAAAAAAATTTCCTTAATGTCAAGCATGTGGTTAGTCATATATACTTTTTGAATACTTCAACTTACAAAGTGATTGATTCAAATTTGGTACAATTAGAATGCCATCCAGAGAAGTCTTCTTTCAAAGTTCTAGACCACATGAAAGAATGATCATCAAGATGGGTGAAACCAGGATGTTTCTAAAAACTTAACTATAATGCATTGGATTTTGATTTGATTATCAGTCCAGGAATTTTCCAATATCAAATTCTACCACTCAGACTAAGGAAGGGCTCTGTCCATATATTCCGTTTATCCTCATTTACTCTCTGCAATGGGAGTTCTGGCTCCTAGTAACCCTCTCCAATCTCTGTACTACATGAAATAAGCTGTTTGCCTCTGCTTAGAAGAGCTGAATGGGACACATCCATACATGAATTGGTAGGGTTTTAATGGATTCCTCTTCTGGGAAAGGGGCACTATCCCACATCACATTATAAGCTCCATGGTCCTAGGCATGATTTTAAAAGTGTTCTTAAAGATGTATATTTATCGTCAGAATGGCCATTATCAAAAAATCTAGAAACAATAAATGCTGGAAAGGGTGTGGTGAAAAAGGAACCCTCCTGCAATGTTGGTGGGAATGTAAATTGATACAACCACTATGGAGAACAGTATGGAGGATCCTTAAAAAACTAAAAATAGAACTACCATATGACCCAGCAATCCCACTACTAGGCATATACCCTGAGAAAACCATAATTCAAAAAAAGACATGTACCACAATTTTCATTGCAGCACAATTTACAATAGCCAGGACGTGGAACCAACCTAAATGTCCATCAACAGATGAATGGATAAAGAAAGTGTGGCACATATATACAATGGAATATTAGCCATAAAAAGAAACAAAATAGAGTTATTTGTAGTGAGGTGGATGGACCTAGAATCTGTCATACAGAGTGAAGTAAGTCAGAAAGAGAAAAACAAATACCATATGCTAACACACATATATGGAATCTAAAAAAAAAAAAAATGGTACTGATCAACCTAATGGCAGGGCAGGAATAAAGACATAGACATAGAGAATGGACTTGAGGACACGGGGTGGGAGGGGGAAGCTGGGGCAAAGTGAGAGTGACACTGACATATATACACTACCAAATGTAAAATAGCTAGTGGGAAGCAGCAGCACAGCACAGGGAGATCAGCTCGGTGCTTTGCAATGACTTAGAGACGTGGGATAGGGTGGGTGGGAGGGAGGCTCAAGAGGGAGGGGATATGGGGATATATGTATGCATATAGCTGATTCACTTTGTTGTACAACAGAAACTAACACAGTATTGTGAAGCAATTAAACTCCAATAAAGATCTATTTTTTAAAAGATGTATATTTATCATCAAAGAAAGTAAAATTATGAGACAATACCTTTAGGACTACCATGCTACACAGATTCCACACACCATATTGAATTATAGCATTTGCGAGGGTCAACAAAAGCTCACCCTATGGCTGGTTGGCATATGGTGGAAGGAATTTGGGGAGAATCAAATCATTTTATGATACAAGTTGGCTAAAACCTAGTTAGGAATGTTAGGTTATCTGATACAAAACTATTTTGAAAATTTGAGGTTGTAACCTCAGTCTTTACATTCCTCCCCCCAACACCCTCCATGCCCCTGTCCTTCCCCTTCTAACACCATGTGTTGGAGGAGCAGAAAGTCTCATGAGCCTGGTCATTAATAGTCCATGGGAAGGGTCTTATCCTTCTGTAGGGATATAATGAAAACATCCTGAGAATATGCTTAGTTAAATTTAAACAAAATATTTTCTTACCTGAATAAAATTAACCTGAGTATAGGACTACTTATTTGAAAATAAAAGAAATTCTCCATTTGGAGTCATTAGAGTCCCATGGCTTTATATAATAGACTTAACTTGCTTTAATAAATTACAAGTTGCTTCTGAAGTTTGAATTGTCACATGTTAGAAATGGTAATTCAATGTAATATCAAAAATCCCATCTGAATTGTTTATGAAACTTGATAAGCTCACTCAAAAACTCAACTGGAAAATCAAATGTACAAGAGTGTCCAGGAAATTTTTTTAAAGAGTAATGAGGAAAAATTTGACTTTCTAGAGAGCAAAAGATACTATACAGAGATCAAAATTAAAATCCTGGGGTACTTTAGAGCAGTTAAATTCAGAGACACAGCAAGTAGAATGGTGGTTGCCAGGGGCTGGGGGAGTAGGGAATGGAAAGTGATTGTTTAATGGATACAGAGTTTCAGTTTTGCAAGGCGAAAAAAAGTTTTGGAGTTGGATGGTTGCATAATAATGTGAATGTAATTAACAGCACTGAACTGTACACTTAAAATTGGTTAACATGGTAAATTTATGTTATCTATATTTTACACAATTAAAATTTTCTTAAAATAATAACAACAAAAATCATGTAGTACCATCACAGGAAAATTACAATAATGGAAATATTAGGCCATCTATACAGTAGCCTTCATACTGCTTGCCCCAAGCTCCACACAACCCAATCTTCCACAGACACTTTGAACATCATTGGATATACTGGGCCAGAAAGGCTAGGGGTCAGATTACTTTTTCATTGCAGCCTAGTTAGCTTGAGAAGTGTTCCGTTTCTCTAGGCCTGACTCAAAGCTGGCAAGCTTTTGCTTCTCCAAAAATATCCTATAAAGTATAGTATATCTGTCAAGATTGTAGGGGGAGCACAAGATGAAGAGACTTGTCTTTCATTCTGGAGCAAGTATCTATCATAATTCAGACTACTGGACTCCCAGAAACTTTACTGATATGGTAGTTCCCTGATTTTTCTTGGGATTTATCTACCAACTTCAGCATGCCTGTGTCTTCCAAGGCAGCCAGGGGACCTATTCCTTCCCACTCATCAAGCCCTCTTAGCATGATGACATCAGTGTAGAGGACCAGGACTGTGTCCTGTGGGTTGGTGAGATGATCAAGGTTTCTAAGTACAAAATTGAAGCACAAAACCATGGAGCTGCTCTAAGTCTGAGGCAAGATATTGAAAGTATTCTGCAGTCCCTGCCATGTGAAAGCAAGCTGCTTCTGGTGTCACTGTTTCTTGAGATGGAGAAAAGCACTTGCCAAATTTATAATACATATCAGGGGCCATGTAAGAGACAACATCTGCGAAAGCAGATGCTATTAAAGTCATTGTCATTCCATTCTCCAAGTTCTTCTAAACTGTGCATTAGGCACACTATCAGGTAAATTGCAGATGGGAGAGAAATTATCACTTCTGCATCTTTCAAGTTTTTGATGGCAGCACTAATTGCTGCAATTTTCTCAGGGATGCAGTATTACTCTTTGATTTGGTAAAAAGGGGGAGGTCTGGGTTTTCCAACTATAATAGCTCTCTCTCCATGGATCAGGGACCCAGTGTGAAGATTCTGCTAATTTCTAAGTATATCAATTTCAACTATACATTCAGGAATTTGGGGAATAATTACCAAATAGGTTCAAAACACCTATTTAATACCCCTAATACCTTTTTTAATTCCATAATTTAAGTAAAATAGAAGTTTACCAGCTTCTCTCATTCTCTTCTCTCTACATATCAGTGAAGGTAATTTTAAGGGATAATTCCTAAAAATGGGATCACTGGGTCAAAAGGAAAATACTAATTTCCATCCCGTAAACAATGTATTGACTTAACAATCAGCTTGGTAAAATGGGGATCGTGTTTTAATCTTCATTTCCTTAATTTTTAGTGAGGCAAAGAGCTCTATCAAGGCCTCCCTACCCCACCCCAAACACTTCTGAACGTCTTTAAAGTCCATGTCCCAATCAGCCTCCTGTGAGATGGGTTCAAATCAAAGCATCATTTATTCCCTTGCCCACTAGGAGCCCCCATCATCACTGATGGACAACGATGGCTGACAAGCTCTCGGTACTGCCCTTTCCTCAGCACACAGTTACTTAGTCAATGGCCACTAGTCTCTTTGGGGAAGGCTTGGAGTACGATTCTCAGTTCACCCTCTTAGTGCCATTGCTGGGTTCTTCTTCAGGGCTCCCCAGCTTCCCCTCCTTCTTGGATCTGTGAATTGATTCAGATCTAGGAATCAGCAATGGCACCATGACTCTCTAGAATGGTGGCTTAAGACAAGGCTCCATTTACTAAACCTAGACTGGGTTTTGTTGTTGTTGTTGTATATATCAAGAAGAACCTGAATGACTCACAGACATAGGGAATGAACTTATGGTTACCGGGGTAAGGGTGGGAGAAAGGATAGTTAGGGAGTTTGGGATTGACATTACACACTGCTATATTTAAAACGGATAACCAACAAGGACCTACTGTATAGCACAGGGAACTCTGCTTAATATTATGTAACAACCTAAATGTGAAAAGAATTTGAAAAAGAATAAATACATATATATGTATAACTGAATCACCTTGCTGTACACCTGAAACTATCATAACACTGTTTATTATTTTTTTAATACAAACTAAGCAGTGATTTTTTTTTAATTAATTAATTTATTTTTTGGCTGCATTGGGTCTTCATTGCTGTGCACAGGCCTTCTCTAGTTGCAGCGAGTGGAAGCTAATCTTCATTATGGTGCACGGGCTTCTCATTGCAGTGGCTTCTCCTGTTGCAGAGCATGGGGTCCAGGCGTGTGGTCTCAGTAGTTGTGGTTCGCGGGCTTAGTTGCTCCGCAGCATGTGGGATCTTCCTGGACCAGGGCTCAAACCCGTGTCCCCTGCATTGGTGGGTGGATTCTTAACCACTGCACCACCAGGGAAGTCCCAATAGATTCATCTTTTCAGTGGAAAGTTTAGACACACACATTAGCGCTTTGAATAGCAAATGCATCAAAGATCATGTTGGTTATATGAATAGTGATTCAAAAATAAAATATAATAAAGAATAGCCCTAACTCTATGAGATTTGCCTCAGTCCAGGATACCTAAAGAGAGCTTTTCCGCTTGCCATTTTCTGATAAAGCTTACCATCTGTAGCTAGGCTGAGGATGGGTCTTGGGCTTGAAACTGCTTTGTCATATAATAAACTGGAAGGTAGGGAATTCCCTGGCAGTCCAGTGGTTAGGACTCCACACTTTCACTGCCAAGCACAGGTTCAATCCCTGGTTGGAGGGCGGGGCAGTGGAACTAAGATCCAAGGAGCTATGCGGTGAGGCCAAAAAAAAAAAAAAAAAAAATGGAAGGGAGACTTGGAGGCAGGGTGCCTCCTTGTGGCTGCTGCCTTGCCTGGGTGAGGCAACATGAGGTTTTATTATTTTCCTGCAGACAGAAGAATGGGCTCTGTGGACCATATTATTTTGTCTTAACACAGTGGGTGGTGGGAAATTCTTGGTTAGGAGGGGTTGGAATTGACAGGTCTGGGAGGCAACAGCCATCTTTCCTTTTGGCTACCCCCAAGTCCAAGTCCAGCCTTCAGTCTTAGCTGCTTGGTCTCAAAGTTTAAGGCAAGTCCCCACTCAGCTTGTCGCCTTCAAGACACAACTAGTGTCCCCAATACTAGCCATCACTTTGCTGGCAGAAGTATTGTGCCAGAATACCCAACTTTGTGCCTGAATAGTTCATTCTCATATCTTCAGGGTCTTCCATGGGCCAGGCCTTATGCTAAAGATTTGAGTATGTCCACACATTAACTCCCTAGATTGTGAATAGCACCCTGCAAAATAGCTATTACTATGCCATTTTACAGATGAGGGAGCTTGAGCTCAGAGAAGCTAAGTCATTTGCCTGTGGGCACATGCATCTTCTGATTGTGAGGCCATGGATGTAGCCACATCAGACAGACCTGGGATCAAACCCCAGCCGCGCCACTGACAGGCTGTGCAAACTTGGCACACCTGTCATCTTCCTGAGGTTCCATTTCTTCATCTGCAGGGATGAATTGTTATGGAAATCAAACAACGTACAGGAAAGTACAAGTAAGATACCCAAACATGGTAGGCACTTCATAACTAGTCTGTTCATTTTCCCTTCCTCCCTATTCTTTCCAGCAGGAGTAAGGTGGGCAATCAGATGTGAGCTCTAAAACGGAGGGAGGTCCACCATTTCAGCTCCTTTGGAGTACTTCCAGCTCTGGGCACTCACTGCTACATGGTGACACTCCTTTCCTGATTGGACAATAAAGCCCTTTCTCACAGGTACCTTCCATTAGATAGAAAGGTTAAGTATCAGTATTCCCAGATGGTAAATGTGCTGAGATACTGAAACACTTTTACGAGGGAGGAAACTTCTTCCCAGGAAATTCATAGTTCTTCAAGAGTCCAGCGGGATTTGAATGCCCAGAAACAGGAGATGGACTAGGCCAGCATGAGGTCAGGGTCTTTACCGTGTTCTGCTCGCATACCCGTAAAAGAATTGTACACTTTTTAAAAGTTGATCTCAAAAACTTTTGTTATTTCTTGCACATTACAGAAATTGACATTTTAAAAGAAAACTTTCACATCATTTTTTTAAATACACTCAATGGAAAAAATGTCAATATAAGAAGTGAGGAATCCTTTTCTAAGACAAAAATCCAGAAGCCATGCAAAAAGGGGAAGGAGGGGAATGTATACATACATATACATACATATACATACATACATATATACATATATGATAAATCTGGCTACCCACACACTCAACATACCATGAGAAAAATCAAAATGCGAGTGCCAGAAATACTCAAACTACATCCCAAAGGGACATACAAATCACTGGTAGACAAATGACTCAATAGAAAAATGGATAAAAGATTTGAACAACCAGTTCACAGATAAATAAAAATGCATTCATGCATCCATCTTAGACATATAAAAATATGCTCAACTTCACTCTTATTAAGGAAAAACAAATTAGAAACCCACCAAGATATCATTTTTAATCTAGTAGACTGGCAAAAATAAAAAAGATTGATAATACATTAGGATGGTAAAGATTCAGATAAACAAGTTCTCTCACATAGTCCTTGTGGGACTGAAAATTAGTACAGCACTTATGGTGGATAATTTGGCATTATCTATCAAAATCATCAGTATACATACCTTTTGCCTTGGGATTTTCCTCTTCTCAGAATTAATCCTTACAGATATTTTCACACATGGGAATTGCACTGTACCAGGTCATTCTATGTAACACTGTAATATCAAAAGATTGGAAACCATCTAAATATCCATCAATAGGTGACTGGTTAAATAAGGTACCATACATACATACAAAGGAAAGTCATGTGATTGTTAAAAATAATAACAGGGCTTCCCTGATGGCGCAGTGGTTGAGAGTCCGCCTGCCGATGCAGGGGACGCGGGTTCGTGCCCCGGTCCGGGAAGATCCCACGTGCTGCGGAGCGGCTGGGCCCGTGAGCCATGGCCGCTGAGCCTGTGCGTCCGGAGCCTGCGCTCCGCAACGGGAGAGGCCACAACAGTGAGAGGCCCGCGTAATGCAAAAATAAAATAAAATAAAATAAAATAAAAAATAACAAAGCTCTTAATGAACTAATATGAAAACACCTCTGAGATAAATTAAATGAAAAAAGTATAAGACCACGGACATGGTATTCTACCATGAGTGTGCCAGGGATAGAAAAGAATATATGCTTGTTGAGATACACATACACATATGTATATAAAACCTCAGATAGTCACAAGGATTTGACAACAGTTACCTCTGGAGAGAAGGACGGACTGGGGGATAGAAGAGAGTTTTCACTGTATATGACCGTTTATTGCTCTCGAATTCTGGACCATGTCATCGTATTACCTATTCATAAACATTTAAATATATAAAAATAAACAGAAATCAAAGAGAACACAGGAGGTCAGTGGACAGAACTGAACCTAACAAATCCAACGAGCAGCCCCTACACTAGGCCAAGGCCGCCTCAGGGAGTGATGACAGTTAGGTTTGGTGGCAAGTCAGAAAGGGTCCCCTGCCAGGCTCGAGTTGGCTGGGAGCTCTCCTAGTGAGTGATTGAATGTTCCTGATCTGCCACCAGACCCCCAGGCTGGAGAAGCCACCGTCACTGTCCCTGCTGCCCACAGAACAGGGAGCTGTGGGCCTGGTCATCCCTCCTACACAGCACCTGCCAGGTGCAGGAGTGACAGGCTCTCAGGTGGGGCTCCTGACACGTGAAGTGAGCCCCTCCCCTCCAGCGGCTCTGGGCTTCTGTAGAATAACCTCCTCTGAGGAGGACTGCGTGTGAGGACTGCACTCTTGGACCTTACCAGCCTCTGCAGACCCAACTCTCTACCTCCTTCCCTGCTGAGGCCGCCCCACGAGCAAGACCCTCTTCTTCTGTGTGGTGAGAACTTTTAAGATCTAGTCTTTTAGGCCCCTTCCAACTGCACCCCTGCAGTGGTCTCCAAGGGGCTGACACTTGGCCCACACAATCACGCAGCACACTACACATCACCCAGTCTCAAGGGCTCTCTCTTTCAGAATAGATGCAGAGCTGCCTTAATTTACCCCACACAGGACACACAGCGAAATCTGACTGCTTTCCGGGATAGCCCTGGCCTAAACCACCCATCCAGGGGAGCTGCTGAAGAGCATGTTCCCCAACATCACAAGCTCTGCCACCTCTACTAGAAAGCAGTGGAATCCATCTGTACATGCCGCAGACAGATCCGCGCCCTCAGATTTCACCTACCTCACTGGGCCCTAAATTCTTTTACTGTCGAATTTCAGATACACAGAATTAGATTAGTGATAATACTTAGTTCATATCACACCAATACCATGACATCCACATGTTCTACAGGGGAACCCCAGGAGGTGAGGGATGAGAGGTGGGTCCATGACCTGGAGCAGCTGACAACGGTGCCCTTGAGAGTTTCCTCTCTTCCAGCCAATGGCAATGCACTGACATTTACCGGCATTGGGTTACATGGATTTACAGACTATATTATCTCCTTTTAACTTAAGTAACCCTCCCAAAATATTGTAAAATTGGGCCTCAAAGGGGTCTTGGATCAAAGATAACACTAACAAAGCAAGCACAATTGAACAACAAAAAAGAGGCAAACCTGATATATCTCCTGCCAGTTTACAAGGTTGAAAACAGCAACCATCCAATAATCAGGTCTGACAAACAGTCAGCCAAAAAGCCTTGAATTTATCAAGAAAACTATTAGAGATATATTGCTTACACACACTATTGTTAACTATCAACATCACTTCAAGTATACACTAAGCCTTAAAATATTAGCTATGACACTATAAGGAAATACATTTCAAAAGCTCTGTGTGTATGTGTGTGTGTGTGTGTGTGTGTGTGTGTGTTAGCTTAGAATAAAAAGGCATCAGAGAAATTCCTTTTTTTGTAAGAAAAAGTTCAAAATAATCTTTTATGTCAATAGCAAAATATAAATTATTCAATCTTGATCATGTTTGACTTAAGAGTGTATGAGATATTGTATACAGATTGTTTCTCCAAGTTGCTGAACATTTCCTGACTTTATTTCTAAGAAGACTTCCTATTTAAAAAGAAAAAAAAACTTTAGAAATAGTGAATAACAATTAATGCTAAGGTATTCTGAATATCTTGCATCTAATTCATCAATAAGAGACAAAAGAAAGGTTGTACTCAACTCTCAGAATTTGGTGAGGATATTATATGTCCAACAATCTACTTAGAACATCCATTTAGCACATAATTTATAATTAAGTGTATAGTTGTTTATCACTGTTCAATGCCAGGCCATGAGCAGAAAATGACAATGGTGAGGATTATATAGCTGCTTTGAAGAGAAGTCAGAAATTATTTTTAAATTCCCCCTTCACAAAGTTGAAACAGAAATTCATTCTGTTGTATTTTTTAGGCTCCAAACCCAGAAAGCAAATTTATCTGATAGGTGAATTACGTACTTAGGAACAGCTTAAATCTCAGGGTCATTAAATATCTTAACACCTTTCATATTTGGTCTCAAAAAAGTATTTTGTTGTTCATTGAACCGATCAGCTCACAGTTTAATATGACCAAATATCACCTAGTCCTCCTATTCAGCCCACCAGGGCAGGAATGATTACTTTCTTCTTGCACGCTTGTGACACTTCATACATAAATGTAGTATGGCACTGCCCACAAAGAGCCATCATCATGACTCTTATTGCTCTGCAACTAACTAGATGAAATTCTTCTAAGTGTGAAGCCACTTTTCATTTCTTTCCTGCATCTCCCAGAGTGACTGACACAGAGTAGACATCAGTAAGTGTCTATAAAATTAATGTATTTTACTGAACTATCTGTACCATTTCTGAGCTTCTTTAGATTTCAGTGGATATATATTCTGTATCTACCAAGTAACCTGCAAGACTGTGAGTTTCAAGAAGGGCTCAGAGTAAGAGCAGATTCTTTAGTGGGTACAGGCTGTCACTCGGGCCTATGACCCAACAGATTCAATGGTACTCAAAGTTTTTTGGAATAGGAAATCTCAGTAAGAGAATCACAGCATAGTCCCATAGAGTTTTGAAGCAAAGCTGTGCCTTTCTGAGCTGATAACTATTCTTCCTTTGCGAAGAAGACCCTGGCATGCCTCAAGGACTTCACAGAGTCTAAACCCTTGACTGTGTGCTTGGTTCCCCACAGAGCCAAGTCTGAGATGGAGACTGGTGTACAGGAGGCATACTGGGGACTGCACTTGGGTGCAACAACTGTAAGAGAGTGAAAGAGTCAGGACTAGGCAAGGGGAGGAGTTGAACTGTGATGCAGTTGCAACAGAGGCCTCAGTTGATCACACAGGGAGTTCTAGAGTTGGGATGTTTCTATAAAGTTGTCTTGCCTTGAAGAGGAAAGGGAGCCATGTTTTGCCACATCACCCCAGGTACTGGATGTGATCTTTGCCCCAGGGAAGGGAGCATAACTTTGAGCAATGCTGCTTCCATGGGCTCTGGGAAATTTCCAGAAGGGGAACAACTGTGATCATGTTCTCATAATAGTGTCATTATAGCAGGGTAATGAGTGTCTCAGTCCTGAATTGGGGCCTATGGGCAGGGTGCCATAGGATCCACTGTATCATTGCCTCTGAGTGACTATGTTGCTTGAGCTTCCTGTCATGAATTGAGTGCTCTCTGATCCACTAAGCCATAAGGGTTGGTGTGTACAGAAATTATTTCTTTTCAAATGGAAGTGGTACCTATGAGATCAGGTTCAAGTAGATCTATATGGCATAAGCAAGTTACATCTACCACCTTCTGCTGTAGTGCTGCTGCTCCTTCACTTCACACCTGTGCCCTTATGAGGACCTCCCTTTGCGTAGTTGACAGAGAAAGAAAGACTTGAGCCTGGTTTACAGGTGCTCTAGCCAGAAGTGGATGCTGCCATATTACAGTCTAATTAGGCATGACCCTCAAGGATAGTGGTGAAGGAAATTCCAGCCAGTAGGCAGAGCTTGGAGCAATTCTTATGACTGTTCACTATGGGAGAAGAATAACCTGAGAAATGGATCTACACTGAGTTTGGGACAGTGGCTAACACCCAGTTAGGGACTTGGAAAGAATAAGAATGTAAGATCGGTGACAAGAAAGTTTGTGTAAGAGGAATGAGGATGGACATCGGAAATAAGAGTGTGGGGATATTTGTGTCCCATGTGAAAGTTCACTAGAGGGCATCCATTGCAGAGGAGTCACTTAATACTAAGGTGGCCACATCCACCAAATGGAATTATGAATCTAGATTGGATCAGCTAACAGCAGAAACCAAGGCTAAACACCATTTCCCAGGAGGACCCATTAATCGTCAACTACCCATTAGCAACTGTGCTATATTGGACTCATCAGTTTGCCTGAAATGGGATAAATTACTATTTGGGAGTATTGGTTTCTCTTCGCTGCCTGCCATGTTTTTGCAAGCATACCATCTGTGGAATTAGAGAAAATCTTATTTACCATTATTAAATCCCATACGAGAGAGATTGGTTCAAGATGGCGGAGTAGAAGGACATGCGCTCACTCCCTCTTGCGAGAGCACCAGAATCACAACTAACTGCTGAACAATCATCGACAGGAGGACACTGGAACTCACCAAAAAAGATACCCCACATCCAAAGACAAAGGAGAAGCCACAATGAGATGGTAGGAGGGGTGCAATCACAATAAAATCAAATCCCATAACTGCTGGGTGGGTGACTCACAAACTGGAGAACACTTATACCACAGAAGTCCACCCACTGGAGTGAAGATTATGAGCCCCAGG
>NC_041224.1:61244216-61245060 GCF_002837175.3 Physeter macrocephalus
CCCCACGTCAGGCTTCCCAACCTGGGGGTCCAGCAACAGGAGGAGGAATTCCCAGAGAATCAGACTTTGAAGGCTAGTGGGATTTAATTGCAGGACTTCGACAGGACTGGGGGAAACAGAGACTCCACTCTTGGAGGGCACACACAAAGTAGTGTGCACATCAGGACCCAGGGGAAGGAGCAGTGACCCCAGAGGAGACTGAACCAGACCCACCTGCTAGTGTTGGGGGGTTTCCTGCAGAGGCAGGGGGTGGCTCTGTCTCACCGTGAGGACAAGGACACTGGCAGCAGAAGTTCTGGGAAGTATTCCTTGGCATGAGCCCTCCCAGAGTCTGCCATTAGCCCCACCAAAGAGCCCAGTAGTCTCCAGTGTTGGGTTGCCTCAGGCCAAACAACCAACAGGGAGGGAACTCAGCCCCACCCATCAGCAGACAAGTGGATTAAAGTTTGACTGAGCTCTGCCCATCAGAGCAACACCCAGCTCTATCCACCACCAGTCCCTCCCACCAGGAAACTTGCACAAGCCTCTTAGATAGCCTCATCCACCAGAGGGCAGAAAGCAGAAGCAAGAAGAACTATAATCCTGCAGCCTGTGGATAAAAACCACATTCACGGAAAGATGAACAAGATGAAAAGGCAGAGAGCTATATACCAGATGAAGGAACAAAATAAAACCCCAGAAAAACAACTAAATGAAGTGGAGATAGGCAACCTTCGAGAAAAGGAATTCAGAATAATGATAGTGAAGATGATCCAGGACCTCAGAAAAAGAATGGAGGCAAATATCGAGAAGATGCAAGAAATGTTTAACAAAGACCTAGAAGAATTAAAGAACAAACACCTAG
>NC_041224.1:61245231-61246035 GCF_002837175.3 Physeter macrocephalus
AATTCACTGCCACAGAACAGAATAAAGAAAAAAGAATGAAAAGAAATGAAGCCACCCTAAGAGATCTCTGGGACAATATTAAATGCAACAACATTCGCATTATAGGGGTCCCAGAAGGAGAATATAGAGAGAAAAGACCCGAGGAAATATTTGAAGAGATTATACTTGAAAAATTCCCTAACATGAGAAAAGAAATAGCCACCCAAGTCAGAAAGTGCAGAGAGTCCCGGGCAGGATAAACCCAAGAAGAAACACACTGAGACACATAGTAATCAAACTGATAAAAATTAAAGACAAAGAAAATTATTGAAAGCCACAAGGGAAAAATGACAAATAACATACAAGGGAACTCCCATAAGGTTAACAGCTGATTTGTCAGCAGAAACTCTACAAGCCAGAAGGGAGTGGCATGACATATTTAAAGTGATGAAAGGGAAGAACATACAACCAAGATTACTCTACCCAGCAAGGATCTCATTCAGATTTGATGGAGAAATCAAAAGCTGTACAGACAAGCAAAAGCTAAGAGAATTCAGCACCACTCTACAAGAGACCCACTTCAGACCTAGGGACACATACAGACCGAAAGTGAGGGGATGGAAAAAGATAGTCCATGCAAGGGGACATCAAAAGAAAGCTGTAGTAGCAATACTCATATCAGATAAAATAGACTTTAAAATAAAGAATGTTACAGGAGACAAGGAAGGACACTACGTAATGATCAAGGGATCAATCCAAGAAGAAGATATAACAATTATAAAAATATATGCACCCAACATAGGAGCACCTCAATACATAAGGCAA
>NC_041224.1:61246983-61248526 GCF_002837175.3 Physeter macrocephalus
CCTAAAGGAACTAGAGAAAGAAGAACAAACAAAACCCAAAATTAGTAGAAAGAAAGAAATCATAAAGTTCAGAGCAGAAATAAATGAAACAGAAACAGAGAAAACAATAGCAAGATCAATAAAACTAAAAGCTGCTTCTTTGAGAAGATAAACAAAATTGATAAACCTTTAGCCAGACTCATAAGGAAAAAGAGGGAGAGGACTCAATGAGATTACAAATGAAAAAGGATAAGTTACAACAGACATCGCAGAAATAGAAAGCATCCTAAGAGACTACTACAAGCAACTCTATGTCAATAAAATGGACAACCTGGAAGAAATGGACAAATTCTTAGAAAGGTATAACCTTCCAAGACTGAACCAGGAAGAAATAGAAAATATGAACAGACCAATCACAAGTAATGAAATTGAAACTGTGATTAAAAATCTTCCAACAAACAAATGTTCAGGACCAGATAGCTTCACAGGTGAATTCTAACAAACATTTAGAGACAAGCTAACACCCATCCTTCTCAAACTCTTCCAAAAAATTGCAGAGGAAGGAACACTCCCAAACTCATTCTATGAGGCCACCATCACCCTGATACCAAAACCAGCCAAAGACACTACAAAAAAAAAGAAAATTACAGAACAATATCACTGGTGAATATAGACACAAAAGTCCTGTAACAAAATACTAGCAAACAGAATCCAACAACACATTAAAAGGATCATACACCATTATCAAGTGGGATTTATCCCAGGGATGCAAGGATTCTTCAATATACGCAAATCAATCAATGTGATATACCATATTAACAAATTGAAGAATAAAAACCATATGATCATCTCAATAGATGCAGAAAAACCTTTTGACAAAATTCAACACCCATTTATGATAAAAGTTCTCCAGAAAGTGGGCATAGAGGGAACCTACCTCAACATAATAAAGGTCATACACAACAAACCCACAGCAAACATCATTCTCAATGGTGAAAAATTGAAAGCATTTCCTCTAAGACCAGGAACAAGACATGGATGTCCACTCTTGCCACTATTATTTAACATAGTTTTGGAAGTCCTAGCCATGGCAATCAGAGAAGAAAAAGAAATAAAAGGAATACAAATTGGAAAAGAAGAAGTAAAATTGTCACTGTTTGCAGATGATATGATACTATACATAGAGAATCCTAAAGATGGCACCAGTAAACTACGAGCTAATCAATGAATTTGGTAAAGCTGCAGGATACAAAATTAATGCACAGAAATCTCTTGCATTCCTATACACTAATGATGAAAAATCTGAAAGGGAAATTAAGGAAACACTCCCATTTACCACCGCAATAAAAAGAATAAAATACCTAGGGAGAAAAAAGACCTTTATGCAGAAAACTATAAGACACTGGTGAAAGAAATTAAAGATGATACCAACAGATGGAGAGATATATCATGTTTTTGGATTGGAAGAATCAATATTGTGAAAATGACTACACTACTCAAAGCAATCTACAGATTCAGTGCAATCCCTATCAAATTACCAATGGCATTTTTTACAGAACTAGAA
>NC_041224.1:61249266-61259994 GCF_002837175.3 Physeter macrocephalus
ACCATACACAAAAATAAACTCAAAATGAATTAAAGACCTAAATGTAAGGCCAGACACCATCAAACTCTTAGAGGAAAACATAGGAAGAATACACTTTGACATAAATCACAGCAAGATCTTTTTTGATCCGCCTCCTAGAGTAATGGAAATAAAAACAAAAATAAACAAATGGGACCTAATGAAACTTAAAATCTTTTGCAAAGCAAAGGAAACTATAAACAAGACGAAAAGACAACCCTCAGAATGGGAGAAAATATTTACAACAAATCAACGGACAAAGGATTAATCTCCAAAATATATAAACATCCCATGCAGCTCAATATTTAAAAACAAACAACCCAATTAAAAAATGGGCAGAAGACCTAAATAGACATTTCTCCAAAGAAGACATACAGATGGCCAAGAAGCACAGGAAAACCTGCTCAACATTACTAATTATTAGAGAAATGTAAATCAAAACTACAATGAGGTATCACCTCACGCCAGTTAGAATGGGCATCATCAGAAAATCTACAGACAACAAATGCTGGAGAGGGTGTGGAGAATAGGGAACCCTTTTGCACTGTTAGTGGGAATGTAAATTGATACAGCCACTATGGAGAACGTATAGAAGTTCCTTAAAAAACTAAAAATAGAATTACCATATGACCCAGCAATCCCACTACTGGGCATATCCAGAGAAAACCATAATTCAAAAAGACACATGCACCCCAATGTTCATTGCAGCACTATTTACAATAGCCAGGTCATGGACGTAATCTAAATGCCCATTGACAGACGAATGGATAAAGAAGATGTGGGACATATATACAATGGAATATTACCCAGCCGTGAAAAGGAACAAAATTGGGTCATTTGTAGAGTCGTGGATGGATCTAAAGACTGTCATACAGAGTGAAGTAAGTCAGAAAGAGAAAAACAAATATCGTATATTAACGCATATATGAGGAACCTATAAAAATGGTACAGATGAACCTTTTTGCAGGGCAGAAATAGAGACACAGATGTAGAGAACCAACGTATGGACACCAAGGGGGGAAAGTGGGGGTGGGGGGTGGGATGAACTGGAAGATTGGGATTGACATATATACACTGATATGTATAAAATGGATAACTAATAAGAACCTGCTGTATAAAAAAATAAATAAAACAAAATTTTTTTTAAATCTCATATGACATTTATTTTTTACCAAAATACTCACTTCATAGCAATAGAAATGCATCAATAGACCCCTGCCTATGAAATTCACTGGTTTTATCACCATACCCCATCACCCAGAAGCAGGTTCCCTAATAAAACAGAGAATGACCTGCTAAAGACTTTTTGTGGTGTCTACTGGAAGATAACACCTGCAAGGCTGAAGTGCTGCCCTGAAGGGTCTGGGAACTAAGGTGTAAAACTGGAAATGGCTACTCTCACTGTTACACCTGATAAATCACTGGAAGAGCTCTTGTTTCCTATCCACACAGCTTGGGCTCTGCTACTTTTGTGATCTAGGTCCTCCGGAAAAGTATTATTTCTTCAGGAGATAAAATAATTAAATGTGAAGTTGAGTATGCCACCTGACCATTTAGGATTCCTCAGGTCACTGAATAGTCAGGCTGAGAAAGGAGAATTTACTGTCTGGGGTTATTGGTATCAATTATCAAGGGAAAATTAGGTTGCTGCTATACAGCTGGTGCAGGAATGACCATATCTGGGACCTGGGAGAGTCAATGGGGTGCCATTTAGAATCTGGAAATAGTTAAAGAATAGTAATTGCATGTCCAATATTAAAGTTCAATTAAAGACTAAAGTAACCCAATAAAGTCATGGAAAAACAAGGATTCAGACCACTTGGGTATGAAGGTATTTTCATCAAGTAAATAACCCCAAAGAGCCCCAAATAGCCAAGGTACTGACTGAGGGACAAGGCCCCTTCATGGATTTGCAATGGGAGGTTCCGGAGGGAGATTATAATGTGGGAGAGAGAAAATCCAGCCCTCCTCACATCAGGTGGCATCTTCAGAAGTAGCTGAATTTCCTCCATTGTTCTAGTTCCCACTGGAAAGGTCTGCCATGATCATAGCTTCTACCAGGTGACCCTGGCCCTGGGCTCTGGTTACACTGACTTTTTCCTCTCTCCTTATACCTAACACTTTAGTGCCTTCTTGCTGTTGCTAATCTTTGGGTTATCTTATTTCCCCTATTTTATTTCGCAGCTTTCCTATCACCTTTGTGACCAATTCCCTGCATTAAATTCCTTCTGTTCTAAGGTTTCATGTGGTTTCTATTTCTTTTTTTTTAATTGAACTATAGTGGATTGTCTATTTCTTAATTAGACCCTGACAATTAACTGTTCATGAAGAGGGAACTGGTTAAAGGATGATAATGACAATCACAATAGTTTATATATATTAAGAATTTACTAAGATCCAGGCCCTGTGCTAGAGATTTTATAGGCATTAACTAATTTAATCCTCTCAATAACTCTAAAAGGTATCCCCATTTTTTTCAAGAGGCAGCACAACTTGCTTGAAGTTACACACTCAATGGCCCAAGTGAGACTTGAACACAAGTCTGTGTGACACTAAATTCATATTCATCATAGTCATTCATCACCATAATGTATATTGTACAAACATCAAAACAATATTTTCAAAAAATAACTATACAGAAAAATGCCCCTAATATAATATTGTTTTTAAAAGTAAGATTAAAAATCTCCATGTATGGGATCCTAAGAGTTTTTTTAAAAATCTGATATGTATTTATCTTATAAATGGTACTGGATATGTCAAAACCAGCCATTTCTACATGGAATTACAGGCCATTTTTATTTTCCTTCATATGCGCCTATCTACTTTTCTGAATTTTTCCCTTTTAAAAAATGGATGCGTAGAATCCTGCATTAGTCAGGATTAGGTATGACACCTCCAAGACTTTATCAAAGACCCAGACCCATGCCCTCTTGTGGCTCCATCCACCTCGGTGTGCCACCTAGGGCCTTCCCATTCTCATACCAGCAGCAGGAAAGAGAAAGGGAGAGCCCTGCCCTTTGAAGGAGCCTTCCCAGAAATGGCATACACTTCTTGTTTCCATAGCATTGACCAGAAGTTAGTCACAGGGTCACCTCGGGCTACAAGGGAAGCAGTAAATATAGCCATTCAGCTGAGTGACAATGTGGGTTCAGTTAGTTAAGAATGGATGTGCAGGGACTTCCCTGGCGGTCCAGTGGTTAAGACTTCACCTTCCAATTCAGGGACTGTGGGTTCGATCCCTGGTGGGGGAGCTAAGATCCCACATGCTTCACGGCCAAAAAACCAAAACATAAAACAGAAGCAATATTGTAACAAATTCAATAAAGACTTTAAAAATGGTCCACATCAAAAAAAAATCTTAAAAAAAAAAGAATGGATGTGCAGGCAATTGGCATTCTCTTGCACAGACCCTTAGAATCAGTATAAAATAAAAAATAAATTATGTTGCTTTAATTGCTCAACTCTACTGCACAGTTTCTAACTCACTGGGTTCCATTTATATCCAAACAGAGATGTTTAACCTTTCAGCCTTTACAGAGGGTGTAGTACATGGGGGAGTGATTTTTTAAAATAAACTTTTAATTTTGGAAAAATTTTAAACTTACAGAAAATTGCAAATGTAGTACAGAGAGCTCTTCATTTACCCAGTTTCAGTTTCTCCAAATACTGTCACCTTAAATTACCATGGTGCATTTTTCAGAACTAAAAAGGCAACGTCGGTACATTATCATCCTCTAAACTCCAGATTTTATCAGATTTCACCAGTTTGTCCTTTTTCTGTTCCAGGATCCAACGCAAGATCCCACATTACATTTAGTTATCATTTCTCCCTAGTCTCCTCTAGTCAGTGAGTTTCTCAAGTCTTTCCTTTTCAAATTTTTGTTTCTAATGACCTCAACAGTTTTGAGAAGTACAAGTCAGGCATTTGTAGAATGTCCCTCAGTCTGGGTTTGTCAGATGCTTTCTCAAGGTTGGACTGGGATTACAGGTTTGTAGGAAGCACAGCACAGAGGTGAAGTGCCCTTCCCATTACATGCTATCAGGGGTACCATGTACCCCTGATACTCCTGGTATCTACACAACATCACTGATGATGTTGACCTTCATCACTTGATAAAGGTGGTGTTTGCAAGATTTCTATACTATAAAGTTATTATTTTTTCCTTTCCTATATGCTACCCTTTGGAAGTGAGTAACAGTCCGGGCCATACATGAAGTAGGAGGTGGGGTTATCTACATAAATTATTTGGGATTCCTCTGTAAAGAAGGGTTGCCTCTTCTCACTGGGGGAGTAAAATGTATTGCTTTTGCCTCAAGACATTAACAAGTGATAAGAATATCTTATAGGCATTGTGGTCAGTTCTGGGATATCCTGATATATCCCTAGTTTCAAAGAATATACGATCTTTCAAGGACAAAAAAATATAATGAAAGAGTCATAGTCCAAAGTGAGAGGTGCTCTAAGAGGTGTATGTACCATGGAGCCCGGATTGCTCAGGTGAGAGAGGGTTTATTCACTGGGAGAGAGATGGTCAGAAAAAGCCTCCAGGATGAAAGGACATATGAGGTTAAATACACTTATCGAGTTAAGTAAATTGGAGATCCCATTAACCATTATCCAAAAAAGGGGACAAAAAGCTGGTCTGCAGGCCATGAAACTGCGAGTGTTTGGTTTGCTGAATTTGGGGTGGGAATGTCCAGTAGACATTTGGAAATTCTGACCTGGGTCCTGGGAAGAGGAAGGAGTTTCAGAGACAGATTTGGAAATTTCCCCTGGGATGGGCAGAGGTTCAGGGGGGCCTTGAGAGGGGTTAAGTCTTTATAAGAGAGCATGAAGAGTGAAAAGGGGTGGCAAAAGGAGAAAAGGAAAGGACACAGGGGTCCCTCCTACTTATAAGGTTTCTCAACACACATACTCTACTAAGAGACTCGGACAGGCAGAGGCTTGCACCTTCATTATTCTGTGAAGCAAGATCACATTTACTGGCAGAAATGAAGTATGTGTGGATGGAAATCAGGCTGCACCCAATCTCAAAGCAAATACTCTACACAAGGATTTTTCATTGACTTAATGGTTGTGTAATGGATGATACTGAGCATGACTTCTATCTCCCTGGACCCTTGTGGCAAGATCTCCATGCAAGATTAAAACCAAGGAAAGATGTCTCTTTCTTGATTTTAAAATGTTCAGGTATGTGTTTGTGCTGATTATGTTATATCTGCTCAACATAGACAATAAATGAAATTAAGAAACAAGTAGTAAAAGTTACTCATAATCCCTCCCCACGAAATGATCAACTACAACTAGAAGTTTTATACATGAACACACACACATATACATACAACAAATAGATATCATAATATAATACATTTATACTGTGGAAAAAAATTTTAAATGATAGATACTTGTATGTAAAAACTAATGTATAGGGGCTTCCCTGGTGGCGCAGTGGTTGACAGTCCGCCTGCCGATACAGGGGACACTGGTTCGTGCCCCGGTCCGGGAGGATCCCACATGCCGCGGAGCAGCTGGGCCCGTGAGCCATGGCCGCTGAGCCTGCGCGTCCGGAGCCTGTGCTCTGCAGCGGGAGAGGCCACAACAGTGAGAGGCCCATGTACCGAAAAAAAAAAAAAACAAAAAACAACTAATGTATATAACCTCTTGGAGATTTTTTAATACCTGTCTTTGCATATCTTATTTCTTAACCAAAATATGGAATCATAGTGTGTACATTGTTTTATAACTCTCCTTTAAAAATATTATCATTAATCATTATTATTACCATCGTGAACATTATTATTTATTGCAACATGTACTTTTAGGGAGGTATCATTATCCTCATTTTACAGGTAAAGAAATCATGGATGACAGACATTAAGTAAATTGTGATCCAGAGCCATTTTAACCCAGTCTTGCAGAGTCCAAACCCATGGAGTTTATGTCAATACATGCTCATTTAGAATATTAGTTTAAAATTAATTGTTCAATTTATTAAAATTACAAATACACTGTATAGCACAGGGAACTCTATTCAATACTCTGTAATGACCTATATGGGAATAGAATCTAAAAAAGAGTGGATATATGCATATGTATAACTGATTCACTTTGCTGTACAGCAGAAACTAACACATTGTAAATCAACTATACTCCAATAAAAATTAATTTAATTAATTAATTAATTAATTAAATTACAAATATAATTATTCAATTTACAATATTAATCACTTTCCTATTTTCCTTATAAGTGTAGAAGATTTTAATAATCATTAATAAGGAGCTTGTATTAATTTTGGTCCTATTTACAAATTTAATTAAATGCTTTAAATATTTCAAATTGAATTTTGAATCTAATATAGTCAATTTCCTTTTTAAGTATTTCAGTATCTGATTTACAGGGAGACCTCTCTGAAGTATTTAAGAATATTTGTAAATCCAATAAGTTAAATATAAATATGAATCTAAAATACCTTTAATTGTTCCCATACTGTTTACAAAATAAGTGAGATTTAAACATTAAGCAACGAATTTAAACAAATTATTTAATTACACATTATAAGTTAGAATTGCAATCCTAGCATGCCAAATTCTATGAAACATTACAAACACCTAAAGTACCAAACAGAAACAAATTCATTAAAATATAAATATTATTACTGCTTGTTTGATTTACTTCTTCATCTTTATAATGAATTCTAAATAACCTTGAATCAAAATACACCTATCTGGTTCTAGGTTATGGAATGGAGGAGTAGCCTGTATTAGATTAACTCTCTTGCCAATAACAATTGTAAATCCTGGACAAAATATAAAAAACAACTGTGTGAAGGCACTGGAGAGCAACCCAAAGTAGAGAGAAATGGGAAGGATATTATCCTTGAAGAAGAGAAGCTCACTGAGTGAGACCGACATTTAATCAGCTTTTCCCCTTGGGGCATTTCGTAGTTTACTGAAGTGCCTAGGCAAATAGAGCTCAAGCAGAGAGTAGCAGTTTTACTAGTATGAGACAGAATTCAGAGTTTTGGAAATGATCCAGAAGCACTGGAAATCAGGGAGAAGGAAGGGGCAGGGGAGAGAACAACCCAGAAAGGAATCAGTCACAAAAGAAGGAGATCCAAAATTTTAATATAAATATCCCTTTAATCCTTGACTAATTCCTAAATTGTGCATGCACAGGACAAGACTTGAAGAAACTCAGCAAAAAAAGAGGCTAAGGAACTGAGCTGAGATTTTAGCAGCTGCCTAGGACTCAGAATTTTAAGTTTGGCATTTAAGTCCAACCAAAACAGAGGAGCTTGGCAAACAGCTAGAGCTTTCCACTGACATTCCTGAAGAGCTACACCTTAGGAGCAAAGACCACATCTGAGGACCAAGGGAAAAACTGAATATGCCTTCTCTAATGAAGGCTAAAACTAAGTCCCCAAGGATCAAGATAATCTGCAAGTAATTTAACTGTTGCCACAACAAAATGCAATATTCTTTAGAGGAAGATAACTTAACCCAGATTTTCTATAACATATTGTATACAATGACCAATAAGTGACTCATATGTTCAATTTGGAATTAGCTGAAACAAGTATAATAAATATGATAGAGAAACTATAGGAAAATGTAGCCACAGTGGATGAACAAACAGGGAATCTCAATGGAGAAATGAGAAAAGTTTTTTAAAGAACCAGATAGAAATTCCAGAATTCTAGAAATTCTAGATGCATAACCTAAATCTAATCATGAGAAATTATCAGACAAACTCAAATTGACTTATATTCTACAAAATACTTGCCCTGTAATACTTTAAAATATCAAAGCCATGGAAGTCAAGGAAACACAAAAAAACTGTTTTATAATGCTCAGCATACAGATTCTGTATATTAGATTAATACTCATCATAGTCATTCATCACCATAATGCATATTATAAGCCATCAAAACTATTTTGAAGAATATATAGAGAAAAGTGTTTAAGATATAATATGAGCTTCTTAAAAGTAAGATTAAAAACTCAATGTATAGGATCCTAAGAGTTTTATTTTTTAATAAAAATAGCTAATAGCTGTCTATCTAGCTATCTCATAAATATACTAGATATGATGATAAAGAACACCCTTCTTTACACAAGATTGCCAGCTAACAAATGTAAAAGTAATGATAAAAATTATCATTTTACTACAACTGAAAAAAATTAATTCAGGCAAGCTTGTCAATGGATGCCAAAGCATTTGAATGAAAGGTTGGCTGGGGACCAGCTATTCACATAGTTCATCAGTCTCACACCACAGGTGTGATATTAACAAGAGGGAAAAATTTACATTGGAGGAATCAGGTTGTCAACACCTTAACACAATGATCAATCTTATCATCCTTCATGGTAAGACAGCAAGACATATATGCCACCTGGTGTGATGTAATATGAACAACACAGTAGTACCTGAATGTTCTTTCCAAAAATATGTAACCTCAGTTTAACTTATTATTTATATTTAATTTTCATTTAATGAGAAATCTGGGGATGGAGGAACAGGTTAAATTGACACCATGAGGAATCAACCAAACAAATCCAGAAGGTAGAAGATACTGCTGGAAAAATGCCCAAGTCCCTTGAAAAAAAATCCCATGATGAAAAAAATGCAGTCTCCTGACTGTTCTCGATTTTAGAAGACTTTAAGACATGTAACCATGTTACATTGACCCTTGATTGGATTTTGGTTTGAATAAATTAAATTTTAAATATAGTTTTGGGATAATTAGAAAATTTTAAATATAGGCTGAGTATTAGAGATGATATTAAGGAATTGTTAATTTGGTTAGAGGTGACAATGTGTTGTGATTAAGTAGGAAATGTCCTTACTCTTTGGAAATGCTTTAGTGATGTATTATTGTTCTCAATTATTTGATCCTTCTTTTCTGGATAAGAATTATATATCCTCCCCTCCCTTCATCTCTTGCCCTGTGATTTACAGGCCTTCCTCTAGAAGGAGTATATTTTCCCTCTCCATTGACATCATGCTGGCCTTTGGTCAGTGAAATATAAGCAGAAGTGACACTTTGCCATTCTGACAGAAGCTTGAAGTGGCAGTGCAAATTTCTGCCTGCTCTCTTCTTCTTTTCCTTCTTCCATGGGAATGGCATGACCTAGCTAGGGGCTGCTCCTTCATCCTGGATCCCAGGATGAAGAGAGAGGTGAAATAGACTCAGCCTATCCATACGCTGGAGTATAGCCACTGGTGATTAACAACTTACATGTAACGTGAAGGAAAATAAACCTTTGTCGTATGTTGCTGAGGTTTGGGGTTGCTTTTTACAGCAGCATCACTTAGTGTAAGCTGAGCTTCCACTCTGATACAGAGGCATATTGGGGTATTCAGGGATGATATATTTTTAATTGTTTAGCAAAAATTCAAAGAAATATGAAATATAAAAAAAACCAAATGAAAATTTCAGAATTTAAAAAGCAACAACTGAAATTAAAAAAATAAAAACAACAACTCACTGGATGGGCTCAGTAGAAGAGTGGAGATGACAGAGGAGTGAACCTAAAGCTAGAAGGATAGAAATGATCCAATCTGAGCAACAAAGAGAAAACAGATGAAAAGAATAAACAGAAATTCAGGAATCTGCTGTACAATATCATGCCTATAATTAACAATAAGCTATTACACACTTAAAATTTTGTTAAGCTAGTAGATTTCATGTTAAATGTTCTTACCACAATAAAAACAAACAAAAAATCATAACCATCAACAATGACAAAGCTAAGGTAATAAGGTGGTACTAAGAAGCATGGACTATTAAAAATAAATGAATCTAAGGACTTCCCTGGTGGTCCAGCGGTTAAGACTCTGCACTCCAAATGCAGGGGGCCCAGGTTCGATCCCTGGTCAGGGAACTAGATCTCACATACCACAACTGAAAGATCTTGCATGGTGCAACTAAAGATCCCGCATGCCACAACCGCAGCCAAATAAAAATAAATAAATAAATGAAATAATTTTAAAATAAATAAATAAATCTAGTACTCTGAAAAAAACTCACTGTGTATAAAATAAATAAGCCATGGGGATGTATTATATAGCATAAGGAACACGGTCAATAATATTGTAATAACTTTGTATGACGACAGAAGGCTGCTAGAGCTCTGGTGGTGATCACTTCATAATGTATGCAAATGTCAAATTGCTATGTAGTACCCCTGAAACTAACATAAAATTGTACACCAACTATATTTCTTTTTTTTTAACATCTTATTAGAGTATAATTGCTTTAAAATTGTGTCAGTTTCTGCTTTATAACAAAGTGAATCAGTTGTACATATACATATGTCCCCATATGTCTTCCCTCTTGCATCTCCCTCCCTGCCACCCTCCCTATCCCACCCCTCTAGGTTGTCACAAAGCACCAAGCTAATCTCCCTGTGCTGTGCGGCTGCTTCCCACTAGCTATCTATTTTACGTTTGGTAGTGTATATATGTCCATGCCACTCTTTCACTTTGTCCCAGCTTACCCTTCCCCCTCCCCGTATCCTCAAGTCCATTCTCTAGTAGGTCTGCATCTTTATTCCCATCTTGCCCCTAGGTTCTTCTGACCATATTCTTTTTTTTTTTATTCCATATATATGTGTTAGCATATGGTATTTGTTTTTCTCTTTCTGACTTACTTCACTCTGTATGACAGTCTCTAGGTCCATCCACCTCACTACAAATAACTCAA
>NC_041224.1:61263070-61264534 GCF_002837175.3 Physeter macrocephalus
AGTTGTTACTTCTCCTTTTTCATTTCTAATTCTATTGATTTGGGTCTTCTCCCTTTTTTCTTGATAAGTCTGGCTAATGGTTAATCAATTTTGTTTATCTTCTCAAAGAACCAGCTTTTAGTTTTATTGACCTTTGTTATAGTTTCCTTCATTTCTTTTTCATTTATTTCTGATCTGATCTTTATGATTTCTTTCCTTCTGCTAACTTTGGGGTTTTTTTTGTTCTTCTTTCTCTAATTGCTTTAGGTGTAAGGTTAGGTTGTTTATTTGAGATGTTTCTTGTTTCTTAAGGTACGCTTGTATAGCTATAAACTTCCCTCATAGAACAGTTTTTGCTCCATCCCATAGATTTTGGGTCGTTGTGTTTCCATTGTCATTTGGTTCTAGATTTATTTTTTTTCGGTACGCGGGCCTCTCACAGTTGTGGCCTCTCCTGTTGTGGAGCACAGGCTCCAGATGCGCAGGCCCAGTGGCCATGGCTCACGGGCCCAGCCGCTCCGCAGCATGTGGGATCCTCCCAGACCGGGGTACGAACCCATGTCCCCTGCATTGGCAGGCAGACTCTCAACCACTGGGCCACCAGGGAAGCCCTAGATATTTTTTGATTTCCTCTTTGATTTCTTCAGTGATCTCTTGGTTATTAAGTAGTGCATTGTTTAGCCTCCATGTGTTTGTATTTTTTACAGATTTTTTCCTGTAATTGATATCTAGTTTCATAGCGTTGTGGTCGGAAAAGATACTTGATACGATTTCAATTTTCTTAAATTTACCAAGGCTTGATTTGTGATCCAAGATATGATCTATCCTGGAGAATGTTCCATGAGGACTTGAGAAGAATGTGTATTCTTTTGTTCTTGGATGGAATGTCCTATAAATATCCATTAAGTCCATCCTGTTTAATGTATCATTTAAAGCTTGTGTTTCCTTATTTATTTTCATTTTGGATGACCTGTCCATTGGTGAAAGTGGGGTGTTAAAGTCCCCTACTATGATTGTGTTCCTGTCGATTTCCCATTTTATAGCTGTTAGTATTTGCCTTATGTATTGAGGTGCTCCTGTGTATTATTGTAGGTCTTTTCCTTCTCTTGTGTTTCCTGTCTAAAGAAGTTCCTTTAGCATTTGTTGCAAAGCTGGTTTGGTGGTGCTGAATTCCCTTATCTTTTGCTTGTCTGTAAAGCTTTTAATTTCTCCGTCAAATCTGAATGAGATCCTTGCTGGCTAGAGTAATCTTGGTTGTAAGTTTTTCTCTTTCATCACTTTAAATATGTCCTGCCACTCCCTTCTGGCTTGCAGAGTTTCTGCTGAAAGATCAGCTGTTAACCTTATGGGGATTCCCTTATGTGTTACTTGTTGTTTTTCCCTTGCTGCTTTTAATATTTTTTCTTTGTATTTAATTTTTGATAGTTTGATTAATATGTGTCTTGGTGTGTTTCTCCTTGGATTTATCCTGTATGGGACTCTCTG
>NC_041224.1:61265370-61265692 GCF_002837175.3 Physeter macrocephalus
AATGTTGTCCCAGAGGTCTCTGAGACTGTCCTCAATTCTTTTCATTCTTTTTTCTTTATTCTACTCTGCAGTAGTTATTTCCACTATTTTATCTTCCATGTCACTTATCCATTCTTCTGCCTCAGTTATTCTGCTATTGATTCCATCTACAGAATTTTTAATTTCATTTATTGCATTGTTCATCATTGTTGTTTGCTCTTTAGTTCTTCTAGGTCCTTTGTTAAATGTTGTATTTTCTCCATTCTATTTCCAAGATTTTGGATCATCTTTACTATCATTACTCTGAATTTTTTTTCAGGTAGACTGCCTATTTCCTCTTCAT
>NC_041224.1:61265865-61267414 GCF_002837175.3 Physeter macrocephalus
TGTGTTTTGGGGTGTCTGTGGCCTTATTATGATTTTAGGCAGCCTCTGTGCTAATGGATGGGGTTGTGTTCCTGTCTTGCTAGTTGTTTGGCATAAGGTGTCCTGCACTGTAGCTTGCTGGTCGTTGAGTGGAGCTGGGTCTTGGCGTTGAGATGGACATCTCTGGGAGATTTTTGCCATTTGATATTACATGGAGCTGGGAGGTCGCTTGTGGACCAGTGTCCTGAACTTTGTTCTCCCACCTCAGTGGCACAGCCCTGATGCCTGGCTGGAGCACCAAGAGCCGTCCTCCACACGGCTCAGAGTAAAAGGGAGAAAAAAAGAAAGAAAGAAAGAAGAAAATAAAATAAAATAAAGTAAAATAAAATAAAGATTAAAATAAAAAATAATTATTAAGAAAAAAATGTTTTAAGTAATAAAAAAAAAAAGACAGAACCCTAGGACAAATGGTAAAAGCAAAGCTATACAGACAAAATCACACACAGAAGCATACACATACACACTCACAAAAAGAGAAAAAGGGGAAAAAATATCTGTATCATTGCTCCCAAAGTCCACCTCCTCAATTTGGGATGATTCGTTGTCTATTCAGGTATTCCACAGATGCAGGGTACATCAAGTTGATTGTGGAGATTTAGTCCGCTGCTCCTGAGGCTGCTGGGAGAAATTTCCCTCTCTCTTCTTTGTTCACACAGCTCCCGGGATTCAGCTTTGGATTGGCCCCGCCTCTGCGTATAGGTCACCTGAGGGCGTCTGTTCTTCACTCAGACAGGACGCGGTTAAAGGAGCCGCTGATGCAGGGGCTCTGGCTCACTCAGGCCAGGGGGCGGGAGGGGTACGGATGCTGGGCGAGCCTGCGGCGGCAGAGGCCAGCATGACGTTGCACCAGCCTGAGGTGCGCCGTGCGTTCTCCCGGGGAAGTTGTCCCTGGATCATGGGACCCTTGCAGTGGCGGGCTGCACAGGCTCTCGGGAGGGTAGGTGTGGTCAGTGACCTGTGCTCGCACACAGGCTTCTTGGTGGCGGCAGCAGCAGCCTTAGCATCTCATGCCCGTCTCTGGTGTCCGCGCTGATAGCCGCGGCTCGCGCCGTCTCTGGAGCTCCTTTAAGCGGCGCTCTTAATCCCCTCTCCTCGCGCCCCAGGAAGCAAAGAGGGAAGAAAAAGTCTCTTGTCTCTTCGGCAGCTCCAGACTTTTCTTGGACTCCCTCCCGGCTAGCCGCGGCGCACTAACCCCTTCAGGCTGTGTTCACGCAGCCAACCCCAGTCCTCTCCCTGCTTCCGACCGAAGCCCGAGCCCCAGCTCCCAGCCCCCGCCCTTCCCGGCGGGTGAGCAGACAAGCCTCTCGGGCTGGTGAGTGCCGGTCGGCACCGATCCTCTGCGGGAATCTCTGCTTTGCCCTCCGCACCCTGTTGCTGCGCTCTCCTCCACGGCCCCGAAACGCCCCCCCCTCCGCCACCTGCAGTCTCCGCCCACGAAGGGGCTTCTAGTGTGTGGAAACCTTTCCTCCTTCACAGCTCCTTCCCACTGGTGCAGGTCCCCTCCCTATTC
>NC_041224.1:61267450-61290111 GCF_002837175.3 Physeter macrocephalus
GGTACCTGGGGAGTTTCTTGCCTTTTGGGAGGTCTCAGGTCTTCTGCCAGCGTTCAGTAGGTGTTCTGTAGGAGCTGTTCCACATGTAGATGTATTTCTGATGTATTTGTGGGGAGGAAGGTGATCTCCGCGTCTTACTCTTCCGCCATCTTGAAGCTCCTCCAAGCTGTACTCACTCTCTCCCCGGGGAGAAATTCCAACGGCAGGTATTGGTGACACATCCTCTTCTTTAGCAGGTGGCAGACTGGCAACCCCTGGCACAAGGTGGCCATCCCTGGTTTCACATCAACATGATCTCAGGCACAAACCTCCTTGTTTTTCCAATTTTGTCTTTAAGTTACTTGTTGAAACAATTGGCCCGCGGTCCCAAGGACTGTCGCGGCTTTGGCTGGTGGGACTCCTCCAGAGCCAGCAGCCTCAGTGAGGCCGCCCTCCCCTCGGGCTCCAAGGAAGTTCAGTAGCAAGATCTTTTGTGATCCACCTCCGGAAAATTTTCCCCAGGACCAGCCTTCAGATGCCTCTCTTCACTGAATCACAGTTACAATGAACCTCTTTCATATTCTTCTGCGAGGCCGACACCGTGTATGAGGTGCTGGAAGATGAAGCAGGAAAGACTTCTGCAACTCTTCCAGAGTCTTTGCTTCAAAACACTGGACTTATACCTTCCTGCGACCGGAAGACTTCCCCAGCATTTCCCCAGGTCCTGGCTTTGTTAGAAGTGCTAACGAACGAGGTTCAGTGGCCGGATGCACAGCAAGCCAAACGCCAAGACTCCAAGGTTCTCAGCCCAGCGCAGAGCTCTGACTGCCTGAAGCGCAGGGCTCAGGGCACTTGTGGAATCCCAACTATATTTCAATTTTTTAAAAAATCAGTATAGAGAGGTCAAATGGAATTCTAAAGTATGTTCAAGGAAAGTCTGAGAAACAACACTTCAGCAGGGTTTCAGACTACAAAATCAACACACAAAAATCAAACATACTTCAATATACTAACAGTAAAGATGTGAAAAAAATTTAAAACACAAGACCATTTATAACCACTCAAAAGCAAATGAAATACCTAGACATGAATCTAACAAAATATGTACATGATTTGCGGCAGAAAATTATAGAAGACTTTCTCATGTTTCCATGACTTTCCTGGCTTTAACACTTTTAAAGATCACAGGGCAGGTATTCTGCTGAATGTGGGTCAATTGGGGTTTGTATGATGCTCCTTCATGATTAGATGCAGTTTATGCATCTTTAGGATATGAGAGCGATCTGCTTGTGACATCTGTCACCCTATTGATTGCCAGGGTTGATCTGATCTGGCTGGCTAGGTGGGTGTCCCCTTCCTTGATCATTGCTCCACATGCTTCCTCCCAAAGCTGCACACTGACTGGGTCAAAGAGGACGAGCTTCCCTGAAAGAGGAGGACTGATCTTCCACCAAGGGTATAGCTGTGTTCCCCTGCTAGAACCTCCAAACGAGTTCTCAGTTTATGCATCTTTGGCAGGAATATCATAAAAGTGATGCTGCATTCTTCTCGTTGCATCCCCTCAGGGATCACAGGGCTTCAGTTTGTCCCATTACTGATGATGTTCACTTTGTTTGATTAAGGTGTTGTCTCTCAGGCTTTTCCACTTTTTGATGCACAGTTCTATAAGCTTGCACAAATACATGGAATCATGTAAACATTACCATAGACGAGATGCAAACAGTTTCATCACGCCATAAAATATTACTCCAGAAACATTGTAGTGAAGCCCTCCCTCCACCCCTAATACCTGGCAACCACTGATCTGTTCTCCATCTCTGTAGTTTTGCCTGCTCATAATGTCATATAAATGGAATCATACAGTATGTAGCTAAAGTTACTCTATTGTCCTTTGTAATTAATACATATTTATGGGGAAGTAATTTTAAACTATATAATATCCTGCTCCTCATCAAACTTTCCGCCAATTTGTTTACCTATTTATATCAGTATGAACTTGCTGATTAATTAAATGGTTATAATCCATTACTATTATTATGTTTTTGATTCTCAAATTGTCCCTGACTTGACTAATGGGAATCCCTTCAAATTACTATCAGTGTCTTTTTGACATAGTCCCATCATTTTTGAGTACCTCCTGGCTTTCCATCAGAACATATCCCAGGCTTACTTGTGCTTATTCATGTTGGGATGTTCCTTCTCCCAGGTCCTTTTAGTAGACAGATCAAGAGAATACATATGTACACACACACACACACACACACACACACACACACACACACACACACATTTATTTCTATCTCTATCTCTGTTGAAAACTATAAGCTCACACCAATACCTTGAATTCCAATCCAACATCACAGGGTTTATTCAAGTCATGTTTGTAACGCCTTTCTCTAACAGTGAGAAACGTGGCTCCATTCATCCTTAGTATGCTTAGTTATATAACCAATTTTGCATCACCTCCACCAACCCCTCTCTCTTGCAAAATTCCCACTCAGGTTTTGACTTCTCACATAGGACAAGCCCACTGCATGAACACCCTCCTCTCCCTGCTTGGGCTCCAACACCCTATGCCAGGCTGGCCTTCTACATGGATGACCACCTTTCCACTGCTCAGGCTCTGAAACCCAACTCTGGGCCTCCCCAACAACCCCATGTGATTTTCTTCCCCACCCTGCTCAGGACCTGACACTCAAGACGGCCCTTTCCCCTCTCCATTGGTATATCCTCCTCACCTTTCTTGGGCTCTGAGTCCCCAGGATGGGCCACCCCCACTTGTGAATGCATTTCCTATGCCAGCCTGCCCCTCCCCTGCCCCACGGACACCCTTGTCACCCTGTGCTGGCAGCTCTGCTATGAAATAGCCTCCCCATGTTGTTCTGGCTCCTACACTGGGCCTTAGGCCAACTTCCCGCATGGATGGCCTCCTCACGCTGGCAGACAGACAGATTAAGGCAGATCACCTTGGTCAAGTTAAAGCTGGTCTGTGTCCAGTTTGCATTTACCTCTAGAGCAGTACCTGTTCATGGGTCTCAGTTGGTGAACTTTAAACTCCTACATGTGTCTCCTCATAAATGTGAGACTGCCAAAATCTCTGCCTAGCTCTTTAGCCCCTTGGTAACTTTATGTTCATTTTCTTGGAATCTCATGAGCTCAATTTAAGTGTCAACAAATGTTGAGATGGGATTATAAATAGAATTTCAGGCTCACTTCTTTGTATTTCTCTCTCTTCTGGGATCTTTTCCCCTCAAATCCCACCTACCTAGGTAGCCGTGAACTCCAATTTTTGACTCCCTTAGCCCAGTAAACTTGCTGCAGGTTCTATGCTTCTGCTTTATATTCAGTCTCTATGGCCAAAACCGTGAATTGGCAACCACTCTGAGGGGAAAAAGTCACTAAGAATGTAGAACACAGTCGATGCACTTCTCTCTGCTTTAGGACAATAGTCCTTCAAGTCCTAGCTATCTTGCTTACTCTCGAATGCCTTCAAAAGAAGAAAAACACACAAAAAACAGGTTTTTGTAATCAGACAAGAAAAAGGAATAAAAGGTATTCAAATTCGAAGGAAAGAGGTAAACTGTCACTATTTGCAGATGACATGATACTTGATATACAGAATCCTAAACACTCCACACAAAAATTATTAGAACTAATAAATGAATTCCTCAAGGTAGGAGGATATAAGATTAATATACAGAAATCGGTTGCATTTCTTTATACTAACAATGAAATATCAGAAAGAGAAAGTTTTTAAAAATCCCATTTAAAATCCCATTAAAAAAATACCTAGGAATTTAACCAAGGAGGTAAAAGACCTTTATACTGAAAACTATAAAACATTATTAAAGGAAACTGAAGGTGATTCAAAGAAATGGAAAGGTATCCCATGCTCTTGGATTGGAAGAATTAATATTGTTAAAAATGGCCATACTACCCAAGGCAATCTACAGATTTAATGTGATCCCCATCAAAATACCCATGACATTTTTCACAGTATTAGAACAAATAATACTAACATTTATGTGGAAGTACAAAAGATACAGAATTGCCAAAGCAATCCTGAGGAAAAAAACAAACTGGGGGCGTAACCCTTTCAGACTTCTGACAATACAACAAAGCTGCAGTTATCAAAACAGCATGGTACTGGCACAAAAACAGACATATAGATCAATGGAACAGAATACAGAGTCCAGAAATATACCCGCACACTATGGTCAATTAATCTACAACAAAGGAGTCAAGAATATACAATGGAGAAAAGACAGTCTCTTTAACAAGTGGTGTTGGGAAAGCTGGACAGCTACATGTAAATCAATGAAATTAGAACACTTCCTCACACCATATACAAAAATAAACTCAAAATGGTTGAAAGACCTAAATATAAGACATGACACCATAAAACTCCTAGAAGAGAACATAGGCAAAACATTTTTGGACATTAATTGTAGCAATATTTTCTTAGATCAGTCTCCTGAGGCAAAATAAATAAAAAGCAAAAATAAACAAATGGGACCTAATCAAACTTGAAAGCTTTTGCCCAGCAAATGAAACCATCAACAAAATGAAAAGATAACCTATGGAGTGGGAGAAAATATTTGCACACAATGTAACCAACAAGGAGTTAATATCCAAAATATACAACCAGTTCATGAAACTCAATATCAAAAAAACAAACAACCCAATAAAAAAATGGGTAGAAGACCTAAACAGACATTTCTCCAAAGAAGACATACAGATAGCCAACAGTCACAAGAAAAAACAATATTGCTAATTATTAGAGAAATGCAAATCAAAACCACAATGAGGTACATCACCCTGCACCAGTCAGAACGGCCATCATCAAAAATCTACAAATAATAAATGCTGGAGAGGGTGTGGGGAAAAGTGAACCCTCCTACACCGTTGGTGGGAATGTAAATTGGTGCAGCCACTATGGAAAACAATATGGAGGTTCTTTAAAAACTAAAAATAGAGTTACCATCTGATCCAGCAATCCCACTCCTAAGCATATATACAGAAAAGATGAAAACTCTACTTCAAAAAGATAGGTACACCCCAATGTTCATAGTAGCACTATTTACAATAGCCAAGACATGGAAACAACCCAGTGCCAATCAACAGACAATTGGCTTAAGATGTGGTATATATATACAATGGAACATTACTCAGCCATAAAAAAGAATGAAATATTCCCACTTGCAGCAACAAGGATGAACCTAGAGAATATCATACTAAGTGAAGTAAGTCAGACAGAGAAAGACAAATACTATATGATATCACTTATATGTGGAATCTAAAACAATAATACAAATGAACCTATATACAAAACAGAAACATGGGAATTCCCTGGTGGTCCAATGGTTAGGACTCCGCTCTTTCACTGCCGAGGGCCCAGGTTAAATCCCTCGTTGGGGAACTAAGATCCCACAAGCTGCACAGCATGGCCAAAAAAAGAAAAGAAAAGGAACAGACTCACGGACATAGAAAACAAACTTATGGTTACCAAAGGGGAAAGCAGGGGAAGGATAAATTAGAAGTATGGGATTAACAGATACAAACTACATATACATAAAATAGATGAGCAACAAGGATATACTATATAGCACAGGGAACTATATTCAATATCTCGTAATAACTTATAATGGAAATAATCTGAAAAAATACATATAAAACTGAATCACTTTGCTGTATACCTGAAACTAACACAGTATTGTAAATCAACTATATTTCAATTTTTAAAAAACCCAGCTTTTAAGCAAATCTAGTTTTCATAGTGGTTTTCAATAGGAGGATAACTCTGATACTAGCTCCTCTGCCATAGCTAGAAGCAGACATCTACATCTGAATTTTTGGTTCTGTTTTTGTTAAATGCTCCTTTGAACTGGTGAGTCAATAGGTTCACTGTGTGATTTGGGCAGTGGGGGAAGAATTGGATTGGAGTATGTGTAGACCACCGTCCTTCTAGAGCAATTGCCTACTTAGGCACTGGAAAAAAACTAGATGTATTCTGTTCTTCCCTAGAAAGAGCTAATATGAAACCAGCCATCCTATAAGAGCAGTGTTCTCCGTACCCTAAAGGGCTCAGATGTAGGTAGAAACTGTTTCTCTTAGTAGATAGCACATTTTTTCCTTTTATCAAGTCTATATTATATCAACATAAATTAAAGAAGTTTCAAATTAGGGTTACAAAAATTATAGCATATTTTAAGTGTTTATACATAACAAATGTGACCTTTATAAAAAGGCAAAACATGCAATTCTTTACATTTTATTTACTAGCTACTTATGAGAATATGAATTACAGTGCACTATCAGTACTGATGTTCATTAAAGGGCCACAGTTTAAAGCTGGAAGTGTACCTTGTAAAGAGAGATATGAACTTATTGGTATATGACATTTACAATTTAAATGCGAGTGTTATTCTGTGAATTGTGGGTCCCTGGCCATCTGGCAATGACAGGCTCTAACTGGGAGAACTTCCCAAAGAAACAGAAGTTATAGGGAAATCCCTTACTGTGGACCTTCCCCTTGGCATAAACTCTGAAGGAAGAGGATTAAGGCATTTAAAATTTACCACCTTTACAAGTGTTTTAGTAGGTTGTCTTCACACCCAAGTACCTGAAGGTAACTTAATTAATTTGGGGATTGTTTTCCCCAACATAAAGAGAGATTATCCATCTTAATCTTACAGAATTGTGAGAATTCAATGAGACGAGGGTACACAAAAGCACCTGGCAAATACTAGTTGCTTTTTTTAGTGACTATTTCCAAAGATGGTTCAAGATTTTATTAATGATTGCTAAGACTGTGTGGACACAATGTCTCAATTATCTGTTGCATGTGTAGAATACTTTCATTTTCCACAATGGCTGGCAAAATTTTAATTCAGTAGTCTAGTTGGGTGAGAGCAGCTATATATAATATACATATATTCATAGTTTCCATGAACATGAAGTGATAAAGACCTAGAAGGCTCTTTAGGATTATCCTGGTTGGATCTCTTTATTTCATGGATGAGGAAATGGAAACCCAGGAGGTGAAGTGTCTTGCCCTAGTATTCTCGTTGGTTACTGGCAGAGCGAGACCAGCATGTGGGAGCCCAGACTTCTGACCGTGCTTACCTGGAGGCCTAGGGTCATAACCGGTGCTTTGTCTCTTCTGCCTCATTCTCATGGCCAAAGCAAGTCACATAGCCCACCCAGATTCAAGGCTGGGGAAGCGGGGTCCACCTCTTGGTAGGAGGAGCCACAAAGTCACATAACAACAGGCATGGATACAGGACAGGTTGAAGAACTGAGGATATTTTTGCAATCAATCTACCACAAAAAGAAAATGTCTCCCATGGCCCTGACACTTTTTTCAAGTACGAGCATTAAGCGTGTCTTTTGACTTTCTAGACATCTCGGCACTGTGGAGAGGCCTCGGGAAGGAAGTCCTGTGAATAACTGCGAGAGCCTTTTGTGGGCTCTGCCCTGGGCAGGGTGCTGAGGGGAGAACAAAGAGGCCGCAATATGCGGGAGTCAGTGACCTGGCCCTGCAGGCTCGCGAGCAAGGTAACATACACATGGGGACAATCAACGAGACAGTGAATGGCACGGAGGACAGGTGACCCAACGTGGAGAAGGAGGGGAAAGCAGACTGCCAACAGTCTGAACAACAAAACTTCCTTGAAAGAAATGAAATTTACACCAAGTAGGGGAAGGCAAATAGAACTTAACTAGCCAGACAGAGGGAGGGAAGAATATCTTAGCTGAGGGAAATGATGTGATAGAAAGCGCAACATCAGGGGTGAGCTTGGGTTACTGAGGGAAGATAGCATTCGAGGTGGAAAGACAGGGTTAGGCCAGATAGTAGAATCTGTCCACCCTGGATGGCTGGGTCACAGTGCGGTGGCTGGAGCTGCACCTACAGGGGGGTCTGTGAGGCAGGATATGGAAAAGGAGGACAGACCTGGTGGAGCCTGTGAGGTAGGGTTGGGGCAATTTCCGGAGCAGAGAAAACAGAGAAGCCTTCTCTACCTGCCCAGGCACCAATGGAAAAGAACTTGGGTTAAGGTCTGGGTAGTGGAAACCTAAAAGGATAAATGCTGGCTGGTTTGAAGGGAGAATTGGAAGGATTTGGAACATTTACATCCCTTGTATTCAGACACTCATGGCAAACTGTATAAGCTAGTTCCGTGTTTAGTGATATTGAATGCAGATGTGTAAAATTGGAGGTTCTTCCCCTCCATCACCACTGTTATCTCCACTCTTTTATCTTAAGTGCAAAAATATTAATCACTTGGTAGGTAAACAGAATTTGTCAGCTTATTTTTTCACCCCTGACAAAACATTTTAGTACCAAAGCAAATCAAAAGTACACGTTAGGAAAGTTCACTTTTGAAAATTCTGTATTTGATATTGCTCATCTGTAGCACTTAAAACCAATCCTATTTAGACTCAGTATTTCAGTATTTATATTCTAGACCTGAACTGTCTAGTCCAACAGAGAAGCCACTATTGATTATATGAAATGTGCCCAGTCCAAACTGAAATGCGCTGAAAGTGTAAATTATATGCCAGATTTCAGAGACACTTATATCAAAGAATGTAAAGTATCTCTTAAATAATTTTTATATTGATTACTAATTGAAATGATAATGTTTTGGATATATTGGATTAAATAAAATATATCATTAAAATTCATTTTACCTATTTCTTTTTACTTTTTAAACATTACTATTAAAAAATGTAAAATTATATGTGGGTTCACTTTGTGGATCGCATTACATTTCAGTTGGACGGTGCTATTTTTTTTCATATACTTTTTTTTTTTTTTGGCCATGGCACAGCATGAGGGATATTAGTTCCCCAACCAGGGATAGAACCCACACACCCTACATTGGAAGAGTGGAGTCTTAACCACTGGACCACCAGGGAAGTCCCAAGGACAGTGCTATTTTAAAGCTTCACTTTGCCTAGAAATATTGTTATGAAGTGGCCCATACTGCAGTTAAGGGCATTAACAAGTGGAATGATTTTACATGCCTAATGACATGAAAAATTGTTCCATACATTTCTATTTTCTTCCAGGTTGAATCTGTGATTTAGTGATAAATCATACAAATATCATGAAGCACATGCTATATTATCTGCTTTCAGGCACAGCCCTTTATGTGATTATAATTTCTTTTCCCATAACGGAGGGAATACAAAAGAGATTTACAATAAAAATTTACATTCATTAAAAAATTTTAGCAATAAGTATTTTAGATTATCATTAAAGCATGATAAATAATGTGCCTGCATCATTTTAGCATCAATTTACAAAATCTATATGCAGTCAGCAGTAGGCCCTTACTGAACAGGTGTTGTGTTTTGTTGCGGTTGTTATTGTTTAATTTGGTCTCTCAAATGTCTTTTTTAAAAAATAGATCTTTATTGGAGTATAATTGCTTCACAATACTGTGTTAGTTTCTGTTGCACAACAAAGCGAATCAGCCATATGCATACACATGTCCCCATATCCCCTCCCTCCTGAGCCTCCCTCCCACCCTCCCTATCCCACCCCTCTAGGTCATCGCAAAGCACTGAGCCAAGCCAATCTCCCTGTGCTATTTGGCTGCTTCCCACCAGCCAACTATTTTACATTCCGTAGTGTATATATGTTGATGCTACTCTCACTTCACCCCAGCTTCACCCTCCCACCCCGTGTCCTCAAGTCCATTTTCTATGTCTACCTCTTTATTCCTGCCGTGCAACTAGGTTCATCAGTACCATTTTCTTTTTTTTAAGATTCCATATATATTCGTTAGCATACAGTATTTGTTTTTCTCTTTCTGACTTACTTCACTCTGTATGACAGACTGTACAGCAGTCCCATTGCTGCTGCTGTATATTTTCTTTTTCTTCATGGCATTGACTTTTTGAAGATTTTAGGTCAATTGCCTTGTAAAATATCCTACATGGTGTCCTTTCACTTGTCCCACTATCCCCTGAATTCCTAGAAAATGGGGATCAGGTCTAGAGAAGCTTGATTACATTCAGGCAAACGATTTTAGTAAGAATACTTAATAGTTGATGCTGTGTACTTAATATTACCTCATTTTAGGAAGCACAAATATCAAGCTTTTCTACAATTTGTCATGTTGAATTTGATCACTTGTTTAAAGTTGTGATCGCCAGACTTCTCCATTGCAAAGGTATGTGTTTCCATTTGCAATTAATATGTAATCTGGGGATGATACCATGTGGATGTATGGTTTCCTGATAATTGTTCACTTAATGGCTGCAGCATATATTACTAATCCTTGCTTGAACCAATTATTTCATTAAGAGTTGCAAAAAATGATGATTTTTAAATTCTATCATTCCTTGCCCTCTTCCATAAAGAATCACTTTTCTTTCTCTCTCTCTCTCTCCTTTTTATTACCATGAATTCATAGATTGTTATTTATGCATCATATTACAATTACAGTCATTGTTCTTTTTGATGCTCAAATTGTCCCAAATTTGGCCATTGTCCTTTAGACATGTCCCATCATTATTTGAGCACTTCCTTGCTTTTTGGCACAGTGAAATGTCCCAGGCTTACCTTCTACTTTCTCTGCCCCAGATTGGGGCTGCTTTAGTGAAGAAAGATATTTAGAAGCCAAGATCTGAACATTAGGCATACTCAGGGCTTCTAGGGTCTCTCAACGAACAGTTTTTCAAATTGAGATGTAATTACTATATGACAAAATTCACTCTTTAAAAGTGAACAATTGGGGCTTCCCTGGTGGCGCAGTGGTTGAGAGTCCGCCTGCCGATGCAGGGGACACGGATTTGTGCACCGGTCTGGGAAGATCCCACATGCCGTGGAGCGGCTAGGCCCGTGAGCCATGGCCGCTGAGCCTGCGCGTCCGGAGCGTGTGCTCCGCAACGGGAGAGGCCACAACAGAGAGAGGCCCGTGTACCGCAAAAAAAAAAAAAAAAAAAAAAAGTGAACAATTGGGGACTTACCCGGTAGAACAGTGGTTAAGACTCTGTGCTCCCAATGCAGGGGGCCCAGGTTCAATCCCTGGTCAGGGAACTAGATCCCACATGCATGCCACAGCTGAGAGTTCGCATGCCACAACTAAGGAGCCTAGGTGCCACAACTAAGGAGCCGGTGAGCTACAACTAAGGAGCCCACCTGCAGCAACTAAGATCCAGTACAACCAATTTTTTTAAATTAATTAATTAATAAAAAAGAGAGCTAATGCCTTAAAACAACCAATTGAAAATGCAAATCAAAACCACAAGTGCTTGCTTCAGCAGCACATATACTAAAATTGAGATGATAACAGAGTTTAGACCTCTGCACAAGGATGACATGCAAATTTGTGACGCGTAAAAAAAAAACCCACAGTAAGATACCATTTCACGTCCAATAAGATGACTATCATTAAAAAAAAATTTTCTTTAAACAGAAAATAACAAATGTTGGCAAGAATATGGAGAAACTGGAACCCATGTGCATTGCTGGTGGGAAGATAAAATAGTACAGCAATTATGGAAAACAGTATGGTGGTTCCTCAAAAAAATGAAAAACAGAGTTTCTCTATGACCCAGCAATTCCAATCCCAGGGATAAACCCAAAAGTACTGAAAGCAAGGTTTTAAAAAGATATTTGAACATCTATGTGCATAACAGCATTATTCACAACAGCCAAAAGGTTGAAGCAACCTGAATATATACAACCAGTGTATATATTCACATATATACTGAATATTATCTTCCTTTTAAAAGAAAGGAAATTCTTACACATGCTCCAGCCTGGACGAACCTTGAGGACATTATCTCAGTGAAATAAGCTGCTCGCAAAAAGAAAAATACAGTATGATCCACTTACATGAGGTACCCAAAGAAGTCAAAATCATAGAGACAGAAAGTAGAATGGTGGTTGCCAAAGGCTGGAGAGAGGAGGGGATGAGGAGTTATTGTTTAATAGGCTATGGAGTTTTAGTTTGTAATATTAAAAGAGTTCTGGAGATGTATAGTGGTGATGGTTGCACAACAATGTAAATGTACTGAATTTCACTGAAATTTTTAAATTGTTAAAATGATAAATTTTATGTTATGTATATTTTACCACAATTTTTAAAGTGTACAAGCTGATGATTTTTAGTGTATTCACAATCATCACCACTATCTAATTTTAGAACATTTTTATCACCCCCCCCCAAGAAACCTGGTAGTAGCAATTACTATTAATAATCACTCCCCAGTCCCCATTTTCCCTAGACCCTAATTGACTTTCTATTTCTATATACTTACCTATTCTGGACATTTCATATAAATGAAATCATAAAGTATGTGGCCTTTGTGTCTTTCACTTAGCATACTATTTTCAAGATTCATCCATGTTGTAGTATGTATCAGTAATTCATTTCTTTTCATGGCCAGATAATATTCCATTGTGTGGATATATCACATTTGCTTATTCATTCATTAGTTGGTGGATATTTGGATTGTTTCCATGTTTTGGCTATTAATGCTTAAAATGGACAACCTAGAAGAAATGGATAAATTCCTAGAAATGTACAGTCTCCTAAGACTGAACCAGGAAGAAATGGAAAATGTGAACAGTCCAATTACCAGTACTGAAATTGAATCAGTAAAAAACAAACAAAATAAAACAAACAAACAAAAACAAAACAAACAAAAATCCCCAACAAACAAAACTCCAGGATCAGATGGCTTTACAGATGAATTCTACCAAACATTTAGAAAAGAGTTAATACCTATCCTTCTGAAACTATTCCAAAAAGTTGCAGAGGAAGGAATGCTTCTGAGCTCATTCTATGAATCCACCATCACCAGACAAAACCAGACAAAGATATCACAAAAAAAAGAAAATTACAGGCCAATATCACTGATGAACATAGATGCAAAAATCCTCAACAAAATACCAGCAAACACAATCCAATAATACATTAAAATGATCATACACCATGATCAAGTGGGATTTATCCTAGGGATGGAAGGAGTTTCTAATATCTGCAAATCAATCAATGTGATACACCACATTAACAAACTGAATAATAAAAACCATATGATCATTTCAATAGATGAGGAAAAAGCTTTTAATAAAATTCAACATCCGAGATAAAAACTCTCCAGAAATTGGGCACAGAGGGATCCTACCTCAACATAATAAAGGCCATATATGACAAACCCACAGCAAACATCATTATTCTCAATGGTGAAAAGCTCAAAGCATTTCCTCTAAGATCAGGAACAAGACAAGGATGTCCACTCTCACCACTATTATTCAACATAGTTTTGGAAGTCCTAGCCATGGCAATCAGAGAAGAAAAAGAAATAAAAGGAATCCAAATTGGAAAAGAAGAAGTAAAATTGTCATTGTTTGCAGATGACATGATACTATACATAGAAAATCCTAAAGATGCCACCAGAAAACTACTAGAGCTAATCAATGAATTTGGTAAAGTTGCTGGACACAAAATTAATACACAGAAATCTCTTGCATTCCTATACCCTAACAACAACAAACTATCAGAAAGAGAAATTAAGGAAACAATCCCATTTACAATCACATCGAAAAGAATAAAATATCTAGGAACAAACCTGCCTAAGGAAGCAAAGACCTGTACTTGGAAAACTATAAGTCGCTGATGAAAGAAATTGAATATGACACAAACACATGGAAAGATATACCATGTTCATAGATTGGAAGATATAATATTAAAATGACCATATTACCCAAGGCAATCTAGAAATTCAGTGTAATCCCTATCAAAATACTAAGGGCATTTTTCACAGAGCTAGAACAAATAATTTTAAAATTTGTACAAAAACAAAAAAGACCCTGAGTAGCCAAAACAATTTTTAGAAAAACAGAGCTGGAGGTATCATGCTCCTTGACTTTAGACAATACCACAAAGTTACAGTAATCAAAACACTATGGTACTAGCACAAAAACAGACACGTAAATCAATGGAACAGAATAGAGAGCCCAGAAATAAACCCATGCACTTATCATCAATTAATCTACAACAAAGGAGGCAAGAATAGACAATGGAAAAAAGACAGTCTCTTCAATAAGTGGTGCCTGGAAAACTGTACAGCTACATGGAAAAGAATGAAATTAAAACATGCTCTAACACCATATACAAAAATAAATTCAAAATGTAAGACTGGAAACCATAAAACTCCTAAAGGAAAACATGGGTGGAACACTCTTTGACATAAATTGTAGCAATATATGTATTTTTGATCTGTCTCCTAAAGTAAGGGAAATAAAAGCAAAAATTTAAAAAATGGGACCTAATTAAACTTAAAAGCTTTTGCACAGCAAAGGAAACCATCAACAAAATTAAAAGACACCCTACTGAATAGGAGAAAATATTTGCAGATAATAGGACCAATAAGGGGTTAATATCCAAAATATATAAATAGCTCATACTACTCACCATGAAAAAAAACAAAAAACCCAGATTAAAAAAGGGCAGAAGATCTGAAGAGATATTTTTCCAAATAAGACATATAGATAACCAACAAGTACATGAAAAGGTGCTCAACATCACTAATAATCAGGGAAATACAAATGAAAACCATAATGAGATATCACCTCACATATGTTAGAATGGCTATCATCAAAAAGAACACAAATAACAAATGTTGGGAGGATGTGGAGAAAAATGAACACTCATACACTGTTGGTGTAAATTGATGCAGCCACTGTGGGGAAACAGTATGGAGGTTTCTCAAAAAACTAAAAATAGAACTACCCTACCATATGACCCAGCAATTCCACTCCTGGGTATATAACCACAAAAAACACAAACACTAATTCAAAAAGATACATGCACCCCAATGTTCATAGCATTATTTACAATTGCCAAGATATGGAAACAACATAAATGTCCATCAGCAGATGAATGGATAAAGAAGATATGGTATATATATAATGGAATACTACTAAGCCATAAAAAAGAATTAAATTTTGCCATTTGCAACAACATGGATGGACTTGGAGGGTATTATGCTAAGTGAAATAAGTCAGATACAGAAAGACAAATACCATATGAAATCACTCATATGTGGAATCTAAAAAATAAAGCAAACCAGTGAATATAACAAAAAAGAAACAGACTCACAGATATAGAGAATAAACTAATGGTTACCAATGGAGAGAGGGAATCAGGAAGGGGCAAGATGGGGGTAGGGGATTAAGAGGTACAAACTACTATGTATAAAATTAAAAAGCTAGGGAATTCCTTGGCGGTCCAGTGGTTAGGACTCCACACTTTCACTGCTGAGGGCCCAGGTTGATCCCTGGTGGGGGAACTAGGATCCCATAAGCCATGCAGCATGGCCAAATCAAGAAACCAATCAATCAATAAATAAATAAGGTACAAGGATATATTGTACAACACAGGGAATATAGCCAATATTTTGTAATAACTATAAATGGAGTATAACCTTTAAAAATTGTGAATCACATTGTACACCTGAAACTTATGTATTAATAAGATTGTACATCAACTATACCTCAATAAAAAATTTTAAAAAGGAATAACGCTGCTATGAACATCAGTGTACAAGGTTTTGTGTGAACATATATTTACATTTTTATTCAGAATATTCCTGGGAGTGGAACTGGAAACTCTATTGTTTAACTTTTCGAGGAACTGCCAGACTGTTTCCCACAGTGGCTGCACCATTTTACATTCCTACCAATGTGAAGGTTTCAGGTGAACAGTTTTTTTTTTTGTTTTTGTTTTTGTCTTTTTTGTGGTACGCAGGCCTCTCACTGCCGTGGCCTCTCCCGTAGCGGAGCACAGGCTCCGGCCGTGCAGGTTCAGCGGCCATGGCTCACGGGCCCAGCGGCATGTGGGATCTTCCCGGACCGGAGCACGAACCCGTGTCCCCTGCATCGGCAGGCGGACTCTCAACCACTGCGCCACCAGGGAAGCCCAAGTGAACAGTTTTTGAATCTTGTCATTTTCTAAACTCTCTAAAAAGGTTGTATAATTTGGTTTAAATTATATAGTTTATGTTTTGTTTTGTTTTGCAAATTTGTAATAAAATAAGCTGGGAATGCCACACATTATTTCAATAATAAAAAATATAATACTACCTCTGATAGCTATAAGCTAGTTTATTTTTCTATTCAACCCTAACACCTGTCGCCTTCTGACTACTTCCCTGACCGACAGGAAAACATGCGGATGATTCTGATAGACCTGGCACGTGGCGCTGGCGAGACTGTTTTAGCATTCAGCATCACTCCCATCCGTCCTCCGCAATGCAGAGCAGCAGGGAACTACATTTCCCAGAAGACACCCCCTTTCTCCACCTCCCACCCCTGCTTCCAGGCAGGAGTTTGCATGAAAGGAATTTGGGGGAAATTTGGAATGCAAAAAGGAGAGGGAATCTATTATTCTGCAGAGGTGGCGACAGCCAGATGCTGCACAGATGTGAGTGAGGAGGCTTCCCAGCAAGCTCTCAGGAGCCAAACTTCAGGCTGACACCTTCCACGTCTACTTCTACCTTCGCAGTAGCTGCCCTGAGTTCCTCTCCCTCGGCTCTTCCAACAGTCCTGTAAGCCCCTGTTGCTATATTATGCCCTTTATACCCGGAAGACATAGAGTGGCTTGTGTTTTCCTGAACAAACCCTGAGTAATACACATGCATATTGGGACATAGGTACCATTTAAAGTTTAAAATATTTAAATATAACGAAGGCGGGGAAATGCAGTGTGTCTAGAGACTGGTTTTTTTTCACCAACGGGGTATTTCTGTTTCGGAGCCAAACTTGAGTCCAGGCTTGCTATTTTTAAATTTATCATGAGCATTTAAAAAAGGCGCCATTAAAAACTCATTGTAAACACCATTTAATGGTAGAATAATCATCAGATATCCTGTGACTTAACGAATTATTTCCATAATGTTGGCATTTAGGTTATTTTTATTATTTTTAAATTTATCATGAGCATTTAAAAAAGGCGCCATTAAAAACTCATTGTAAACACCATTTAATGGTAGAATAATCATCAGATATCCTGTGACTTAACGAATTATTTCCATAATGTTGGCATTTAGGTTATTTTTATTATTTTGGCTATTATGAATAATCCTGAAAAGAGCGACTTTTTTGATTGCTTCCTTTAGACAGATTCCAAAAAGAGACACTTCTGATTCAAAGAATAGAAACATATTAAAGATTATTGATACACATTGCTAGATTGGTTTCCAGAAATGTAGTAATTTACACTCCTACATGTGACAAAGTATTCGTCTTGCCACTCTATGACTGCCATCAAGTACTGTAATGTAAAAATAATGTGTGCTAATTTGAAAGGTAAAATTTCAGGTTTATTTTTTATTCACTTGTTGATTAGCCATTTCTCTTCTCTCCCTTCCACCCCTTCCTTTCCTTCTGTCCTAAAGTCCCTCCCCTCCTCTCCCCTCCCCTCCCTTCCCCTTTGCTCTCTTTTCCTTTTCTTCTTTTTTCTCTTTCCTTCCTACATTTTTTCTCTCTCCCTTCCTCCTTCCTTTCCTCTAGTCTTCCTTCCTTTCCAGAATTCACATACTTTGCCTATAAGTCTCTCAAATGTTATGTTTTTATAAATCCCCCAACTTCCTGCTGCATTTAATTTTGTTTATATTTTATTATATAGCAATATGTTTATGTAGCAGAAATCTATTCCTTTAGAGTTCGTAACATTGCTTTTAATATTAAATAGTTTATCTACCATTCAGAAATCAGATAAGTATTAACTTCTGTTTTCTATTAGTTAGGGCTTGATTTAAAATTGTGGCTGGGTTTTATACATTAACTCTTTGACTTACCTGAACTTTTTTTTTTTTTTTGGTATATTTTAAAAGGAGAAGATGTAACTTAATTTTCTCCCCAAACAACTAGTTGCTTGAGCACCCTTTGGTGCTCCCTACTATTATGTAATTATATTTTTTAGATTCTAAATGTGGCTCTTTTAAATAAGTAGGACATGCTTGTTGGAAAAAAGTCCAAACACTTCAGAAATACATAGTGTGGAAAGTGAAAGAATCCTACCCTCTAGAGATAACCATTGATAATGATTTAGTGCATTTTTTAAAATTAGCCTTTTAAGTTGAAGCATACAAATAACATGCATAGATTTTAAGAGTATAGTCTGATGAGTTTTGACAAATATATACACTCATATAACCCCCATCCAATCAAGATATAAAACATTTCCACACCCACAAATTACCCTCTTGTCCCTTTCCAGTCAATCCCCATTTCCCCAAAGCAACAACTATTCTAATTTCAATCTCTGTGGTTTTGTTTTAACTGTTCTTGAACTTCATATAAATGGAATTGTAAGTATAAATTCATCTAGGTCTGGCTTCTTTCACTCAATGTAATTCTTTTGAGATTCAACCATGTTGTTCTATGTAATAGCAGTTCCTGTATATTGCTGAATAGTACTCCATTGTATGGATAAACAACTTACCCATTCACTTATTGATGGACATTTGGGTTCTCTCCAGTTTGAAACTATGTCAACTAAATCTGCTAAGAACATGCTAGTACAAGCCCTTTTGTGGATATTTCTAGAAGTGGAATTACTAGGTCATAAAGTAGGTGTAACTTTAATTTCATAAGAAACTGACATACAATATTCCAAAGTGGTTGTACCATTTAACCATCTACCAGGGACAGCTGCTCTATAGCCTCACCAATACTTGGTATTATCTTTTTTGTGTCATTATAATTTTAATAATTTAAAAAAATAGCACAATCACAGAAGTTGCAAGTATGGTACAAAGAGTATTTTCCTTTCACCATTTTAGAATAAGTGGCCAACCTGGTGCCCCAACTCCCCCTAATTCTTTAGTGTGTATTTAATACAAACAAGGACATTCTCCTACATAACCATCATAAGTAGTAAGTTAATATTGGTGCATCACAACCATCTAATCCTCAGACACTATTCAAGCTTTAACAATTGTCCCAGTAATGTTCTTTCTAGTAAAAGGATCCAGTTCAAAAAGTATATATTGCATTTAATAGTCAAATGTCTTTACTCTCCATCACTGGAACTGTTCTTGTTTCCTTTTTTACAGTTTTGAAGTGTCCATGCCAATTATATTGTAGAATGGCCCCAAATTGAGGGTTTCTGATCTTTCTTCACAATTACATTAACGTTATACATCTTTGGCAAGATTATCATAGAAGGTACATGACTTTAATTTGTCCTTTTACTGATGATGTTCATTTTGATCATTTGACTCCCCAGTGGGATCACCCTCTTCACTCTGCTTACTCTCCGACACTCCACTCCTGATCACTCCTCTACCAGAACACCCTCCTTTCCTTGCTCAGGTTCAAGCTTTGGGCCTCCCATCCAAGTAGATGACCTTCTTAGTCCACTTAGGCTCTGACTCTACATGTTTGGCTCAGGCTCTAACTCCCCATATTGGGCTGTCTCCCGTATGGACTCTCTGCTCTTCCTGTTTAAGCTCTGACATCCAACACTGGGCTTCCCTCTGTATAAGCACCTGTCTCACCCTGCTTATGCTCTAATATGCCACGTTGGACTGTCCCTGAACATGGTTGCCCCCCTCACCCTCCTAGAGCGCTGTTCTAACCCATTGTGGCTGTTCCCTCTCCTCCAGTCTCCACTGTGTGGCACCTACCTTGCTTTGCTCCACATAATGGCCTGAGGACTGAATCATTTGGAAAGGGAATGAAAGGGAAGAACAAAAGGAAAGAGGAAGTGGTGTGGAAGTATTGTCATTCCTTTAAATCTTAGTTACTCTAAAGGGTATGACATGGTAGTCATTATGTTTTTAATTTGCATATCTCTGATGACTAATGATGTAGAACTTCTTTTAAGTGCTTATTGGGCATTTGTACACCTATTGTCAAGTGTCTGTGTGAGGTTTTTGCCCATTTACAAAGTGTTTTTTTCTTTGTCTTATTGATTTTTAAGAGTTGTTCATAAAGTCTGGATCCAAGTCCTTTTTAAATGTGTGTATTGAGAATGTATTCGTCCACTCTTTGGCATGTCTTTTTATATTCTTAATGGTATTGATGATCAGAAACTTTTACTTTTTATGAAATCCAATTTATGAGTTTTAAATTTCATGGCTAGTGGTTTTTGTGTGTCATCTGAAATATTTGCCCACCTAAAATTCATGAAGATGTTCCCCTGTATTTTCTTGTAAAGGCTTTAAAGGTTTAGATTTTATGTTTAGATCTTTGATGAATCTCAAATTAATTTTTGTGTATGCTGTCAGACAAAGGCCAAGATTACTTTTTTTCCATAGAGCTATCCAGTTGTGCCAACATTTATTGTTGAAAAAGAGCTTCATTTCCTGATGAATGATCTCAGCTATTTTGTCAAAAATCAATTCTCATATATGTGTGAATTTATTTCTGGACTCTCTGTTCTGTTTCATTAATCTTCAGTGTACCAATGTACTAGTACCCCCATTGTACTTGATTACTGTAGCTTTATATTCAGGTGGAGTAAGTCCTCCACTTTTGTTCTTTTTCAAGATAGTTTTTGCTACGTCCTTTGGATTTCCATTAAACTTTAGAATCAGTTTCTTGATTAGCTACCAAAAAAATGCTGCTTGGAATTAGGATAATGTTGAATCTGTAGTTCAAATTGGGGAAAATTACCACCTTAATAGTATCAAATTTTCTATTCCAGGAACATTATATATCACCATTCATTTAGGACCTTGTTAAATTTTCTCACAATAATTTATAAATGTGGGATAAATGTCTTACAGATCTTTCATCAAGTTTATTCCCAAATAATTTGTTTTTGAATGATATTGTTAAATCTTATTTTTTAAAGTTCATTTTTTCTATTGTTTTTGGTAGCATATACAAATACAGCTGAGATTTATATATTAACCTTGGATCATGCAATGTTCTTTTTTATATTGAAATATAGTTAGTCTACAATGTTGTGTTAGTTTCAAGTGTACAGCAAAGTGATTCATTTATACATATATATATATTCTTTTTCAGAATCTTTTCCATTATAGGTTATTACAAGATATTGAGTATAGTTCCCTGTGCTATATAATAGGTCCTTGTTGTTTACCTGTTTTATAAAGAGTAATGTGTATGTGTTAATCACAAACTCCTAGTTTATCTCTCCCTGCTCCCCTCTCCCTCTGACTCCACTATCCCCTTTTGTTTTTTATTTCTGTGAATCTATTTCTGTTTTGTAAATAAGTTCACTTGTATCCTTTTATTTTTAAGATTTCCCATGTAAGTGATATCATATGATATTTGCCTTTCACTGACTTACTTCACTTAATATGATAATCTCTAAGTCCATCCATGTTCTGCAAATGGCATTATTTCATTCTTTTTAGAGCTGAGTAACAGTCCATTGTGTGTGTGTGTATATATATATATATATATATACATACATACATATATATACACACAACTTCTTCCTTATCCATTCATCAGTCAAGGGACATTTAGGTTGCTTCAACGTCTTGGCTATTATAAATACTGCTGCTATGAACACTGGCGTGCATGTATCTTTTTCAATTAGAATTTTCTCTGGATATATTCCCAGGACTGGGATTGCAGGATCATATGGTAACTATATTTTTAGTTTTTTAAGGAACCTCCATACTGGTCTCCATAGTGGCCGTACCAATTTACATTCCCACCAACAGTGTAGGAAGGTTCCACTTTTTTATACCCTCTCTACCATATTTTTTTTAACATCTTTATTGGAGTATAATTGCTTTACAATGTTATGTTAGTTTCTGCTGTATAACAAAGTGAAGCAGCTATATGTATACATATATCCCCATATCCCCTCACTACAAATAACTCAATTTCATTTCTTTTTATGGCTGAGTAATATTCCATTGTATGTATGTGCCACATCTTCTTTATCCATTCATCTGTCGATGGACACATAGGTTGCTTCCATGTCCTGCTTATTGTAAATAGTGCTGCAGTGAACACTGTGATACATGTCTCTTTTTGAATTATGGTTTTCTCAGGGTATATGCCCAGTAGTGAGATTGCTGGGTCATATGGTAGTTCTATTTTTAGTTTTTAAAGGAACCTCCAGACTGTTCTCCATAGTGGCTGTATCAATTTACATTCCCACCAACAGTACAAGAGGGTTCCCTTTACTCCACACCCTCTCCAGCATTTATTGTTTGTAGATTTTGGGATGATGGCCATTCTGACTGGTGTGAGGTGATACCTCATTGTGGTTTTGATTTTCATTTCTCTAATGATTAGTGATGTTGAGCATTCTTTCATGTGTTTGTTGGCAATCTGTATATCTCCTTTGGAGAAATGTCTGTTTAGGTCTTCCATCCATTTTTGGATAGGGTTGTTTGTTTTTTTAATATTGTGCTGCATGAGCTGCTTGTATATTTTACATATTAATCCTTTGTCAGTTGCTTCGTTTGCGAATATTTTCTCCCATTCTGAGGGTTATCTTTTCATCTTGTTTATGGTTTCCTTTCCTGTGCAAAAGCTTTTAAGTTTCATTAGGTCCCATGTGTTTATTTTTGTTTTTATTTCCATTTCTCTAGGAGGTGGGTCAAAAAGGATCTTGCTGTGATTTACGTCAAAGAGTGTTCTGCCTATGTTTTCCTCTAAGAGTTTGATAGTGTCTGGCCTTACATTTAGGTCTTTAATCCATTTTGAGTTTATTTTTGTA
>NC_041224.1:61290676-61291934 GCF_002837175.3 Physeter macrocephalus
GATTTCTCCAGCTCCATTTTTCTTTCTCAAGATTGCTTTTGCTGTTCAGGGTCTTTTGTGTTTCTATACAAATTGTAAAATTTTTTGTTGTAGTTCTGTGAAAAATGCCACTGGTAGTTTGATAGGGATTGCACAGAATCTGTAGATTGATTTGGGTAGTATAATCATTTTTACAATGTTGATTCTTCCAATCCAAGAACATGGTATATCTCTCCATCTGTTTGTATCATCTTTAATTTCTTTCATCAGTGTCTTATACTTTTGTTTATTTTTTTTTAAAGGAAAGCCAACGGTAGGGGAAGATGTGGAATTTTTTTTTTTAATTTTTTTTTTATTTTTCACTGTGTTGAGTCTTCGTTTCTGTGCGAGGGCTTTCTCTAGTTGTGGCAAGCGGGGGCCACTCTTCATCGCGGTGCGCGGGCCTCTCACTATCGCGGCCTCTCGTTGAGGAGCACAAGCTCCAGATGCGCAGGCTCAGTAGTTGTGGCTCACGGGCCCAGTTGCTCCACGGCATGTGGGATCTTCCCAGACCAGGGTTCGAACCTGTGTCCCCTGCATTGGCAGGCAGATTCTCAACCACTGCGCCACCAGAGAAGCCCAGTGTCTTATAGTTTTTTGAATACAGGTCTTTTGTCTCCGTAGGTAGGTTTATTCCTAGGTATTTTATTCTTTTGTTGCAGTGGTACATGGGAGTGTTTCCTTAAATTCTCTTTCGGATTTTTCGTTGTTAGTGTATACGAATGCAAGAAATTCCTCTGTATTGATTTTGTATCCTGCTACTTTACCAAATTCATTGATTAGCTCTAGTAGTTTTCTGATAGCATCTTTAGGATTCTCTATGTATAGTATCATGTCATCTGCAAACAGTGACAGTTTTACTTCTTATTTTCTGGTTTGGATTCCTTTTATTTCTTTTTCTTCTCTGATTGCTGTGGCTAAAACTTCCAAAACTATGTTGAATAATAGTGGTGAGAGTGGGCAACCTTGTCTTGTTCCTGATCTTAGAGGAAATGCTTTCAGTTTTTCACCATTGAGAACGATGTTGGCTGTGGGTTTGTCATATATGGCCTTTAGTATGTTGAGGTAGGTTCCCTTTATGCCTACTTTCTGGAGAGTTTTTATGGAAATGGGTGTTGAATTTGGTTGAAAGCTTTTTCTGCATCTATTGAGATTATCATACGGTTTTTATCCTTCAGTTTGTTAATATGGTGTATCACATTGATTGATTTGCATATATTGAAGAATCCTTGCATTCCTG
>NC_041224.1:61293032-61293870 GCF_002837175.3 Physeter macrocephalus
GTTGTCCATTTTATTGGCATATAGCTGCTTGTAGTAATCCCTCATGATCCTTTGTATTTCTGCAATGTCAGTTGTTACTTCCCCTTTTTCATTTCTAATTCTGTTGATTTGAGTCTTCTCCCTTTTTTTTCTGGATGAGTCTGGCTAATGGTTTATCAATTTTGTTTATATTCTCAAAGAAACAGCTTTTAGTTTTATTGATCGTTGCTATTTTTTCCTTAATTTCTTTTTCATTTATTTCTGATCTGATCTTTATGATATCTTTCCTTCTGCTAACTTTGGGTTTTTTGTTGTTCTTCTTCTTTCTCTAATTGCTTTAGGTGTAAGGTTATGTTGTTTATTTGAGATTTTTCTTGTTTCTTGAGGGAGGATTTTATTGCTATAAACTTCCCTCTTAGAACTGCTTTTGCTGCATCCCATAGATTTGGGGTCATTGTGTTTTCATTGTCATTTGTTTTTAGGTACTTTTTATTTCCTCTTTGATTTCTTCAGTGATCTCTTGGTTATTTAGTAGCGTATTATTTAGCCTCCATGTCTCTGTATTTTTTCCAGTTTTTTTCCCTGTAATTGATATCTAGTTTCATAGCATTGTGGTTGGAAAAGATACTTGATACAATTTCAGTTTTCTCAAATTTATTGAGGCTTGATTTGTGACCCAAGATATGATCTATCCTGGAGAATGTTCCATGAGCACTTGAGAAGAAAGTGTACTCTGTTGTTTTTGGATGGAATGTCCTATAAATATCAATTAAGTCCATGTGGTCTAAAGTGTCATTTAAAGCTTGTGTTTCCTTATTTATTTTCATTTTGAATGATCTGTCCATTGGTGAAAGTGGGG